>NC_133618.1:153718279-154035779 GCF_048593235.1 Sminthopsis crassicaudata
AAAAAAAAATTAAGTGAAGGTGGTCTATCTGTACCTGATCTAGAACTGTATTATAAAGCAACAGACACCAAAACCATTTGGTATTGGCTAAGAAATAGACTAGTTGATCAGTGGCATAGGTTAGGTTCACAGGGCAAGATAGTGAATAAAAATAGCAATCTAGTGTTTGACAAACCCAAAGATCCCAAATTTTGGGATAAGAATTCATTATTTGACAAAAACTGCTGGGAAAACTAGAAATTAGTATGGCAGAAACTAGGCATGAACTCACATTTAACACCACATACTAAGATTAGATCAAAATGGGTCCAAGATTTAGGCATAAAGAACGAAGTCATAAATAAATTGGAGGAACAGGGGATGGTTTACCTCTCAGACTTGTGGAGGAGGAAGGAGTTTGTGTCCAAGGGAGAACTAGAGACCATTATTGATCATAAAATAGAAAATTTTGATTACACCAAATTAAAAAGTTTCTGCACAAACAAAACTAATGCAAACAAGATTAGAAGGGAAGTAACAAATTGGGAAAACATTTTTACAGTTAAAGGTTCTGATAAAGGCCTCATCTCCAAAATATACAGAGAATTGACTTTAATTTATAAGAAATCAAGCCATTCTCCAATTGATAAATGGTCAAAGGATATGAACAGACAATTTTCAGATGATAAAATTAAAACTATTTCCACTCATATGAAAGAGTGCTCCAAATCACTATTGATCAGAGAAATTCAAATTAAGACAACTCTGAGATATCATTACACACCTGTCAGATTGGCTAAGATGACAGGAACAAATAATGATGAATGTTGGAGGGGCTGTGGGAAAACTGGGACACTGATGCTTTGTTGGTGGAGTTGTAAAGTTCTAAAATTTATAAGTATTCAAGCCATGCTCCAATTGAGAAATTGTCAAAGGAGATGAACAGATGATTTTCAGATGAAATTGAAATGATTTGTAGTCATATGAAAAAAATGCAATAAATCAATATTGTTCAGAAAAATGCATATGAAGATAACTCAGAGGTACCACTTCACACCTCTCAGATTGGCTAAGACGACAGGAAAATATAACGATAAATGTTGGAGGTGATGTCGGAAAACTGGGACACTAATACATTGTTGGTGGAATGGTGAATTGATCCAACCATTCTGGAGAGCGATTTAGAACTATGCCCAAAGAGCCATCAAACTGTGCATACCCTTTCATCTAGCAGTGTTTCCACTGGACTTATATCCTAAAGAGATCATAAAGGAGGGGAAAGGGACCCACATATGCAAAAATGTTTGTAGCAGCCCTTTTTGTAGTGCCAAAAATTGGAAACAGAATGTATGCCCATTAGTTGGAGAATGGCTGAATAAGTTATGATATATGAAAATTATAGAATATTATTGTTCTATAAGAAACAATCAGCAGGCTTATTTCCCAGAGACCTAGAGAGACTTACATGAACTGATGCTGAGTGAAGTAAGTAGAATCAGGAAAATACTGTGCACAGCAACAATATTGTATAATGATCAATACTGACAGATGTGGCTCATTTCAATAACAAGGTGATTCAGACCAGTTCCAATACTCTGGTAATGAAGAAAGCCCTTTGTACCCAGAGAGAAGACTGTGGGGACTGAGTGTGAATAATAACATAGGTTTTTCACTTTTTTGGTTGGTGCTTGCTTGCATTTTGTTTTCTTTCTCATTTTCTTCCTTTTTGATCTGAATTTTCTTGTACAGCATGATAGTTGTAGTAATATGTATAGAAGAATTGCACCTGTTCAACCTATGTTGAATTATTTGTTGTTTAGGAGGGGTAAGGGAAAGGAAGGAAAAAATTTTGGAACACAAGGTTTGGAAAGGCTAGATGTTGAAAATTATCTCTGCATATGTTTTGAAAATAAAAAAGCTTAATAAAAAGGATAATTTCTTGAATAAAAATCATAAAAAATAAAGAAAACAAGCTTCTTCATCTAACTCCAGGATTTCAGCAAGGAAGGAAAAAAAATTCTTATTATGAGAGCATAGAGCTTTCTATGCTATAATCTGATATATATAGCACAGATTTTAACATTTTATTTTTATTTGAATATAATCTATAGTTTTCAAGTATTCTGAGTTTTTTAAATGTGCCTTAGAATATATAGAAAATTACTGTATCTACTCAAAGCAATAATTGTTGTATGTATGTATGTATAAATGAAAGTGTATGTTTATATAGTTAAGATAACAAATTTATAGAATCTATGAGTACTAGAAAATTTTGGAAGTCATTTAGCCAATATGTTCATGACTAAGAATTCTCCTCTATCAGATCATTGATCATCCACTCAGTCTTTATTTAAGTACTTCCAGTGAGAGAAAAACCTACTTTATCTTGAGGTAGCTCATATGCTTTTGGACAGTTTCTAAAGCTGGAATGTTTTTTCTTAAGTAGGAATTTGAAAAATTTGCAAAAACTATTCTGCCCTTATAAGTTCTTGAAGTAAAGAATAGTCAAAGAAAGTAAAGAACCAGTAAAGATCAAATTCTTCCAACAGAAACTGAAATGGCTTCTGGGATTGCTTGGGGACATCCTCCAAAGATTAATTTACATAAACTCATACCAGCTACTCTTGAAGATCATAGCATACAAAATTGCAGAGTAGTTGTGATATTTGTAAGTAGAGGAGATTCTTACTATAAAGAAAGTTAGAGTCTTTGGAGTAATTGAAGTAATTAAATTTTGTAGAATAGAGTTGTTTAATTTGTCTGGACAAATATTTATGAGGAAACTACTATGTTGTTGTAATATTCTCAAGGATTATTTTGAATATCATTAGCATGTAGCACAGTGCCTTACATATAGTAGGTGCCAGTACTTGACTTGCTAAATTGAAAGGAATGAATGAATAATTAATAATTATGGTTTCTCTAAGGATAACAACTTTCCATAAAAAATTCAAAGTGTTTTAGGAAGAAAAGTCTACTTCCCTTTATGAAATTGTTTGATGGTCCCCTGGGGATATTAGGTGAGTGATTATACTATCTCTGAGGAAAATAAGGCTCTTTTATATATTCAGCAAATTATTTCCTAACTCTGTTCATCTCCCCTTTCAATTTCTTTTCTTTCCTCAACCTTGAGTTCAGATGTCACCTCCTCCATTAAACCTTTCTTAATTTACTACCTCTATATAGCTTAAAGTCCTGTTTTCCCTTTTTAAATCTTCCTAAAGTAGTAAATTTTATCCTTGTGTCCAGTTACATTCCATCTCCTATTATATTTATCTATTTTGATATTTTTTGATTTGTTTCTTTTTGCGAAAATGATCTACTGTGTCACTTTTTATATTTTTTTATGTCTTTGGTGTCAAACATAGTACCTTGGACATAGTAGAAATTCAATAAATATAACTTGTATTTAATTAAATTGATTTGCTAATCTTTGGAAGAGGATAATTCATTACAGATTAAAAACATATACTTGGTAGTGCAAATGTGAAGTAGGAAGAAAGAAACTGTATACTGAGATGAAATCTTAATTAATGCTGATTTGTAACAAACATCATATATATTTTTTTTAATTTTGAAAATTTAAAAAAAATTCATCTCAAGAGAATACAATTAAAAAGCCTTAAGCATGTGCCTGCTATGGACCCAGAATTTTTCTAGATTCAAGTGTGACACAGCCTTTTGGTAAGTTTCCTGACTAAAAGGTATAGACAGAATTACATTAGTACACAGAATCTTTCTGTCCTGCCCATATTTAAAAAAAAAAAAAAAAAAAAAAAAAAAAAAAAAAAAAAAAAGGATAAGGTTTATATAAAGGAGAAGAATAAAGAAATATTTTGCGCTTACTTGTCTGACATAGTTTCCTCTTTTTGGATCCTCCACCCCATTCTGATTCATTCTTCCTCTTTAGGGCTCAAAGATTTCACACTCTTAATTGCTTTTATACACACTATCATTAAATAGGGAAGAATTTTTTAAGCATGAATTATTTATATGATGAATCTTTAATAATAATAGACATTTATATGGTATTCTAAGATTTAACAAATGTGTTCTATACATGAAAATAGTCACAACAGCTTAGGTAGACATTACATTTATTATCTCCTTTTTGGAGACAAAGGAACAGAAATTCAGCATGGTCACATAATTGGTAAAAACTAGTGATTGAATTCAACTATAGATTTCCTTAACTAAAAGTCTAGAGGTTTTTAGAAATGGAAGGATGTTAAAGAACCATGTAGGTTCTAATACAATCCAAAACCCCCAAAGTGTCCATATTAACTACATTTAAGAGAAGTGATGAACTCATCTCTAATTATTGATCTCCAAAGAAAGGAAATCCAGTAGTTCCTGAAAAAAAATCTTTCTACCTGTGGGAATCTCTATTAAGGTTTTTTGTTTTTGTTTTTCCCTTGAATGAATCCTTTTGCTTTGTTCATTTGTGTTTTGAAGGATAAAATTATCGTTATGTCCCCATTTGATGTTATGTCTTTAGCAGCTTGGGTGTGGGGGAGGGGACAGACAGAAACAGAGAGCAGAGAGACAGAGACAGACAGACAGACAGACAGACAGACAAAAAACCAGAAAACTAGAGAGGGGGGAGGTAAAGAGAGAAAGAGAAACAGAGAAAAATATCTCCAAGGTAACTCAATATTTACAGTCTTTTTTGCTACTGTATTGCTTATATCTTCCAGACTTTTAATCCATTTTATGAATGTCTTTTCCATTTCTCCTCTTCCACTTTCATCAAGATAAAAACCCTTTTTGTAGTGGCAAGAAACTGGAAACTGAATCATGCCTATCAATTGAAGGATGACTGAATAAGTTATGGTAGATGAATGTTATGGAATATTATTGCTCTGTAAGAAACAATGAGGAGGATGATTTCAGAGAGGCCTGGAGAGACTTACATGAACTGATGCTAACTGAAGTGAGTAGAACCAAGAGAACATTGTACACAACAACAAGGAGATTATATGAAGATCAAATCTAATGAATGTGGCTCTTTTCAACAATGAGATGATTCAGGCCCATTCCAATGGTCTTGTAATGAAGAGAGCTATCTACACCTAGAGAGAGGACTGTGGGGACTGAGTGTGGATCACAACATAGCATTTTACTCTAGTGGACAGGAAGAAGTGGATAATAATTGTATACATGAATAAGTAAATTAAAGGTAATTTGAGAAAGGCAATAACACCTGAGAGAATCACAAAGTGTCTTGTATAAAGAAGGTGGCATCTAAGCTGAATATCAAAGTAACTAGCAATTCTAAGAGTACAATGTAAAGAAGAACATTTTAGAAATGAAGAATAGCTTGTGCTCATAAGCCACCTACCTTGTTTGTAAAATGATTATAATAATAATTATAATAGACATTTTATGGAGTTGTAAGGATCTACAATCTCACAATTAATAAATTATATAAAGTGCTATAGAGTTAGTAACTTTTTATAACAGCTGCTTAATCATTATTTGTTGGAGGGACAATTACTTAAAAAAGAATGCAAAAAGACTGAGAAGGGTTAATTTAAGGAATCACCATTTTTAGGACCTAGATCTCTAGCTAGACTACCTTTTCCTCATCTCAAGGGATTAAATGACATATGGTTTCTCTTTCACAGTAGATTGTCACCAAATCTACAGAATTTGTAGAAATTCTACAAATCTCTAGCAGATTTGTAGCTAGAATGATTAGAGTAGTATCCTTAGCAATAACATTGAGAGTGCTAAATTTTTTGATGCAGGAACCAGAGAAGCAACCCCAGGCTTCATTTTTCTCTCTGGCCTTTCCTCTTTTTCTTCTGGCTTTAAAAAATTGTGCTTATCAAGCATGATCTGATGAGTCTCACACTATTAAACACCACATATGGGTAAGATGATCTTTTCTGCCTTCCTGTATCTGTATTTGGCTCAGTTCCCTATGATTGAAAAGTACTAATCTTTCTTTTCTTTGCCTTTAAAATCTTTTTTCCATAAAGACCTACTTTCAATTTTGCAACCTTCACCCTTTCTGATCCCTTCACCCTCATGCTAGGAAGGTGTTCCTAAAAGACCTCTTCCATTTTAAGTTATTTTTAGTACTTTCAGTGCCCAGTTAATTGCATATTATACCTCCTAACCTTCTAATGTGTCTTCCTTCAAGGATCATCTCAATTAACACCTCCATGAAGTCTTCTCTTACCTTCCTTACCTTAGTGTTAGCTCCACCTCTTCAAATTATCTTGTATCTTCTGGGTGGGCCATCTTGATCTCTATCTTACCACTGGCCCTAAATGGCTCCAGATAAGAAAGTGAGGCTGGGGATTTGCACAACCTTGTCTCACTAAAATCCAGTTCACTTAAATGACATGGAGTTAACTCCTTTTGTCATGGTCCTTTTTAAGAATGAAAGACAAACAACAACCTTTTTGAGTAGGAGTAGGAGTTGCCCCACTGGGAACACAAATGGAACTGGTCAGTCAGATAACATTACTCTTTTCCTTTCTCCCCTTCTTTCCTTCCCCCTCTTTTTCCTTTCTTTCTTTTTTTTATACTCTTCTTTTTTCTTCCCTTCCTTCAGACCTGCTAAAGGCTTTAGCTTAAAAAGAACAAGGTCTGCCATTGAATTCAGGGTCATGTCCAAGTTATCCTAATTTCCATCTTGCACTGGACCAAATAACTTCAGAGGAGAAAGTGAAGTTAGAAACTGTGTATAATCCTCCCTCACTTAAATCCAATTCACTTGCATGCCATGATATCATCTCCCTCTTTGATATGGAAAGACAAACAACAATAATCTATCAACCATGCATATGCATTCTCCTATACAATCTAAGCTCCTAGAAGTCAAAGCCAAGACCATATTTGGTGTTTATGCCCCAAGCACTTGTCAGCATATAGGAGCTTAATAAATATCTGTTGAATTAAATATAATTGTTTTATTTCCTCACTAGTTGACAAACACATTAAAGTAAGGGGCTCTGTTTAATTTTTAGTCTCTTCATATACAACACATAATGGTATATAAAAATGTTTAACTTGGAATTCAAAATACAGTGTTCAGGTTTACATCTTGTTATCAATCACTCAGAAAGTGTCCTATGCATGGATTGTATCTGAAACAAGGATAATTCCAAGGAGACTGACTTTGCTATCCTAGGAAGATAGACAAGAATTTTCCAGTTCTTCCCTTTCTAACTTGCATTAACTATCTCTTCTTTCTCACCATTGATGTCTAATATTCAATTAATCTTTTGACTGTTTTCTCTAGATAAAGGAATGAAGAGGTAGAAGCCAAAAGAAACATTAATGAAGCATGAATAGAAGTTCAATTCCCAGAAATGGCTGAATTGCTTGAACTAATATTAAAGCATTGGCTTTGGATGGGAGTATCAGTTCATATGCATAAAGTAAATATATTAGAAGGTAAAGCAAGTATTAGAGGACTAATGACTGGAATGTGATTTGGTGGCCTTAATTATTGGGCTTTAGTGCAAGAAAAAGAGATTTATCTATCTTCTGCACCCTGTATTCTCTATTTGTTATGAAAAGATATTTGCTATTAAATACTATAACAAAAATTCACTTTGCTGGTTATATCACACACATATTTGCAAAATCATTATGTTTTTTGTTTGTTTGTTTGTGTTTTAGCACAAACATATAGCAAGATTGAAGTTAAGGGAAAAGAAATAGACAAGTTGAACAATATCTTTAGCACTCCTGAGAAATTGGTCCCACTTGTTCTTGTTTTTATTTCTGCAACTAACAGAACACTTTAAATTCTCTCCTGTAGCATATAAAAGTTAAAGGAAAGCAAATGGCACTTGTGAGAGTATTCAGCTAGATGATTCAATAGTTAGAGCACTGGGCCCAGAGTCAAGAATGCATAAATTTAGTTCTGGCTTCAGATACTCACTATATGGACAAGTCACTTAATCTATTTTCCTTCATCTGCTGAAGAAGGAAATGGTTTTCAGAGCACTTTGTATACATTATCTGATTTGATCCTCAACAATAACATTTTACAAATGGGAAAACTGAAGCATGGAGATTAAGTGTTTTGGTCTAAAATAGGATTGGAGTTGAAATCTTCCTTACTACAAGTCCAGTAATCCATGACCTATACAATCCAGTTTCCTGGATGTAGTAGGTAGAGAGCTAACTTTTGTATTATCTAAAAAGCTTTGGGCTAATTAGAAAATCTGGGGTTCAAATACTATCTTAGATTCATTTTATAAATGTGAACCTGGACAAGTCTCTTAAACTTTGAATACTGTAGAGAGAGTTCCCTCATGTAGAAGATCTATGTTTCCAATAGACTGGGAGTTGAGCTACATATAAAAATTTGGAAGTTATTTGTGCAGATATTACAATTGAACCCATAGGAGTTGATGAGATCACCAGTGAAAGAAGAAATGGGAAAAATATGTATTAATTGCCTATAATGTGCTAAGCACTTGAGATAGAAATATAGAAATGAGGTAGCTGCTTCTCTTAAGGAATTGGTATTCTAATAGAAACAATCAAAAATATGAAGTTAGTGAATGAATATTTGACCCATAAAGTTATAGGAATACTGAGTGGAGCTATAATGGTATTGTTTTGCTTTTCGAGAAGCAATGGAATTATTGATTTGATTTCAGATATATTCCCAGAACAAGAGGGATAGAATACATTTGAATGGTGACAAGACAGATAGCAAGATACCCATAGTTAATGACTTAATAGATAAGCTATGGGGCATAGTCTGGAGCCAGCCACATATAGATGGTTAATTGAATTTGCATTCTTTAAGTAACAATCAGGATTTCTCAGATCCAGGCTTTTATTTCTAAAACAGAATAGATTTAATACTCTAGAAAGATTTTTTAAAAAAAGTGACAATCTCTGGAGGTAAAGTTACATATCTTTATGCATCAGTCTGCCAGTAAGTCAGCAGGCCTTTATTAAGCATCTGCAAGGCACTGTGCAAAACATTGGGGATGCAAAGAAAAACTAAAAATGTATGATTTTAAAAAGTACACTTGCCCTCAAGGATAAGAGAAGCATCTAGGAAACAGCCTTGAGAAACACTGTCATTGAAGGGGTAAGTACTGGATAGTAATGGATCAAATGAGAGTGAGAACTGATGAGAAAGGTAGAAGGAAAAAGGGCGGGGGAGGGGGCAGGGGGGAAGCAATGCTCTGGAAAGTCAGAATAAAAGAAAATATTTCAATAGGAGGAGTTGACTAACAGTTCAAAACTGTTGAATTCTTAAAGATGAAGATTAAGTAAAGACTATAACACATTATTTCAGAGATCATTGGAAAACTTAAAGATTGAATGATGAACTTGAAAATTAGAGGTAAGAAATTACTACTTTGTATTTATTCACTTTTAAATATTAGTTGGATAGTAAAGGCATATGTTTGGCACTGGGAAATCTGTGCCCAGCAAAAACTCCCCTTTGTGGATAAGTACAAAACAGATGGAAATTTCTGTACTTCTTTGCTGCTTCCCTCATTTCAAGCACCCCACTCCAACAATCAGGATATCCCTGGATAAGCTGAAAGAAGTTGCATAATTTGCCCATTTTTATTTCAGGGTTATGCAGAAATATTCCTACTAATGAAGAAAATGTGTTCTAACAATGCTTCTTTATCATAAACTTAGTAAGCAGTGAAAGAAATAATATAGGATTCATAGAGAATAAAACAAACATATTTCTTCTGAAATCCTATTGTCTGACACTTTAAAAACAGTGCACATAGTGAATTCTTGTTAAATTGAATTCTAAGATTTCAGATAAGAGATATAAAATCATAGACCTGGAAAAGGTTATCTTGTTTAGCCAATTCCACCTACCCTTGCATACAGATATACTTTATATAAAACAGCAACTAAAATAATGTTAAGTAAACCAGAAAGGAAATAATATGTATCTAAAATATTTGAAGTAAGGAAAGAGATGAACAAGAGTTGAGGTGAGAAAAGAACAGAAAGGGAAGAATGAAAGGAAGAATGAAAAGGAACACCTTGAAGGGAAAGATATATTAAAGCAAGTCAGGCCCTATGTCTAAGAGATTCAATGAGGAAAAGGATTATACCAAATTACAGAATGATGATACTAGGAAAAATCTTTGCCTAACCTCTGTATTTTTCAAATGAATAAAATGACTTGCCCAAAGTCATATTGTATATGTATGAACCTAAATTTTCTAGATCCAAATCTAATATTCCAGGGATGTATGTGCATCTGCCTCCTCCAGGTTTTGGAAGTAAGTTTATTATTTTCAGCTCTTGTGTGAGGTTAAAACAGGAGACTGATGGTAAACATGTATTACTAAAACTTTGTCTTGTTAATACTCAAAAAGGGATAGATGAGTGTAATTGTAAAATCTTCTCTTCTTCACAAAATTATGTCAATCTATCCTGGTGCCCCAAATTCTACAATTACTAGATTTGCTAAAGTTTTAAAGTGGAAGTGGAAACAGAAAAAAGTAAGAACTTTAATGTAAAATTCTACTTCACCACTCTTTAACTGAAGTTCAAAATGATGGTGTAAATAGTGCCATGGTATTTTAAAGAGGACTGAGTTGGAAACTTTGATGAGCAAGTGGCTGTCTTCAAGTGAATAATATAGCAGGGTCCCAAGCTATATTAAGAAATCATATAATAAGAGTTACAAGAAAAAAAAATTAAAAAGTGGTTGTAATTAGTGATTCCTTATATACGACTACCAAATATTTGCTGATCTATAGCTACAGAGAAATGTTATATCCTTGTAATGTATTCAAACCAAAAACAAACAAACAAAAACCCTACAAATACATTAAAATAGATCACAGCTAGCCACTTATATTGATTCATGTGGGTATGAATGGCCTGAAGTAACCTAAAACAAAATTGCTGAATATTATTATAGCCCTCAATAAAATTGAAACTACAGAGGCATAAGATTTTCCTTAAGAAGATGTTGAGAGGTAGAAAACAGACTCTGCATATCCACATATCTAATGATCATAAATAGTAACTACAATGAAAGCAAAATAAAAGTTAAGATTCTTAGAAGTTTACAAAACAACAAAAAATTCAGAAAACTTTGTGTGTGTGTGTGTGTGTGAGAGAGAGAGAGAGAGAGAGAGAGAGAGAGAGAGAGAGAGAGAGAGAGAGAGAAAGAGAGACAGAGAGACAGAGAGAGAGAGAGATTGATTTTAGATGAGTGAGAACTATAGAACTTAAAGGAAAATATGACTTTCTGTTTCCTTATGTCTCTTTGTCCCTGTCTCTCTGTTTCTCTGTCTGCTTACAAGGAAGTTGTTTTAGGTTTTGGGGGTTTACTTTTTTGTATAAGAGACTAGAACATTTTGGAAAAATTCCTATTGATTCCACACTAACTATTTCTTTAGAGTATCAGTATGCTATTGCTATCCAGAGAAAGAAGTGATTCTGGGGGAAAAAAAAGGTCAACAATTCTCTGAAACCATGGAGAACTGAAACTTTCCATCAATACTGCTCAAGAGTCACAAGAAAGAACTACTTTTTATTATTCATTTTTTTAAAATTAATTTATTTATTTAATATTTTCCCCCAGTTACATTCAAAACATTGTTTACATTTGTTTTTAAGATTTTTGAATTCTAGTTTCTCTCTCTTATCCCTATCCACAATTAAGAAAGCATATGTGAAGTTATACAAAATATTTCCATAAAAGCCAATTTCAAGTTGTGAAAGAAAACCTAGATCTCCCACCCTAATGAAAATAAAAACCCTCAAGAAAAATTTAGTTAAAAATAAAGAGAGAGAGAGAGAGAGAGAGAGAGAGAGAGAGAGAGAGAGAGAGAGAGAGAGAGAGAGAGAGAAATAAGAATGCTTTGATCTCTATTCAGATACAGTTCCTTCCCTGGGTGTAGATATGATTTTTCATCATATGTCCTTCAGAGTAGTTGTGGATGATTGAACTACTTAAAATAACAAAGTCATTTATATCTTGTCATCCCAAACATTGCTGTTACTTTGTATGTAGTATATTTAACTTTATTCATGGAGCCTCTTTCAGGCTATTTTTGTTGTTGTTGTTGTTGTTTTGTTTTGTTTTGTTTGTTTGTTTTTTATTTTTGTTTTTGTTTTTTGCCCTGAGAGCATTCTGCTCATCATTTTTGCTTTGAAAAATTTTTCTACATTTACTATTCCTAATTCATTTCCTTCATTTATTCTCTTTTTTTTACTCTGTCCCTTCTCAAAATTGTTTTGCTACTGAGCACTTCCTCCCCGAAAATGCCCTCTCTTTTATCAGCCTTTCACCTTCCCATATTCTATCCTCCTTTTCCTTTGCTGTAGGATAAGATAAATTCCTATACCCATATTGAGTATAAATGTTATTTCCTATTTGAGCCAATTCTGATGAGAGTAAAATTCACTCATTCTCGCTCTCTCCCTCCATCTCCCCCTCTTTTTTATGGCAGATAATTTGCAACATTCCACTTCTCCCTTTTACTTTCTCCCAGTACATTCCTTTCTCACCTCCTAATTTCATCATTAAAAAAAAAAAAAAGATACTCTCCCTTCATATTTAACTCATACTTATGCCCTCTGTCTATATACACTTCTTCTAACTGATATAATAATGAGAATATTCTGAGTCTCAAGTATCATTCTCCCACGTAAGTACATAAAAAATATTAAGAATATAAATAGATTAAATCCTTTGTGATATCACTTTCCTGATTATCTCCTTATGCTTCTCCAGAAGTCTGTATCTGAAAACCAAATTTTCTATTCAGCTCTGGTCTTTTCATCATAAATGTTTGAAAAGTCTCTATTTCATTGAATGGCCACCCTTTTCTCTGAAGGGTTATATTCAGTTTCCCTAAGAAGGTGATTCTTGGTTGCAATCTAGCTTGATTGCTCTCCAAAATATCATTTTCCAAGCTGTCCAGTCCTTTAATGTATTAACCTGACTGGAGCTCCACTATACTTTGTTTCTTTCTAGTTGCTTGCAATCTTTTCTCCTTGTCCTGGGAGTTCTAGCATTTGGCTACAATATTCTTGGGAGTTTTTATTATGGAATCTTTTTCAGAAAGCAATAAGTAAATTATTTCAATTTCTATTTTAACTTCTAGTTCTAGATTGTCAGGACAGTTTCTTGAAAGATGATGTCCAGATTCTTTTTTTCACCATGACTTTCAGGTAGACCAATAATTTTAAATTATCTCTCCTGGATCTATTTTCCAGGTTAGTTGTTTTTCCAATGAGATACTTTACTTTTTTCCTTCTCTTTTTGGTTTTGTTTTATTGTATCTTGGTTTCTCATAAAGCCATTAGCTTCCATTAGCTCAATTATATTTCTTAAGGAATTATTTTCCTCAGTGAGCTTTTGTACTTTTTGTACTTCCTTTCCCAATTGCCCAATTTTGCTTTTTAGAGCTTTTTCTCCTCATTAGCTTTATGTATTTCTTTTTACACCCCTCTCAATTCTTTCCTTAATTTGATTTTCAAAGTCTTCATTTTTTACTTGATTTTCAAAGTTCCTTTTCAGCTCTTCCCTGGATTGAGTTCAATTCTTATTTTTCTTGGAGACTTTGGATGTAGAAGTTTTGACTTTGTAATCATCTCTTGAGTGTGTGTTATGATCGTCCTTCTCTCTGTAATAATTTTCAATGGTTGGAAAGATTTTTTCTTTTTTGTATTCTTTTTTATTTTCCTTGCCATTTAACTCTTTGTTAAAATAGATATCTGTTTTCAGGATGGACCATTGTCCCATGCTTCAGGGATTTTGCAAGGTTGTTTTTCAAAGTCCTTCTAGCAAGGGGGCGGAGCCAAGATGGCGGAGAAGAAACACATGACTCAGTGAACGTCCTCACTCCCTCACAACCAATTAGATAAATTAAGTCTCAGAATTAGCTCAGGACTGATAGATACCACAAGGACTGGAAGCACGACTTACCAGCTGAAGAGAATCTGGAGTTTCAACAGAGAAGGTCAGTTCTCAGGGGAGGAAGAAGAGAGACCAGCACAGACGGTGGGGTAGGGGCACACTGCGCCCATTGCGCTGGGAAGGGCTCTGGGATCAGAGAAGCCACTGAGGTAAAGGAATCTGGCACAGGCTGTTAGCTCTTCTCTGCTAATTATTTAGCAGTTCAGAAGAGAAAGCCAAATATTTTAAAACTCAAATTAGATTTTCCCCGATCCTGGGGGTGACTCAGCAAATCTCTTGGCACCAGGGGGTGTGGCCTCAGCTACCTCCTGAGAATAGTTAAGAGATTGACAAGTGGGTGGATACGGCCCAAGGCAACACACACTGCCTAGCTTAGCTGGAGGGAGTGGAACTCAGCTCCAGGAAGTCCCAGAGAAGCAGAACCTTTGAACTAGGGACCGCGGTTTCTGGCAGACACTTCCAGTTTGAGCACAGGGGCTTCTCACGTCACCTGCTGCAGACATCCACTCCCCACCCGGACACATAGGCTGGGCTTCGTGCTGTCTTCACTATTCTACGCCCTCGAAGCACAGTAGTGCTAATCACCTCTGAGGCACTTCCAGGGAGGGGGTGGGGAACTCTCTCCCAGAGCTCTCTCTTAGCTCAGGCGCAGGGGCCGCTGCATCCATCCAGTCTGGGAGGAAGCTGGTAAAGAAGTAAATAATTTCCTACCCCAGGGACAGACCCCAAAACATTTTTTTAAATAGGAGCAAAAAAGCTAGAAAAACTATAGATTCCTTCTATACAGAGAAAGAGCGGGTATCCAACCCCGAGGAAGTTGACAGCAGAGAATCAGCAGACAACAACCTAAAGGGGAACGATTCCTGCCCCCCATCACATAACTCTCTCCTAGAAGAAGCTCTTAAAAAATTGAGGGAGATCGAAGAAAAATGGGGAAAGGAAAGGGAAGTTATGATAGAGAATAACAACGTCCTGAAATTGGAGTTGGAAAAAATAAAGAATTCACAGGAGATGCAGGGAAACAAAATTAGTGAATTAGAAAAGGTTAAAAAAACACAGGAAAGTAGGATTTCTGAATTGGAAAAGATAAAAAAGTCTCAAGAAAATAGAATTTCTGAATTGGAAAAAGAAAATAATTCTCAAAAAAAAAAATTAGGGAAATGGAAAAAATTCAATAGAGCAAAATAATTCATTTAAAAACGAAATTGGGCATTTACAAAAAGAACTAAAAACTGTGAAAGAAGAAAATAACTCCTTAAAAGTCAGGATGGAACAAATAGAAATGAATGATTCACAGAGAACCCAAGAATCAGTCAAACAAAACAAAAAAAAATGAGAAGCTGGAGAACAACGTCAAATACTTACTGGGAAAATCTATAGACCTGGAAAATAGATCTAGGAGAGATAATCTGCGGATTATTGGACTTCCAGAAAACTATGACCAAAAAAAGAGCCTAGATTCTATTTTACAGGAAATTATCAAAGAGAACTGTCCAGAGATAATAGAAACAGAAGGGAAAGTAGATGTGGAAAGAATTCATCGAACTCCTTCTGAAATAGACCCTAAAAAAAGAACACCACGGAATATTGTGGCTAAGCTGCAGAATTACCACACAAAGGAGAAAATCCTGCAAGCAGCTAGAAAAAAACAATTTAAATACCAAGGTGCCACAATAAGGGTCACCCAAGATCTGGCTGCCTCCACATTAAAAGATAGAAGGGCCTGGAACCTGATATTCCATAAGGCAAAAGATCAAGGACTGCAACCAAGAATGAACTACCCAGCTAAGTTTAGCATCTTTTTCCATGGAAGAAGATGGTCATTCAATGAAACAGAGGAATTCTATATGTTTCTAAGAAAAAAAAACAGACTTAAACAAAAAATTTGATCTACATCCACAAGACTGAAGAGAAACAGAAAAAGGTACACAGAACCCTTGAGAACTGTAACTCTGTTGTGGGTATATAAAAAATACTCAAGGATAATTTGATTTTACTGATATAAAAGAAAAAAAGGGGGGTGTAGTAAAGGGAAGGAGGTCGGTTCAGAAAAAGGGGAAGGAGTGATAAAAAGAGGGAAACTACATCCCAGGAAGAGACATAGAAAATACACTATATCTGAGGGAACTTAGTGAGGGGGAGAATCATTGTGTGAATCTTACTCTCATCAGAAGAGGCTCAAAGAGTAAATAATTAACATATTTGTTTTTCAGAGAATTTTCTCTCACCTCATTAAAAGGGGGGAGATGAAAAGGGAAAAGGAAAAGGAGAATAAGTGAAGGGACTTGGAGGGAGGGGGGAGGGATCCTAAAAAAAAAAAAAAGAGGGAGGGTTGCGCGTCACAAGGGGGGGTCTGTAAATTAAATATCGGGGAGGGGGATCAGGGGGGTCAAGGGAAAAAAAGCATAATCTGGGGATAATACGATGGCAGGAAATACAGAATTAGTAATTTTAACTGTAAATGTAAATGGGATGAACGATCCCATCAAACGGAGACAGATAGCAGATTGGATCAAAAAGCAGAACCCTACAATATGTTGCCTACAGGAAACACACTTAAAGCAGGGAGATATATACAGAGTAAAGGTAAAAGGTTGGAACAGAGCCTATTATGCTTCAGGTAAAGCCAAAAAAGCAGGGGTAGCTATCCTTATCTCAGATCAAGCAAAAGCAGAAGTTGATTTAATTAAAAGAGATAAGGAAGGAAACTATATCCTGCTGAAAGGTAGCATAAATAATGAAGCCATATCAATACTAAACATATATGCACCAAGTGGTATAGCATCTAACTTTCTAAAGGAAAAGTTAAGAGAACTGCAAGAAGAAATAGACAGTAAAACTATAATAGTGGGAGATCTCAACCTTGCACTCTCAGATTTAGACAAATCAAACCACAAAACAAACAAGAAAGAAATTAAAAAAGTAAATAGAACATTAGAAAAACTAGGTATGATAGACCTTTGGAGAAAACTGAATGGCAATAGGAAGGAATATACTTTCTTCTCAGCAGTTCATGGATCCTATACAAAAATTGACCATATATTAGGACATAAAGATCTCAAAATTAAATGTAGGAAGGCAGAAATAATAAATGCCTTCTTCTCAGATCACAATGCAATAAAAGCTACATTCAGTAAAAAGTTAGGGGTAAATAGACCAAAAAGTAATTGGAAACTGAATAATCTCATCTTAAAGAATGACTGGGTGAAAGAGCAAATTATAGAAACAATTAACAATTTCACCCAAGATAATGATAATGATGAGACATCATATCAAAATCTTTGGGATGCAGCTAAAGCAGTAATAAGGGGAAATTTTATATCTTTATATATAAGATTATCTTATCTGAAGGCTTATCTGAAGAAAATTGAGAAAGAGAAGATTAACGAATTGGGCTTACAACTTAAAAGGCTAGAAAAAGACCAAATTATAAACCCCCAACCAAAAATTAAACTCGAAATACAAAAATTAAAAGGAGAAATCAATAAAATTGAAAGTAAAAAAACTATTGAATTAATAAATAAAACCAAGAGTTGGTTTTATGAAAAAGCCAATAAAATAGATAAACCTTTGGTAAATCTGATCAAAAAAAAGAAAGAGGAAAATCAAATTGATAGTCTTACAAATGAAAAGGGGGATCTTTCCACCAATGAAGAGGAAATTAGAGAAATAATAAGGAGTTACTTTGCCCAACTTTATGCCAATAAATTTGATAACTTAAGTGAAATGGATGACTTTCTCCAAAAATATAGGCTCCCTAGATTAACAGAGGAGGAGATAAATTGCTTAAATAGTCCCATTTCAGAAAAAGAAATAGAACAAGCTATTAATCAACTCCCCAGGAAAAAATCCCCAGGGCCAGATGGATTCACATGTGAATTCTACCAAACATTTAAAGAACAATTAGCCCCAATGTTATATAAATTATTTGAAAAAATAGGGGATGAAGGAGTCCTACCAAACTCCTTTTATGACACAGACATGATACTGATACCTAAACCTGGTAGATCGAAAACTGAGAAAGAAAATTATAGACCAATCTCCTTAATGAATATTGATGCTAAAATCTTAAATAAGATATTAGCAAAAAGACTTCAGAAAATCATCTCCAAGATAATACACTATGATCAAGTAGGATTTATTCCAGGAATGCAGGGCTGGTTTAATATTAGGAAAACTATTAATATAATTGACCATATTAATAATCAAATTAATAAGAACCATATGATCATCTCAATAGATGCAGAAAAAGCATTTGACAAAATCCAACATCCATTCCTACTAAAAACTCTTGAGAGTATAGGAATAAATGGATTATTCCTTAGAATAATCAGGAGTATATATTTAAGACCGTCAGTAAGCATAATATGCAATAGAAATAAACTGCAACCTTTCCCAGTAAGATCAGGAGTGAAACAAGGTTGCCCACTATCACCATTACTATTCAATATAGTACTAGAAACGCTAGCCTCGGCAATAAGAGCCGAGAAAGAGATTCAAGGAATTCGAGTAGGAAATGAGGAAATTAAACTATCACTTTTTGCAGATGACATGATGGTATACTTAGAGAACCCCAAAGACTCTGCTAAAAAGCTACTAGAAATAATTCAAAATTTCAGCAAAGTGGCAGGATACAAAATAAATCCACATAAATCCTCAGCATTTTTATATATCACTAACAAAATGCAACAGCAAGAGATACAAAGAGAAATTCCATTCCAAACAAATGTTGAGAGTATAAAATATTTGGGAATCCATCTACCAAAGAAAAGTCAGGAATTATATGAGAAAAATTACAAAACACTTGCCACAAAAATAAAATCAGATTTAAATAATTGGAAAGACATTCAGTGCTCTTGGATAGGCCGAGCGAATATAATAAAGATGACAATACTCCCCAAACTAATCTATTTATTTAGTGCTATACCAATCAGACTCCCAAGAAACTATTTTAATGGCCTAGAAAAAATAACAACAAAATTCATATGGAAGAATAAAAGGTCAAGAATTGCAAGGGAACTAATGAAAAAAAACTCAGAGGAAGGTGGTCTAAGTGTACCTGATCTAAAGCTATATTATATAGCAGCAGTCACCAAAACCATTTGGTATTGGCTAAGAAATAGACCGGTAGATCAGTGGAACAGATTAGATACAAAGGACAAAAAAGGGTACATCTATAGCAATCTAATCTTTGACAAACCCAAAGATTCCAACATTAGGGATAAAAATTCATTATTCGGAAAAAACTGTTGGGAAAACTGGAAATTAGTATGGCAGAAATTAGATATGGATCCACACTTAACACCATATACCAAGATAAGATCAAAATGGGTCCATGATTTAGGCATAAAGAGGGAGATAATAAATAGATTAGAGGAACAGAGGATAATCTACCTCTCAGACTTGTGGAGGAGGAAGGAATTTATGACCAGAGGAGAACTAGAGATCATTATTGATCACAAAATAGAAGATTTTGATTACATCAAACTAAAAAGTTTCTGTACAAATAATACTAATGCAAACAAGATTAGAAGGGAAGTAACAAATTGGGAAAATATTTTTAAAAACAAAGGTTCTGACAAAGGTCTCATTTCCAAAATATATAGAGAACTGACCATAATTTATAAGAAACCGAACCATTCTCCAATTGATAAATGGTCAAAGGATATGAACAGACAATTCTCAGAGGAAGAAATTGAAACTATATCCACTCACATGAAAGAGTGTTCCAAATCACTACTGATCAGAGAAATGCAAATTAAGACCACTCTGAGATACCACTACACACCTGTCAGATTGGCTAAGATGACAGGAACAAATAATGACAAATGTTGGAGGGGATGTGGGGAAATTGGGACACTAATACATTGCTGGTGGAGTTGTGAGGGAATCCAGCCATTCTGGAGAGCAATCTGGAATTATGCCCAAAAAGTTATCAAACTGTGCATACCCTTTGACCCAGCAGCGCTACTACTGGGATTATATCCCAAAGAAATACTAAAGAGCGGAAAGAGACATATATGTGCCAAAATGTTTGTGGCAGCTCTTTTTGTTGTAGCTAGAAACTGGAAGATGAATGGATGTCCATCAGTTGGAGAATGGTTGGGTAAATTGTGGTATATGAAGGTTATGGAATATTATTGCTCGGTAAGAAATGACCAGCAGGAGGAATATAGAGAGGCCTGGAGAGACTTAAATCAACTGATGCTGAGTGAAATGAGCAGAACCAGAAGATCGCTGTACACTTCAACAACAATACTGTATGAGGATATATTCTGATGGAAGTGGAAATCTTCAACATAAAGAAGATCCAACTCACTTCCAGTTGATCAATGATGGACAGAGGTAGCTACACCCAGAGAAGAAACACTGGGAAGTGAATGTAAATTGTTAGCACTAATATCTGTCTGCCCAGATTGCATGTACCTTCGGATTCTAATGTTTATTGTGCAACAAGAAAATGATATTCACACACATGTATTGTACCTAGACTATATTGTAACACATGTAAAATGTATGGTATTGCCTGTCGTCGGGGGGAGGGAATAGAGGGAGGGGGGGTAATTTGGAAAAATGAATACAAGGGATAATATTATAAAAAATATATATATATATATATATATATATATATATATAATAAAAAAAAAAAAAATCCTTCTAGCAACCTTACCACAAGCACTGTTTGCTAGTTGGGGCTGGGGTCTGATGACTCTGGCTGTACTGGAACTGCTCATCAGACCCATATCCTGTTGCCACAGACCCCTCTCCACTGACCTTTCCAGTGCTCCCTGGTGTCCCTGGTCTGAGAGGTCCAGAAACCTCTAGCACAGCTACTGATTCAGAGATCACATCTCACTGATCCTGGGGGCTGGGCGGGAGCTGGGCCAGGGCCTGGGTTTTGTTTTGGGATTGCATTGGCCTCTCAGTCTGGTTCCACAGAATTTTTCTTCTGACCTTTTGATGTCTCTGAGCTAAGAGGTCTGGAAGTCTTTAGTACTGCTGCTGATTCAGAACTCCTGCCCCATTCATCCTGGGATCTGGGCTAAGAACTCGGGACTGGGTTAGGCCCTCCACTGGGATTGCCCAGTAGGCTCCCACCCTGGTTCCACAGATCTTTTCTTCTGACCTTCCAGGTCCTCTTTTGTGTCTCTGGCCTGAGAGGTCTGGCCTGAGAGTACTGCTGCTGATTCAGAAATCAGGCTGGGCCAGGATTGGGGCTGGGGCTGGGATTGAAGCTGCACACTAGATTCCACCTCAGTGTCACAGAACTTTTCTGCTGAGCTTCTAAGTTGCTTTTGGCTGGAAAATGTCTAATCTGTATTTTTCAGTTTTCTGATGCTCTAAAATTTGTTTAGAGTCATTATTTAAAGTAATTTATAGGAGTTTGGGGAAGAAGTTGGGCAAGTTTCTGCCTTTACTCTGCCATCTTGGTTCCTTGGTTCCTCCTACAAGAACTACTTTTAAAAATCTACTTGTTTTTTATTGGCAAAAATTCATATTTCCCTCCTCTCTCTCTCTCTCTCTCTCTCTCTCTCTCTCTCTCTCTCTCTCTCTCTCTCTCTCTCACACACACACACACACACACACACACACACACGCACGCACAATAATTGGTGAAATTGTGAAAATTGCAAAGAAAGAATAAATTTCTTGCAAAGTTTCAGCATTGACAATTGCAAAACCTTTTGTTCCAATTTTTCCCCTCCTTCCTCCACCCCCTCCCCCAGATGGCAGGTAGACCGATACATGTTAAATATGTTAAAGTATATGTTCAATACAATATATGTATACATGTCCAAACAGTTATTTTGCTGCACAAGAAGAATCGGACTTTGAAATACTGTACAATTAACCTGTGAAGGAAATAAAAAATGCAAGCAGACAAAAATAGAGGGATTGGGAATTCTATGTAGTGGTTCATAGTCATCTCCCAGAGTTCTTTCCCCTGGGTGTAGCTGATTCAATTCATTACTGCTCTATTGGAACTGATTTGGTTCATCTCATTGGTAAAGAGAGCCACATCCATCAGAACTGATCATCATATAGTATTGTTGTTGAAGTATATAATGATCTCCTGGTCCTGCTCATTTAACTCAGCATCAGTTCATGTAAGTCTCTCCAGGCCTTTCTAAAATCATCCTTCTGGTCATTTCTTACACAGGAATAATATTCCATAACATTCATATGCCACAATTTACCCAACCATTCTCCAATTGATGAGCATCCACTCAGTTTCCAGTTTCTAGCCACTACAAAAAGGGCTGCAACAAACATTCTTGCATATACAGGTCCCTTTCCCTTCTTTAAGAGCTCTTTGGGATATAAGCCCAGTAGAAATACTACTAGATCAAAGGGTATGCACAGTTTGATAACTTTTTGAGCATAGTTCCAAATTGCTCACCAGAATGGCTGGATGTATTCACAACTCCACCAACAATGTATCAGTGTCTCTGTTTTCCCACATCCCCTCCAACATTTCACATTATCTTTCCTTGTCATTCCAGTCAATCTGACAAGTGAAGGCAGCCTTTCTTGATGGAAAATGGTTCAAAGGTATACCCTTCATTACATTCTTGTATTTTTGTGAACAGATCATGAAGAACAGTTTGCAGAACTCTAGGACACCAAATCTGCTTGAAATTCTATATAAAACTGGAGAACCAAAGAGTACCGGAAATATAGTACCTGTTTCACTAGTTTGAGCAGAATTGCTGAGAACATTGCAAATTCTCTATGGTTCTCAGGGAACACACCTTCTATCTTCCACTTTTACTTCTTTCTGGATTAGCCATATCATGTTACTACTCCAAGAAGATATGGGCAGTGTAGTGTCTTCCAATTAGAATGTACTCTGTGATCAAATTTATTGAAGAAGTCACTTCTAGTCTAAGTGTGTTATTTTTTTAGTTAGTATTACTCTCATAATCTTGCCATAAACAAATCAGGTCTACATAAGAACAAGTATGTTTGAAAAAAAAAAAGTACATATGTGTATTTGTATATGTATATAAAAATATGTCATATGCACATACATACACACATGTGCATATATAATATTTGTATATGTGTATGTAGAATGCATGTGTACATGCATATATGTGTATTTATACATACATACATACATGTGTATATGTATATATATATATATTTTTTTTGTCATTTTAATAAAATAAACAATTGATAATAAATCTGCATTCAGTTCCATAACTCCACATTCTTCTAAATCCAAATCATGCCAAAGAAATATGTAAACTGCCCTTAACTAAAGAATTTCGGGGAAGAAGATACAGTTTATACAGTAACTCTTTATGCAAGCAGGCAAAGGAGTAGAGGGAATATACTATAATTCCAAAATTGTTTGATTCATGATTCTGGTTAAATAAATCCATAAAAAACTCAAGAACTCTGTATCTACAACTCACACCCTTCTTGTAAGGTGAGGTATAGATTGAAGAGAAAGCAGAATTTCAAAGCTGCAGGACACTTTGATTTCAACTTGTCACAGTTAAACCATAACTAATGGATTAGTTTACGTAGAGAAAGGCAGAACAAACATTTAAAGCAACTCTTTCTATTCTTCTCACCATCTTCCTTCCTTTCATCCTTTAACCTTGTATGCAATACCTCTCTTTTGTCTTCTAGAGCATTTATAATTGCACACTTTTCTCTTAGTCTCCAACTGGCAGCCAAAACATGGCACTTTTATATAGAAGGAAAGGGGCTAAAGAATAAGAATGATGGCAGAGGAAAAAGTGAGAAGATTGGATTAGATGATCACCACATGTTTAATATAGAGGGCATCATTATTAAAAAGATAACTCTGTGGGAAGGATAATGTGGGCATGCAGAAGCCTGACATTGTTAATCATGTCTCCATCTATAAAATCTTAGTAGAATTTAAAGATGAAAATTGTGTTTATTGCTCAGCTATTTTTTAAAAACTTGGAAATAACAATGGTTTTAAAAACTGAGACTAGGCAAATCCTAACTTTGCTGCTAATAGCAGTGTGAATTTTTTTTTTGCAATTCATCTCATTTATCTTGGTCAGTTTCATCATCTTTTAAATGAAGGGCTTGGACTACAAAGAGCCAATATGTGTTCCAGACTAATCTAAATTCTGAATACTCAAGGGAGAAGAGAGCAAAATGTAGGGAAGAGTGTTTTCCACAGGGCTACTAAATTGATTGATGAGGGGTACATAGTTGGTATACTTCACTCAGATTCCTAGATTTTAATGAAAGTCTTGATAACTTATCATGCATGGAGAAGATGAGGACAAGTGGATTACAGAGAATATACAATTATATGGATTCAAAATTAGTTGGATAGTCAGATTGAACATGTTGTTGTTAATAGATTAGTGTCAATGTGTCAGGAGTTCTACAGTAAAATAACCTAGGTATTTGACCCTGGGTCAAAAACCTATATGACACAGATTCTACACTCATCATATTGACACTAACACAAAATTGGTAGAGGGTTATTGAACAGAAAGTAGCTCTTCCTGGCTTAAACAGATTATAAAGTTTTCAATATGAGAATTTAAATGTCAGAAATTCTCAAATGCAACAAATCAGGGATTGATTTATTATTGATTGTCTAGACTTTAAGAAAGCAATTGAGAAAATAATGATAATCTAGATTAAAAGTATGCCCTGTTTACTTTTTGGAAAATAGAACTAGGTTTAAACAGTTATCAGCACATAATTGGATAGCTCACACTTTGGATTTTAGTCATAATGAAAATATGATATTAATGGAGTACATAAAAGATTGGGTAAAGCCAATGAGATAAAATGAAAAAGGGATACATGTAAAATCTTCCAATCAGATATGGAAATTATATTTAGAAAACAATTTGTTTCAAAGAAGACCTAAAAGCTTTAGTAGATTATAAAACAGATACAAGTCACCAATATGATATATTTCCTAGCAAAGCTAATGGAAATCTTAGGTTGCATTTAAGAAGGTATAGTTTCCAAGGATAAAGAGAAGATAATTCCATTATATTCAATCTTTCTCAGATCCCCACTGTTGTGTTTTTGTTTTGACTTCCACATTTTCAGTCACTGAAATGTTGAATAGTAGCTAGAGGAGAGCAGCTAGGACAGTGAAAGGACATGAGTCTGTCTTATGACAAACAGTAAAAAGTTATTTTCTTTAGTGTATTTTTGTACCTTCTTAACCAGTCAATTCATTTTTTAAAAATATATATCTTCAGCATTTTTGTACTTCTTTTGCCAAGCTTCTTTTAAATTTCTTTTCATAACTTTTTTGCATTATTCTCTCTCTCTCTTTTTTTTTCCTTTACCCCTCTTATCTCTTTAACTCTTCCAGGAATTCTTATTCTACTTGGGACCAATTCTCATCTTTCTTTAAAGCTTTGTTTATACCTGTTTTTCCTTTGTTATATTCTTCTGGGTTTAAGTCTTGATTTTCCCTACACTGTAATAGTTTTTATTATCAAATTCTTTTGTTGTTTTTTGTTAATTTTCCTATCCTATATCTTGACTTTGAACTTTATATTAAAGTTTGACTCTTCTCACCTGGGGGTGTGGAGGCAATGTCTCAAGCACAAGATTTTTTTTTCATAGCACTATTTTCAGAGCTAGTTCTGAGTGGGATGCAAGTTTTTGATGCTTTCAAGGTAGTATGATCCTGAAGGAAGTATCACCCTGCTCTTTTGTTCTATACTTTGGTCTTTACCCAAGAAGGATACCTGATCCCCTGAAGTCATAAATAAAATATCTTGGAAGGAAGGACTGAGACAAGGACCCCCGCTTCCATGTGAAAAAACTTTATTGTCTTTCTCCATCCCCAAACTGCAACTTAGAATTATGTATAGGCAAATGGAGTTGCCAACTAGTTCCAGCTTACCCAGTGGCAAGAGAGAGGTGTAGTCTTTTTCTGACTAACTGTCTAACTTCCTTACTATCTCTGTGTAGAGATCTCCCAAATCCATTGTTGTTGCAGTTTCTGCCTGCTTGCTTGTGGTTTACAGATAGATTTCCATTCTGGTATCACAAATTTCTCCTTTTGATCTCCCAAATTTTCTTAGGCTGGAAAAATGTCTCATTCTGACCTTTTGTTGCCTGTGCTAAAAACATGCTGACCTTCCCTTTCAATATTATTTATTAATAAAAGCTGTGTCCCAATTGAACCCTAAAAATTCCTCCAGAATTCTTTACCTCTCTTTGCCTTGTCAGAGACTAACATGATTTATAACAATTCATTGCTCACCAGCTGGCAACAATCTGGGTTTATGTATCCATACCAATTTGACATAACACATCAAGTAGCACCTTGAGGGGTTTTATACCTAATATTTTTCTGACCTCAAGGGTAATGGGCATTTTGTTGCCCTCATGAACTCATTTTATATTTCTGTAAAAGGCCATTGTGTCTGCTGGTGCATCTATTTTTAAACCTATCTATACAGATAAGAGTGGAGAAAGGTACAAAGCCAGACTTCAGTCATTCTGGCATGTGTCATATTCTATTTTTATAAACCAACCTATGATGCACATGATTTTTGATGCCATTATCTTCATGGAGTTCACAGAGGTTTTTCCATTAGCATTTTTTTCTGCAATCAGTAAAGGATAAAGGTAAGCTTACTGAAATTCTTGGATAGGGAATGTTTTTCCTAAGTGCTGTGTATGCTTCAAGAAAAAGACAAAAAAAAAAAAAAAAAAAAAAAAAAAGTGAACCCATGAAAAAGTAATTGTAAACTATAAGGACAGAGTTGCTACTTGAGAATGAATGCTTATTTTGTATCACTCAAGTCAGAGCTAAAAATCCATTTATTGTGAATGTTCTTAACTGATTCTCATTACCTACATAGAATCCATATTTCTGTTTAATAATAATTATTATGGTAATACTGTTTCACAAAAATATATTCAATATGTATTGATAATATTATATATATAAATTCTCAAAACAACACAGTGATTTGGAAATATTATTAGTTCCATTTTATAGATAAATAAGATGATGAAGCGACTTATTAAATGTCAATCTGAGAATAAGTGTATGAGAGAGATTTTTAATTTAGGTCTCCTTGACTCCAAGTCCAATATGCTATCCATTATGTCATTTAGGATAGATGAATATAGGCAAGAATGTATATTTTAACAAAAAAGCCATTCAGTTTAAGATGATAATTTAATTCTCTTTAAAGATGGCCATTAATTTGTTTTATATAGGATATTTTACATATTAGCTTAAGAAATTGACCATAGTTATGACTTACAAGTAGCTGCAGAATCATTGATGAGAGGAGAGTCTGACAATAGAAGAGGATCCCATTTCCAGTCTATGTTCTGTCTCCTGTGTAGACAAGTTTGACTTTATTTAATTCACTTTAAAGCAAGTAAATTTTCCTCACTGAGTGATAGCATGTGCTTCTGTGGCAACAAGTTATTTATTGATTTGGAGAAGGGAGCACAGGGAGAGAAAAAAGAAATTACCTACACATGTAGTTACACACACAGACACACACTACACACACACATGTGCTACCCTCTACAGAAAGTGAAAAGTTGCTTCTAGAACTCAATCCTTTCACCAGTGTGGATTCATTAAAGTGGGGCTAACTTGCTTTCTGTCTAGGCCTTGACTGGTAAGAGTTATACTTAACCTTTACATTAGCAGGCATTCATCAGTTGCCCAATAATCAATAATTCCAGTAGGTTAATTAAGGAACTTCTTCATAATTTATTTGTTTTTTAGGAAAACTCCTTTGTACTTTAGTATCAATCAGATTCGATTTACATTTTATGTGGGAGAGTAGTGACCACAAAAACAATCAGAAGCTCTCAGAATTAAGAAAAGGCAAAAAAAAAAGGGGGGGGAGGGGTATTTATTGGGATCTTATAAAATAGGGCATCTTCCAATAGACAGGGCATCAGTTAAAGGAGTGCAAAATACAAACTGCAAAATACAAGAATAAATAGCCTGAACACAGAAGTCCCCAACCCTATCTGCCCTTTTCTCCCATGGTTTGAGGGAGTCCAGGGCTGTGCTCTGAATAAGGAAATCTATCCTGGAAACAAAAGAATAAATTGCCTTTTAAAAAAGTATTTACAGGAGAATCTGAGTTCAAATCTGGTCTCAGACACTTAATGCTTCCTAATTATGTGAACTGGGCAATTGCCTCAGCAAAAAATGAATAAATGAAAGAAAAGAAAAGAAAAGAAGCACTTAAATGCTAATTAAAAGATGGTGAGAAACAGGAGGGGAATGTTCATTCAAGACAATGGAACAATTCAAGTCATAATTAGGGCATAGTTTAAGGCCATATTCCTATGAGTGGATCTTCACTCAGTTTGTCTCATTCAATTTGAACACAGATTGATATAACTCATTTATTTCTCCTTTGTAAGTATATAGAAAATGCTCAGGGATGAATGTTTAAGTCAGGGAATCTTGGTCTAATTCCCAATTCTATATCTTATTACTATGTGCCTTTGGAAAAGTTATTTAATCTTTCTATATCTCATTTATTTTTGTGTAAAATGTCTTTTAAAAATTTAGGTTTCTTCCTTGGGACTAGATATATGATTTTACAAAATACCTTTAGCTTCTTTTGATAATCCATCACTGAGATATTATCCACACGTTTAGATAAGCATTTTAACAAATTTATTTTATTTTATAAAACCCCAAAGGTGGGACAGCTAGATGGTACAGTGGATAGAGTACTAGCTCTGAAATTAGGAGGACCTGAGTTCAAATCTGGCCTCAGACACTTAATCCTTCCTATCTATGTGACCTGGGCAAGTCACTTAATCACACTTGCCTCAGCAAAAAATAAAATAAAATCCCAAAGATAAACAAGTTCTGTAAGATTATTAGCAATATGTCAAGTAGATATTCTCTTATTTGTCCTATTATTCTCAAATTTCAATGGTCAGTATTGAAATAAATCATGTCTCTGTACTTATATCCACCTCAAAGAAAAGTATAAGTCAAACTCAATATGTTCTTAGACTAGAGAAAGCATTTGATTTTTTTCTTTAAAGAGCATTATTCTTTCTAAATTCTGCCTGTATTGCCCTGAGGAAATCATTTAATTTCTCTCTGTCTCAGTTCCTCACTTATAAAGTGTGAATAAATAATCCTTGAACTACCCATCTCACAGAATTTTAGTGAGGATCAAATGAAATAATATATTTAAATTTTATCAAATGCTATAAAAGTCAGTGTATTTAGAAATAGAACCATAACAAACAATCATACTAAAATGTTTTTCCTTTAGGTGATCATATTGATGAGGTTTAGAACTGGGGTACCCAAGTGAAATTCGGGTTTAATTGAGGTCTAGTGGCAGGTTCGGGGTACAGGGAGTCAAATAGAACTCCCCTGCAACCCCTTTGGATTCGGAGCAAGGATACAGAATTAGTGGCAGGTCTAGTAGCAGTGCAAGAGTCCCCTGTAAAATAATTTACAGACCTGGAAATTTACATTGATAAAATTTTATTATGGGGTTTGGAAGCAAAGTCTAATTAGTAAAGTTGAAGGTAGAGATAAAAGGGCACTGGAACCAGGGTTCCAGTGGGCAGAGAGTCTTTGGTACCAGGCATGGTGATGGCATGTGTAGGCCCTCTGCAAAGAGAGGGCTCTTTTATAATGAGAGATTTAGCTAAAGGGACCTGTGGGTGGAGTTCCAAGTTGGTTCCTGGATGGGTTTCAAAGAAGGCTAGAATTTTCTAGGTATGGGTTGGGAAACCTGAGCAGATTATTAGAATGGGGGCTGGGACAGCCCAAGTTGGTTCAGATCTGATGGGGGTTGTGAGAGCCCTGATATCTCCTATTGGAATTCAAAAGGGTGCTTTTGACCAGGATTTGTGAATCAAAGGTCCTAGCTTCTTGAATTGATCAGCTAGGAGGGGCTGGGAATCAGAAAGGAATAAATCATTCTGAAAGGACTAGTCTTAAAGGGACCACAACCCACATCAATATTAGCCCCAGTTTGGAGTCAGAGCATATATTAGAGTCCAGAGGAAATATTAGCAGATATTCTAGTACAGTTGGAAATATTCTGGATTTAATCACAGAATTTAAGTTGGAAAGGACCTCAGTGGTTTTCTAGTCCATAATAATGAGTCTGATTTTGGAAATATTAAGATTAAGATGTTTACAAAGCATTCAGTTTGAAATATCTGTTAGGTAAGGGGATTGGATTTGAGAATCACCCCCATAGAAATATCCAACTAAAAAAAAAAAAAAATGGAATCTACACTATAAACTTAATAGTTATTTTAAGGGAAGATTTCACAGCACTAAGATTTTTAAAGCTCCTTGAATATAACAAGTGATTATTCAATCTTTACTTAAAAAGACACATAGAGGGAAATGTCATTGATATGGTATAGCTTCTAGGGAAATATAGCAGTGGTTTTGGGATCTCCTTGTTGAGGTATGAGAATTGTGAAAGAATTTGCAAACTCAATTGAATGAGGCAAAGTTTGTAGCAAAAATGAATTTATTACACTGAGAAAACAAAATTCTTAGCAGCAAAATCCTGTTAGGGTTATTTGCAGAGATGAATTTACAGGCTTTTGGTTATAATGGATTTTTGTTGCCCTGAGCTAGGGAGCAATTTGAGGGACTAATTTTCAATTCAATAAGGGGTGGTGATCATGCCCCAGGCCAAGATCTATAATTGAATTGTAGGTGGAGATGCTACCTGGGGGTTTCCCCTAAGAACAGGAAGGTGGGGCCGCTCTGGAGGGTTTGAGACCCAGGATCACCCTTCCCCCACAGTTTACATCAACCTGATTTTAGGGGTGTGTGTTTGGGGTGGGGAAGGGCTTCTGTTCTAATAATAAATCAGTAATCCTAAATGTTTTGGCAATCTAAGAACAACAATGTGACAGCTTCTGGCTTCACCAGATAGTCCCACAGATCAAACTTCTGAGAAGATGGTGAATGGCCAAAAAAACAGGGGTAGCCATCCTCATCTCAGATCAAGCAAAAACAAAAATTGATCTAATTAAAAGAGATAAGGAAGGACATTATATCTTACTAAAGGGTGGCATAGATAATGAAGCAGTATCAATATTAAACATATACGCACCAAGTGGTGCAGCATCTAAATTCTTAAAAGAGAAATTAAGGGAACTGCAAGAAGAAATAGATAGCAAAACTATAATAGTGGGAGATCTCAACCTTGCACTCTCAGAATTAGATAAATCAAACCACAAAATAAATAAGAAAGAAGTCAAAGAGGTAAATAGAATACTAGAAAAGTTTGATATGATAGATCTTTGTAGAAAGCTAAATGGAGAGAGAAAGCAGTTCTCAGCAGTTCATGGAACCTATACAAAAATTGACCATATAGTAGGACATAAAAACCTCAAAATCAAATTCAGTAAGGCAGAAATAGTAAATGCATCATTTTCAGACTACAATGCAATGAAAATAACATTCAATAAAAAGCGAGGGGAAAATAGACCAAAAATAATTGGAAACTAAATAATTTCATACTAAAGAATGATCAGGTGAAACAGCAAATCATAGACATAATTAATAACTTCACCCAAGAAAATGACAATAATAAGAAATACAAAAATATGTGGGGATACAGCCAAAGCAGTAATAAGGGGAAATTTTATATCTCTAGAGGCCTATTTGCATAAAATAGAGAAAGAGAAGGTCAATGAATCGGGCTTACAACTAAAAATGCTAGAAAAGGAACAAATTAAAAACCCTCAGACAAACACAAAACTTTAAATTCTAAAAATAAAAGGAGAGATTAATAAAATTGAAAGTAAAAAAAAAACAAAAAACAAAAAACTATGGAATTAATTAATAAAACTAAGAGTTGGTTCTATGAAAAACCCAACAAAATAGACAAACCTTTAGTAAATCTGATTTAAAAAAGGAAAGAGGAAAAGCAAATTGTTAGTCTTAAAAATGAAAAGGGAGAACTCACCACTAATGAAGAAGAAATTAGAACAATAATTAGGAGTTACTTTGCCCAACTTTATGCCAATAAACTCGATAACTTAAATGAAATGGAAGAATACCTTCAAAAATATAGTTTGCCCAGATTAACAGAGGAAGAAGTAAATAGTCTAAATAGTCCCATTTCAGAAAAAGAACAAGCTATTAACCAACTCACTATGAAAAATCCCCAGGACCCCAGATGGATTTACATGTGAATTCTACCAAACATATTTTTTAAATTAATTTTATAATTATAACATTTTCGACAGTACATATACATAAGTAATTTTTTTACAACATTATTCCTTGTACTTCCTTCTGTTCCAAATTTTCCCCTCCTTCCCTCCACCCCCTTCCCTAGATGGCAGGCATTCCCATACATATTAAATATGTTATAGTATATCCTAGGTTCAATATATATGTGCAGAACCAAATTTTGTTGTTGTTGTTGTTGTTGCAAATGAAGAATTGGATTCAGAAGGTAAAAATAACCTAGGGAGAAAAACAAAAAATGCTTACAGTTTACACTCATTTCCCAGTGTTTCTTCTCTGGGTGTAGCTGATTCTGTCCATCATTGATCAATTGGAATAGGATTAGCTCTTCTCTATGTTGAATATATCCACTTCCATCAGAATACATCCTCATACAGTATCACAGTTGAAGTGTATAGTGATCTCCTAGTTCTGCTCATTTCACTCAGCATCAGTTGATATAAGTCTCTCCAAGCCTCTCTGTATTCATTCTGCTGGTCATTTCTTACAGAACAATAAGATAACATTCATATACCATAATTTACCCAACCATTCTCCAATTGATAGGCATCCATTCATTTTCCAGTTTCTAGCCACTACAAAAAGGGCTGCCACAAGCATTTTGGCACATACAGGTCCCTTTCACTTCTTTAGTATTTTCTTGGGATATAGACCCAGTAGTAGCACTGCTGGATCAAAGGGTATGCACATTTTGATAACTTTTTGGGCATAATTCCAGATTGCTCTCCAGAATGGTTGGATTCTTTCACAACTCCACCAACAATGCATCAGTGTCTGGGCATATTACTTAATCATTGTTTCCCTCAGTTCATTTTTTACAAAAATGGAGGTAATAATAGTACCTATTTCTCAGATTTGTTGTGAGGATCAAATTAAATAGCACCAGTAAAGTGTTTAGTACCATGTCTGACACATAGTAAGTACTATGTATGTATTGGCTATTATTATTATTATTAATTATTTCCTATTTATCTTGCATAAAAGAGCAGGGATTGCTTTTTGCCTCATTTTATATCCCCAACACTTAATGATGGCTAGTCTTTAATTAATTATGTATTATTATATGTAACATATTAAGTATAATTAAGGGATTATCCTTAATAAATATTGACTAATTGATTTAGCATAATAACATATATGTCTCAGATTTTGTGTATCTATACATTTGTGCATATGTGTGTACATATATGTGTAATTCACTTATGACTCTCCCTTGAACTGTATCATTTTAAATCCTCTCTACATTCCTCATGCTTCAAAAGATCTCTTGATTTATCCTTTTGACATTTCCTTCATAGAATCAAAGAATCTAATCATTATAAGGCCCAAGTTACAGTCAAAAAACAATTCCTTTTGTAGCAAATGACCATCTAACTTTCACCTTTCCTGAAGTAGCTCCTTTGAATTTTACAGAGCTCTGATTTAAAATTTTTGTTTTTGTTTTTGACATTTTGCTGAAATCTGTCTCTTTGCATTTCTCTACCCACTGTTCCTGCTTTTGAATTTCAAGGCCAAGTAGAGCAAATCTAACCTCTCTTCAACATGACAACCTTTCAAATGGCTTAAGAAATTTTTCATACCTCACCTAAATCTTCTCTTCTTCAGGGTAAACATCAAAGATTCCTTAACCCTTCCTCATATGATGTCAACTCTTGGGTTTTCAGCATGCAAGTCATCTTCCTTTCAATGCTTTCTAGATTTTTCAATTTCATTCCTAACATGTGGCATTCAAGATTAGACATAGTGCTCCAGATGACATGAAATGTGACTAGGGTATTATAGTGATATTGTCATCTGCATATTCTGGCCACATTCTCAATGCAGCCTAAGATTGCCTTGGTTTTTTTGACTGCCCTGTGACAGTGTTAACATATTAAGCTTGCTGTCCTTTAAAACCTCCCTATCTATCCCTCCCCATGTGGATTGCTGTTTCACCATATTCCACCATCTTCTGTTTCTAAAATTGATTTTTCCAAGCCTTTATCACCAACATTCATCCCAGCTTGAATCAAAAAAGAGATTAAAAAAAAAAAAAAAGCTCTTAGTACAGGGTCCTTGAAGTAATCAATGAATCATTCCAAACAAGGATTTATAAAGTTCTTAAATTCCAGGTACTGTGTTAAGGATACATATATCTTCATAACCTCAAGATATTGGACTGGTTTGCCATTTATGACCACAACTTTATGAAGACAGTGTTTAAGTGCCTTGCCCAGGGTCACATAGCTAGTAAAGGTCTGAAGTCAAATTTGAATTCTAATCTTTCTGACTCCAGGCCCAGGGCTCTTATCCACTGTGTCATCTAGCTGTCCCAGGGATACAAATACAAAGTATGAAATAATTCACTCTGCAGGAATATATGGTAGACAAGTACATACATAAAAATGTGAATAAATATAAGTATAGCAAATTAAAAGTATTTAGCACTATTGTGTTGAGCAAAATGCTTATTTTCTAAACTAATTACCAATTTTATATACAGGACCCAAAGAGGTTTGTTTTATTTTTACCTTTTTACTTCCTTGAAAAAGGCCTGGGCTGACTAGATCTGCTCCTAAATTTTGAGGAGGATTCTACTCAATTTGGAAGACCTTATTTCTGATTAAAGTGTAAAGAGAATTTAATCTAGGTGAATTATGGCCCATTGCCCAACTACTTAAGTCTTCTGGGTGGAGATAGACCCCTTTGTCTAGAAAGTTGGGGGAGGAGGTAGAGCATAGACATAATCAGAGTCACATTTCTCCTACCCTCATTAGAATAAAAGCCCACCTTTCATGCTAACATTCATTTTCCCATTACTTATCCAGCAATAAGAATTGAGTTCCACCCATCAGGGACAATTCCCTTCTCAGAGAAATTTAACCAATAAAGACAGTCTCTAAACTTTGTCTTTGTTTTCAAAGAATACTAGTGACCCCAATTTATTGATATTTTTGCTAGCCATAATTAATAAATTGATCAAGATACTCTGTCTCTCAGACTTTTTATTCATCTTAGTATATTATTGACACCAGTAATGGGTGTTTTCATATCAAAGAGAAATGAGTTTAGCATTCTCCCAAGAATCAGAGAGGACAGGAGTTAGCTAAATCAAGAATAAATTTTATTAACATTAAGCTTTAGTAGCTTAAAACTACCCTCAAATTCTTGGGATATCTTGTATCATTCTTACTGAATGATACTACCTTACTGAAATCTTTTAGATTTCCTTTACCTCCATTTATTCTTATCCAACAATATTTTGTGCCATTGTGCGAGTTTTCCCAGTATTCTTAAATATGGCTTCTCCTCTGTACTGTCAATGATTTAATATCATTTCCCAACTTTCCATTCCTCATACAAAATAATTCCATCACCTGGCTCCATAATGTTGCACAGGCTTGGAGTAATCTCATTTCTAACTTTCTAGTCTTAAAACCCTGGATTCCTTTAAAAACCTTCTATTGTAATACCAGAGAAACTGAGGCAAGATGGAGATTAGAGAACAATTTAATATTTTATTTGAAAGGGAGAGATTTACTGAGACCAAATGGATCCATGGTTTGTTCCCAGAGCTGAATGAGACTATTGTCTCCAAGAATCTAGCAGCGAATGTCAGATACAAGATTCTTTTATAGGGTAACAAGAACGATGACATAATGGGGGAGGTACCTGGGATGGGGATGACCTAATGGGGGGAGGCACTTACATTGACATAATAGTAGGAGGTACCAGAGAGGCTCCTGGTATTCTAATGATGTCTAAAATTGTTAAAGAACTTTATCCCATCAAACATTACGATTATAGCCTGAGGTCTAAGATATAAGACATTTATCATATCAAACATTAAAAGGGAATGATTATAGTCTGAGGTCTTGGGGCCTAGTAACTGAGGTAGAACATTAAAAGGGAACTATGGCACAACACTATAAAAGGCCTTTGTTTTTTTCCAAAGTTGTTAGCTCCTTCTCTTCTAAGACTACGTTTAGTGTACTCCATATTTCTTATATATATATATATATACACACACATTTGGGTTTATTTTTTCTCATTAAAGTATAAAGCTTCTTAGAGTAGAGACAGTTTTTGTCTTTGTTTTTTATCCTTAGCTCTTAATGCAATACCCAGAACATAGTAAATACCTAATAAATCTTTGTTTGATTTGTTAAACAAAAATTTACATAAAGGTTTCCCAAAAAATACTTCTTAAAATAAACTTCTAGTGCCCTTATAAAACACAGTTTAATCTTTGAGATGGGACACCTAAGCATGCAGAATAATACAATGTGATAGATTCCTTACAATTTAAATGGAGTCTTAGTCAGGCTTCGTGCTATTGCTAGAATTTTGGCCTCTTGGCTCACCATTATAACAATATTGGTTTATGAAGTACTCCATTTAGTAGTCTATTAACTTTACAGACACCTTTCTGGTTCAGGCCTTTACTCCTATATTCAAAATTTTCATCCCTTTTAAAAATCTTTCTTCCTTTATGGCAGGCAGAGAATTGGATTATACCATGGAGCTGGCCATATTTTAGGAGGAAGATACAGATGGACACTCCTACTTGCCACTCTTGGAATCATTGTTATTTAGTTGTTTTCAGGTGTGTCTGATTCTATGACCTCATTTGGAGTTCACTTGACAAAAGTACCAACATAATTTGCTATTTTCTTCTCCAGATCATTTTATAGATTAAGAAATTAAGGCAAACATGGCTAAGTGATTTGCCCAGAGTCATACAAATATTAAGTATCTGAAGCCAGATTTGGAGTTAGAAAGGTGAATCATAGGATCCAGAGATAACTCACTTTACAGTGAAAGGTACTGAGACTTAATAAGAATAAATGTATATTGATAATAAGAGCTGTCCTTAAGGTCTGGCAAGATACTCTCAATAAATTATCCATCAATCCTTAAAATAAGCTTGTGTTATATGTGCTATTATTTTTCCCAGTTACAGAAAAGACAAGTGAGGCTCAAAAAAAATTGGGACTTATTCAGTGAGGAACAGTGTTTATACTCAGATATCCTCCAAAGTTATCCCAAATCTAAAATTCAACATTTTGTGTGCTGCTATTTCTACCTTCTGCTGAAAGTGTCAATGATCAAGTGTATTTTAAATGGAGTTCATCACAAACACCAATGAGAAAGGTGTGCCCTGGCATCTTATTTATTTATTTTTTTGGCTATATGATTCTGTCATTTCCCTTGTCCTGAGATGTAGGAAAGAAGATACATGTCTCTTTTTTTCTTCTCTGGTTATATTGTCATCCAGGATTGTCCATTTCTTTCTTAGAATTATTAAATAAAAAAGGCACAAAAATGAAAATCTTTGTATTCTCCTGGTAAAATGGCTTTTTCTCATATCCCCCAATACAATGTGTATTCTCAGCTAAGATGCTCAAAATGATATGACATCAATGCATTCCTGAAAAAAATCTCATTTTCACTCTAAATTTTTATTATGTATTTTAACCTGCAAGATCAAACACAAGCATTATTTGAAACTAACCTGTTATTCTCATTTTTAAAAGTATAGAGTAAATTTAAATTAAATATAATACCTGCTTATCTGTGTCCTCTTCTCAACTTTATTCGGCTCTCTTCTATATACTTGGAAATTTTCACTAGTGCTCTTTAATTCATTTTTTCCATCACTATTCCTACTCAGTCATTTCCTCTGCCCATTGAAGCCTTCAATTGTAACACATAATTATGACCTATTAAAACAAGTCCTCACATCAGCAATGCCTGAAAACGCATATTTCATTCTTCATTTACAATTTATCACCCCTGTCATAAGTGGTAAATCCCAATGACTTTGTAAAGAATATTTTTAAAAATTGGTCATTTCATTAGTCAGAATTCTTTCAAAGTTGTTTTCCTTTATAATCATCAGGTAAATTGCTCCCAATTCTGTTCTGGTTCATTCTGCATTACTTGATATAAGTCTTCTGGGCATTCAGTCCAATAAACCAATTGTTCTGGAAGAAATAGGCAAGAATATTGGCAAAATGTTTGGAATCCAGTTGTCCTAAATAAACAATCATTAAGGGCTGGTTACTAGTTTTTACACTATAATCATATGAGAATTTAAATTGTCTCTGTGCAATATTTTGAAGTGCTTTTCTAGAAAACTTAACAAAATCCTTCTATGTACAATGCCTACACTAAATATCCTTTGCCAAAAATTTAGGCATAATTGGCTCAACACAAAATAATACCATCAGAACTGCAAATTTTGATCCTTTCGTGCTACTAGATCTAATGTTCAGGCAAAAAGAATACATTCATTATCTCATCTTCTAAATTAAGTATTTTCATAATTTCAGAGTTAAAAATAGAAGGTCATCTATTCTAATCAATCATTTTCTAATTTCTAGCCCATGTAACATCACCTGTTACATAAGTAGTGAGTGACAAAACTGGATTTTGAAAACAAATTCAGGTTCCTCTCTAATTTTTTTTTAGTAATTTTCTTAGACAATGATCTTTCAGATCTGAAATCTATAGTATAATGCATACATGAAAGGATTTGGGTTTATAACCTAAAACAAAGTGGGATTTAGGGGAAGCAAGGAAGAGGCAAAATGCAATCTGATTAGACAAGGTACCTCCCCCAGAGATGAGGGGGAGAAATATAGATGGGTTGATAAGAATAAATTGATTATTCATATGTAGGTTGTATAACAAATTATTATACATATTTTTATGGAGATTCATTTCATTTACAGATTAGATTAGATGGTCAGTGAGACCCTTCCAGCTCTGTGAGTCTATGAAGTTCAGCCTGATGTTCAAGGGACTTCTACCATCACTCATATAATTTTTATCTAACTTGTGATTGGTGTGTTCATGAATGTGTGGGCTCTGCTCATCCTAGATCAATGAACTTGGAAAGGAATGTTTTCCTGGGCATAAATTCACTCAAGTCTCAAGATTGCTGAGCTACTCAGATCATTCTACAGTTAAATCAGACCTCATGTTATGTTCTACAAAAAGACAAAAATGGAGTTATCACTATTACTTTAAAATGAATAACTTAAACTAAAGTAATATGTATTTTAAAAAGATTAACTTGAATGAATGAATATTTTAAAGCATTTATTAATCTATTTAGATGAGTTTTTGAATGTGAGCTTTTTCATACTCACCTCAGACACAAAGAAATTATTACTAAGCTCATTCTGCACCAAATTTATTAGCAATAGAGGACCTGAAACATAGAACCCATAGCTGGAGTAGGAAGAGATGGTACTTTATATAAACCATTCAATCTTCACTTAAACACATCTCAGCTTCTCGTTTTCTGGAGAAGATCTTGTAGAAAAGACTTATCCAGAATCAGATCTAGGTAGATATCTCATCTATTTTAATGTCAGTTATTCAATAAATGTTTATTAAGTGCCTACCATGTGTAATACACTGATCTATATGCTGTAGACACAGAGAAAAGAAAAAGACAGTCCCTCCTTTTCAAGGATGTAAAAAGCAATATAAAAAAGCAATTAATAAATGTCAGGGATTGACAGAGACTGAGCAAATTCTGGAAGTGACAGGGCCTTCTTAAGATTAGAAGCTTGGGAAAAGATTTAGAGATTGTGTCTGAAACCCTCCACTTTTATAACTGATTTTGTAGAAGAAAAGTAAGATCAACAGTCAAGCCTAGTGTGTGTACAACTAAGGGGAAATTTCTGGGGAAAGATTTGGCTTTGCTTTATTTATGATTAAAAAAAAACTTTTTTTTTTTTTTGCAGTACATCCTGAATAATTAAAGAATAATCTCCCTTCCAGCTCTTTTTTTTTTTTTTTTTTTAAGTGGTCATCATTTTTTTAAGTCTAGCTTTCAAGAAACCTCTTGCAAGGTTCCTCAATCAAGATCTCTCCTAACTCTAAATTTCTTATCCTAGGATTATGCAATTTACTGATAGATACCGAACCCTGACTTTATACATCTCCAAGTCTAAGTTATTGTACAATTATTTCATATTGTGGTTTGACCGGATTTCTGTTTAAGAAAGGAAATGATATAACAGCAAGACCTCATAATTTAATCCATTCAGAGGCAAGTCTGATAGAAATGCTGCCCTCTCTGACACTCACATTTCTTCATCCTACATTTAAACTATGTATATAGCCATAAAGCTGCTGTCTGGAGCTTATACTTCACATGTAGCAGCTAGTCATTATCAAGGTATTAAGGTACCATTATTAAAGCCATTAAAATACTATTCCATCTCTATATTGTGTCCTTGCTCATAGTCTCTGTGCATCTTCTTGGCACATGAGTCACAATTTACAAGCACAGATGTTTCATAGAAAGATAAAATTAATGGACCTCCAATCTTGAAGGCAAGAGTTCAAATCTCACCTAGGAAACTTAAAAGTTTTATTACTCTGAGGAAGTCTCTTTGCCTCAGGATCCTTCATTTGAAAAATAACCATCACAATTCCTGTGGTGTCTATGTTTTGGGGTTATTGTAAAATCTAAAATAAGATAATATATGCAAAGTAATATATAAATGTTAGATGTAACCCTTAACAGCCATCAAGGACTTTCTCAATGCCATCTCTTTCAAGAGGTCTTTTCAGATTTTCCTGGTTGTTTACTGTCCCCACTTTGTTTTAATTTTATTTTTATTTTCCATTTGTAGTCATTTTAATTTACTTATCTATAATAATACTATATTATCTGGTAGAATTTAAGCTCCTTGAGGTTGGGTAAGTATCTTGCTTTTTACTTTGTATTTCTAGCCACAATATCTAGCATGTTTTAATTGTTCAGTTTTGTCCAACTCTTTATGATTTCATTTGTTTTGGGTTTTTTTTGGCAGAGATACTGGAGTGGTTTTTCATTTTCTTCTCCAGCTCATTTTACAGAAGAGGAATTGAGGCAAAAAGGGTTAAATGACTTATCAGGATCACATAGAGGGAAAGTATCTGAGATCAGATTTGAACTCAGAAATGAATATGAATATAAATGTAAATTCCCTATAAGTAAGTGTTATTTTATTATTTTTACTTGTACAAAGGTACTGGAACCTGAAAAGCCCTTAAAAATATATATTGAGTAATTGACTGATTGATTTTTTTTTTTACTATCTGACTCTCATTACCTTAAGATTCATGGTTCAGTTATCATTCTTAAAATTTAGTTGTGCAGTGGACATTAGGGATCAACTAATCCAAATTCTCATTTTGCAGAAGAAGAAACTGAAGTTCAAGAAGTTTTTTTGACTTGCCATAAAAATTTAATAGACAATAAGTTATGTGGAAGTATAGTTTCCTCAGCCCTTTAAAAATCTGGATGTTTCTTGTTTGTTTTTGTTTTAGTTGAGTATTGATGGAAGATCCTCTGTAATGGAAACAGATATAGCAAATTACTCTCTTAACTGTGTACCTATTTCCTGAGTAGTATTTTTTTTTTCTGAAGACTTGCTATGAGCTAAATAAAATAAACTCAGGCTCAAGGTCCCTCACCTTCATCACAAAGCTTTTAAAAGATATTTAAATATCTAGAGATAGAGGTATCTAATCTAACTCTCTAATTTTGCAGATGACAAATTGAGCCACCAAATGAAAAATGACCTTAATGATAAATATTAGATATGGCATTTGAACTGAGGTCTTCTGAATACAAAATCCATGTTCTTTCAAGTGTACCACAATGAATTATTTGTCTGTATTCTTCTGTTTTTTTGTTTGTTTCTGTTTACCCCAGAGAACTCTTAGTAGCAGATAAATTGTCTTCTTTACCTATTTTATTCTCCTAGACCAGAATATAAAGGAGGTGTGTTTTTCCACTCTCATTTCCATTAATATTAGTATAAATGGGGGGAAACAAGGATTTACTGAGCTAACATGATTTTAGGAAAAAAATACATTACCTATTTCATCATAAGATCATGAGTGAAAATAATAATATCAAAAAAATGACAAACTCATTGTGAGAGCAGCAAGTCATCCTCTAGTCTATATTTTTGCCCTTGGTCTATCATTGTTTTGGGTCAAGTGAATCTGCATATTCAATATAAAACCCTATTTAAGTGTAGAGATTGTCTAGTTTTTGGCCTTCATCAACAATATAAAATGTGCCATCCTGATAATCTTGAAAATTATCTTAAGCCAATAAAAATCCTAACTATCTTCATTCACATTATATAACATTCAATTTTGGAAGCTTTGATTTTTGGAAGGTAATACTGGCCAATATTGCCAAGTTTAAATAGATACCATTATAGGGTTTGGAGAGTCACTACTTCCAAAGTAAGAGGTTCCTAAAAGAACATCAAATACAGGGACATTTGGGGAAAAAACATAATGCAGAGGAATGGACAAAATTTAATAGCTGGAGAAAATACCTCAGCTAGACTGACAATAGCTATGAATCCTTTGAGAACAGATGTTTGAGGAAGATTGGTAAAAAAAAAAAAAAAAAAAAAAAAAAAAAAAAAAAAATCTCGAGATGCATCTTCTCTGACATGCAATATTTTCCAGTTATAAACACTCATTAATTCATTACAAAACAAATATCCAACTCACCTAGAAGGCAAACATTCCCTGCCCAGTATTTGGATTTCTGCAATGAAGTGCAGTAAAGGCAGAGCACAAAATGTTGTAAGCTTAGAACCTTATCCAGAGTAGGGAAATTATACATGTTGAACCTGACTTTGGACAGCACTCCCTGTTGCCATGTTTTTTAATTTTTTCAGTAAAAAAGATATACTCTGTGCAGCATCCTACCCCAGAGGATATTTAATTATTTTCTGTTTGTTTGTTTTTGTATCATGACTTTTATACTTAACTTTAAGGAGAAACACTGTAGCACATAACACTGAAAAGAACACAGTAGAGACTTCAGTAACAGTTGAGTGGGTTTACTTTCTAAATAAAATAAATTTCAGACTGCCCAACCTTCTGAAAAGGTCGTGCTCTTACACAAACTGATTTCAAACAATTTACTAGATCAGAACTGAGCAGTACTGGCTGATCATTCTTTGAACCCACTGAAGGAAAATGACCATTGCTGTCTATCTAAGAGAACTAGAGGGCTGGGAATTAGATGAATTGTGGAGATCACTTCCTAGCTCTGTAATCCTATAATTTACCACAATTGTCATTTCTGATTTGTTGCTTCTCTGAATTCTATTGCACATTAATTACAAGATATATGCAATTTTTTTTGATGTCCTCTCATTTGGAATTTGTGAAAATTCAGGACAAACATGTGATTCCTTTGGAGGAAAGAGTTCAAAATAAAGGAAATCTACATAATATTGGAAATCTAACATTGACATATCATTGTGAAATGGAGGTTATTTTGAATTTAATTTTCTCTTTGCAAAATGCATTCTCCGCCCCCCCCACCCCGGATTGATTTATATATTAGAGTGCAGAGTTATTCTAAAAACATTTGTATCATCTCTGATTTCATCAATATGGTTACTTTCTTCACTGATGCAGGTATGTATCCTATCATTTCTATCAATTCTAACTTTTCAGTGTCTTCTTAAAGCCCCTTTTCCTTCTTTGGCACTGCCAATAATCTACTGTATTCTTAGACTATCAAAATTATCTGATGGTTAGTATTCCTGCTTCAAATCTTTCTCCATTCCATGTCATCCTCCATTCACTTGCCAAAATAATGTGCCAAAATACAGATCTGACTATCTCACTCCATATCCCCAATTCCCTTATTCAGTAAACTCTAATGACTCCATGTTACCTCCAAAATAAAAAGAAACAATCCTTTGTTTGACATTCAAAACCCTTTACAATCTAGCCTTCTCCTACCTTTTAAGTGTTCTACATTTAATCCTATGCTCATGTACTTTGTAATCCTGTAATACTGTCTTTCTTGATGTTCCTTGTACAAAATATTTCATCTCCATATTCTAGAAATTTTCAATGATTGGTCCTATGCTTGGAATATTCTCCCTCTTCATCTATGTCTCTTGGCTTCCATTAAATCCCATAGAAAATCCTACCTTCTTTGGGAAGCCTTTACTAATTACCTTGTTGCTGGTGCTTTCTGCTATGAATGATCTTCAACTTATCTTATATGTATTTAATTTGTACGTATATATTTTTATATTTGATTCTGAGCCTCTTGAGAGTAGGTATGGTCTTTTGCTTTTCTCTGATTCTCCAATGATTACTATAGTTCTAGATATATAATAGATGCTTAGAAATGACTGAATGAATGCTTAATTACATTTTCATCTCAATCAGATTGTCAGTCATTTAGTGACTATTACTTTTTGAGCACATCTGATCCTTGCCTTTATGGAACTCACAGTCTAATGGAGGAGACACCATGCAAACAACTATGAATACATATATACGTATAGATATATAATATATAGGTAGATATAGATAAATATATGTATGATTTATATAGTGGGGATAAAATAAAATCATAGAGACAAAGGCTTGAAAATCAAGACGATGTTGTAATAACAGGATCAGAGCATGAGTAGAAACTTTGGCAAGATAAGCAGCTGGCCAATTATGATGTCAAACAAACCATTTAATATTTGATCCTGGAGTTAACAGGAGATGACTAAAGTTTACTGAAAAGCAAGATGACATATTTAGATCTAGCATTAAAGAAGATCACATTGGTAGCTAAACAGAGAATGGATTAGAGGGAAGAAAGACTTGAGACTTTAGTTAATAATAAGACAATTATTGGAAAAGTTATTCTAGGAGAGAAATGATGTAGAGGATGACATCATTGTTGCTGACCTGGGTTTATGAGAGATATTTTTTATAGTGATAGTGAAGTTTTAGTCTGAGGGACAGTCAATTACTGTGCTCTTTCCTGAGAAACAATAAGAGTTTTACATTGATTACTGCTCACCTCCACAGAGAAAAGTACAGAAGTCTCAGAATAAACTACGATTCCCTGAAAGGTAGCTGCTAATTGACATACTTCCTCCAAAAATATTAACTTATCATTCATCCTCTAGCCCATAGATGTCAGCAGACAGAAAAAAAAGGATAAAGTATAGACCATTTTGGAACCAGAGTAATTGGAATCTAAATCCTTAGGCCCAGGTCTTGATAGGCAGTGATGGAGGTACATATGCTCTGAAACCATTAATCTGTTGAGAAGATAATCTTGACCTTTGCTTTCTCCAGGAGTATTGAGAATTTTTAAACCGCAGCTTTTGTTCATGGGAGGAGGATATACTTAGAATTTATTAGTATGGAATGTAGCATTTTAGGGGAAAAGAAGCTCCTGATTCATCCTATACTTTGAGCTTCTTTGGTAATTTCTAGAGAGTTCTAGACTGTTGACTTCTACTAATGCATATAGGAAGTTTCTACACAAACAAAACCAACACAAACAAGATTATAAGAGAATTCCAAAGCTGAGAAAGAAATTTTACAGGGAGGATCTCTGATAAAGTCTTCATTTCTAAAATATATAAAGAACTGTGTCATATTTATAAGAATACAAGTCCATTCCCCAACTGATAAATGGTCAAAGGACATGAATGGACAGTTTTCAGATGGTGAAATTAAAGCCATCTAGAGTCATATGAAAATATGCTCTAAATAACTATTGATCAGAGAAATACAAATTAAGACAAGTCTGAGGTATCACTAACTACCACTTAGATTGACTAAGACAACAGGAAAAGATAATGATAAATGTTTGAAGGGTGATGGGAGAACTGAGTCACTAATGCATTTTTAGTGGAGTTATGAAATGATACAGCCACTCCTGAGAGCAATTTGGAACTTTGCCCAAAGGACTATAAAAATGGAATGAAAGAACTTGTTGGAATATCAGAGGGTTTCCTTGATACCAAAAGCAAATTAATTTTACTCTAGAAAGAGTACAAACCACAGAAATTTGAAATTACTATCAGGCCCAGGGGAAATGTGGAACTCACCACAAAAGGAGATGAATTCAGCTGTTTATGTGCTAGTATGAATCCTTTAAATAATGACTGCAATTTCTTTGGGGTGGAAAAAAGGCTGTCCTATGTCTAATATTTGCATCACTAAATTAAGTATTCATATTAAACTTTGCCATATATGTGAAGACCTATACATGAACTATATTTGAGTTATATACTGAGGTTTCTTGGAGAGTGCAGGCAATATGAGCCAAAAAGAATGACTTGGAGCCCCTACTTCCCTAACTATATATGCTCAGTGCTTATACAACAATGGAGTAGTACTATGGAGATGTATGAATCATGCACCACTTTTTTTTGGCAGGTGGGCTTAAGGGACTCATTCAGGGTCATATAGCTAGGAAGTATATGATGCAGACTTTGAATTTAGGTCCTCCCAACTCCAGGGTCAATGCTTTATCCACTGAGCCACTCAGCTGCTCCTTATGTACCATTTCTAATGATATGCTTTTCTTCTCAATTCTTTATCCTTTTTCCCTCTTGAAATTACTTTGTAGTACAACTATCCCTTCGATGCTAGGACTTTCCCCAGCATAGATTTTATATGTCTCAGCATAAGAAATTAAATAAGAATATTTGAAAATTTTGTGAAAGCCATAGTAATAAGTTAAGGCCAGCACATGACACAGAAAAAGCTTAGAAACTCAGAAAGGTATTCTTAGAAACTCAGAAAGCTATAGGTATTATTATATAATATCAACTTTTAAAATATTTTAATACCACAAATATACCCAAATTTTATAAGAAAGGATGCACCCCATAAAAGAAAAAGAAAAAAATACAGACTTTTTCTCTGGTATTAAGGGAGGGTTAATATTTTTATGTGAATTTTCCAGACCAGGGATTTGAAGAAACTCTCTATGTCACAAAAATTGCTGGGTAAATTTGAAAGCAATGTGTCCGAAAATCAACATAGACCTTCATCTCACAACCCATACCAAAATAAGTTCAAAATAAATTCATGATTTGGGTATAAAGGGTAATAATCATATTAGGAGAGCAAGGGATAGTTTACCTATTAGAATTTTGAAGAAGGCAGGAATTAATGACCAAAGAACTACACAACATTATGAAAAGTAAAATAAACAACTTTGATTAAATTAAATTAAAATGTTTCTATACAAACAAAGCCAACACAAACAAGATTATAAGGGAAGTACAAAGCTGAGGGAAAAAAAATTACAGGTAGGGTCTCTGATAAAGGCTTCATTTCTAAAATATATAAAGAACTGCATCAAATTTATAAGAATACAAGTCATTCCCTAATTGATAAATGGTCAAAGGACATGAACAGACAGTTTTTCAGATGATGAAATTAAAGCCATCTATAGTCATATGAAAATATATTCTAAATAACTATTAATAAAAGAAATACAAATTAAGACAACTCTTAGGTATCACTACCCATCCCTTCGATTGATTAAGACAACAGGAAAAATAATGATAAATGTTGGAAGGGATATGGGAGAACTGGGACACTGATGAATTTTTAGTGGAGTTATGAAATGATATAGCCACTCTAGAGAGCAATTTGGAACTTTGCCCAAAAGAATATAAAACTGTGAATACTCTTTGATTTGGCATTGTCTCTACTGGGTCTTTATCCAAGGAAATCATAAAGAGGGGAAAAGGACCCATATGTGTAAAAACAATTTTGTAGTAGCTCTTTCTGTGTTGATAGAATTGGAAAGTGAGTAGATGCACCTGAATAACTTATAGGAATGGCTGAATAAGTTATGGCATATGAAAGTAATAGAATATTATTATTCTATAAAAATAATGAACAAGCTGATTTTAGAAAGGCCTGGAAAGATTTACATGAACTGATACTGAGGGAAACAAGTAGAACCAGGAATACAGTGTACACAATAATAACAATATTGTGCAATGATCAACTATGAAAGACTTGGTCCTTCTCAGTGGTTCAGTGGTCCAAGGAAATCCCCAAAAACTTTGAATAAAAAATGTCATCATCATCTAGAGAGAAAATATGAAGAATGAATGTAAATTAAACACATGCTATGTTCACTTTTTTCCTGTTTTTTTCTCTCTTGCATTTTTTACTTTTTGTTCTGATTTTTCTCTCCCAACATGATTAATAAAGAAATGTGTATTTAAAAATAATGAATGTACATGTATAACCAGAAAAATACAGAAAATGATAATTTTTTTAAAGAATGGGAAGAAGAGAGGGAGGGTGCCTCCAACCCTACTTACATAATGTAGAAGGCATAAATATGATTTGTACATAGTTCATATTTATTTTTTTGTGAACATATAATAATCCCCTTATAGAATATGAGGTCCTTAAGAAGAGGGACTTTTTGTTTTCTTTGTACTGGAATACTTTTTGCAACACCTTGCATGTAATAGGGATCTAACAAATATTTACTGAATGGAATGGGAGAGAAGGGAAAGAAATTTATGACATAGGTTGTAGTAGAAAGAATATCTGATAGAGAATTAAAGCATAATTTAGAATCTCAAGTTTTACCACTCCCCCAAAAGCTATGAAAGATCAAGTAATTTCTTAATCTCTCTAGAATTTAGTACAAAAAAAGGGTAAGAGGGGTAGAGATCTCTAGAGTATCTGCTGACTTTAAATCATTCAAAGTTTCAAGGATAGTATAACAAAAAAACACAATTGCCCTACTATCTGTAAATCTCCAGTTCTTTTTTTTTTTTTAATACAGTGTTTCTCAAGATTTCATTTCAGCTCAAAAAACATGATTTGAATTGATATAATCAAATCCTGATTTAAATCAATTCTTCAGAATTCATTTTCAGAACATCCAAAATAAATTCTTCCAAGTTTGCATCAGTCCATTGATTTCATAGCTTTGTCAACATTGTAGGTAGTTTAAGCCTTTTCTCAATACAGTGAATACAATATAGTGAATTTATCTTTGGGAAATGGGCTACTCTATCTTCAGTGCACAGATGTTGGGCTTTATAATGTGTTTCTATCATACTTCAAATTACACCGAATGAAAGATGGGAGAGTTGCATTAGACTTAAATAATAACTCATTCATACTTTGTGGATTTGGAATACCAACCCTATCACGATTCTTTGGAGGGACCGAAATCTTTTACTGTTGACAAAACTCTTCCATTTGGTTGAATTTAATTGTAAATAAATTTTTAAAAAGCACTTACTCCATTTCCTCTAAAATACACAAGGGTAAAAAGTCAATGCAAAAATTACAAGGCAAAATGAATTTCTGAAGGAACTTTAAATGGTTTGAGCCATTTATGAACCAGAAAGAATTTACTCAACACTCTTGTGTAATACTTCATTATAGAATGACAAGAAAACACAGCAATTTTTGAATGCCCAAAAGATATGTAGAGCATAGTCCAGAAAAAAAAAAACTATAATTAAGTGTAAATTGTATAATTCTTCCAATGTTTAATTTTCTGTCAAAGTTAAAATGGGAACAAACAAAATTATAAAAAGAATATAAACACACTCATATTTTTATCAACTATTATTATTAATACCTTTGCAATGATAGGGAATTTGATATAACTGAGGGAAGACTGGGCTTTGAGTAAAAAGACGTTTTTAATCCTTGCTTTTTCACTCACTGTTTGTATGACCGTCAGTAAGTTATTTAATTTTGATAATCCTTAGTTTCCTTGTCTACAAAGGACAAACAATGTTACTTTTCCTGCCTGTATCACAGACATGGCATGAATTCAATTCAATTGAGCAAACATTTACTAAATAATTACTTATACAAAATACCATGTTAGATATTCATGAAGAAAACTACAGAACTTCCTTAAGTGATAACCTCTGGTACTTGATCATGGGCAAGTCAATTAATTTCTCTGAGCTAAAGGTTTCAAATGGGGATCATAAGACCTGAATGATTTACTTTCCAAGTTGGTTCTGGGGATCAAATAAGATAGTTTAGGTTAGGGGTTCTCAAACTATGGCCCCGTGGGCCAGATGCAGTGGGCTGAGGACGTTTATGCTGCCCACAGGGTTATGGCAAATGGGCTGAGGGGCAGAGACAGAGTGTGAGGTTTTGCTTCAACAGTCAGTTTAGGTAAAGTGCTTTAGAACCTTAAACTACTTTGTAAATGCCAGTTACATTTTGTCTAGAACACAAATTACCGAATTATTGAGGGAGAGGGGGGAGAAGAAAGCCTTGAAGAGTTTTTGAGCAGAATAATTATATCACCAGATTTGTGTATTAGAAAGATTAATATGACAGCTAAATGAAGAAGAAATTGACAGAACAAGAGTAGGAAAGAGTTGGGAAGACCTTTTTAGGAGACTGAAAATAGTCAATGAAAACTTTAAGCATTATCTGCCTGAAAGAAGCAGATAGACAAAAATAGAATGGAAATGTGAGGGATGTTTTGGAAATAGAATTACTAGTAATTAGTAATTCATCAGATATGAGAACTGAAGGAATGGGAAAAGATAAAAGCCAGACTTAAATGACAAAGTATCTTATGTTTGTTCCTCAGAAAATAAAAGGTAAAGGGTTTTTTTAAGTTAAAAAAATTAGTTTTGGATATGATGAGTTTGAAGTATTGACAGAATCCAGAAGGAAGATATGTAGGATAAGGGATAAGATATGTAAGATAGGGAAATGATTCTCAATACCCAGGAGAGAAATCAAGGCTAAAGAACTGGGAAATATTTAGTAGATGTGATAATTGTCTACCTGGGAGGATAATATAACAAAGAGTAGGAAAGAGGGACAAAGAAAAAATGGGAAATATCAATGTTAGAGGATTGGAAATGGAATGAGTATGAAAAGGAAATCAGGGATGTGTCCTGTCACAGAAATTCAGTAGACAAAAATATCCAAAAGGAAGGATTGGTTAGCATGCCAGAAATTGTAGGAAGATTGGGGGAAATTAAGGGGGGGAATTTAATTTTGTGATTAGGAGATTATCAGAAATAATTAAGAAAAAAATGTCATAGAGTGATGTAGATAAAAGCTAGGTTTCAAACCTAAGTAAATAAAGGTGAAGGGGTAGAAAAGCAGTAAGGGTACCAAGTATCTCAAATTTCCAGAGAAATTTGTCACCAAGGGGGAGGAGAAAAAGTGCCTAAATGGGAAAGAAGAAAGTAAAATCCCTATGGGTAGCCATAAGGTCCTAAAAGAGTACAGGAGGAGTGGACAATGTCAAATCCCTTTATTCCTATCAATAAAAGTTCAAGAATCCCTGGGAATGAAACTGAAAGCTTCTTATGAGTCACCCTCCCCAAATGAAAGATACATCAACAATCACAACAGTACATATGGGTATAGTAATTTATCTACATTTTAAATGAAACATTATGTAAAACATTTCTGTATCCATAAAGTACTATAAACATGTAAATTGTTATTTGTATTATATTTCTGTGCTAAATTTAATCTGATCCACCCTAATTCTATTCAGCAAAACTTTATTGTATGACTAGGCAAGAATCTTTTACACACACCTTCCCATACAAACTTTGTCTCTGTTGATTCATTATTTGACCCCATATTCTGAGAAGTTTGGGACTTTCTAAAAATAACAGATGAACAGATGTAAAAGAAGATTTTAAAGAGGCTTATGAGTGAGTGAGAGGGGCAATATTACAATAATCAAGGAAGCTGTCAAATTGAACCACAGGAATATAGTCCACAATTTAACAAGCAGCATCCTGGCAACATATTTTCCTAAGACAGCCAAGCATGATTACAGAATGTTTCAAACTGTGTAACTATCATTGTTTTGAGTTCTCTGGTATCCTGTTTAAATATTTTATGATTTGTAGTGTGAATTTTAAATACAATACTATGAGCCACAACTGAATTTAAGTATATCTTTCCCCAACTAAACCAAGTCTATCCATGTTAAATCACTTAGAATCTCTTGGTGTTTCAATTTTATCACTCACAAGACAGAAATTACCCCAGAAGCTCCTTGACATGATTAGTCAACAGGATACAACAATAATCATTAAATATACTCCCTAAGATATAGTAAATTTGCAGTCTGACCATCAGCAACTTTTCCTTGGCCTAATAAATAATTACTCAATCAATCATTTTTAAATATATTCCCAGACCTTTTCTAAGTATTATGAGATCTATACAAGAATGCATGAAGCAGTGAAACCTCATTAAATGATCACCTTCTGGAAATACAAGATATATGCACATAATAATAATTTAAATTTTATAGTTTTTAAGATCAAAGGGATCTTTGAATGATTATGCCACACCAGTGAGGTAAATAGTGAAAGTATATTTATTTCTATTTTATAGAAAAGGAAACAGACAGTTGAATGACTTGCTCATAATTACATAGCTTGAAAATCTCTAAACGAGGATTCAAATATAGGTCACTTCTTTTCAAACCTAAGTCATTTCTCTTGAGGCATATAGGAGTTGAATGACTTTTTTAGGGTCATCAATTCCACTGAGTTAACACCTTGTTGTAAGTACCCTGGTTTCAAGTATACTTCTCCAGAGTTCCAGCCCTTTACAATACTATATCTTCTTCATATCTATAAATTCATTGTACCTGATGAGGGAGGTGCTTAATAAATTAATGACTTGAAAAGAAAGACTATAATGATGTGCTCATCCAATTTGTTGAAAAAATAACTGCCGGATTTTAATTCATTCCCTTCACTATTGAAAATGAAAGACTTTTGATCTTGCCTTGTTAATCCTTTATGCTCTCTAATATAGGAAAATATCCCATGGCCTCTGTGTGAGACCTTCTCCATCTAGAGCACAAGAAGACTGTTCATGCTAATCACTGATGTAGCAATGTCACTGACTTGCAGCTTTTGAAAGAGCCCCTTTCCTTAAGGAGAATAAATTTGGTCCTTTACAGCTTTATCATTTAAAAAATGCCAATGATATTCCAAAATAAACCAGCAAGTAATTTGCCTTCTTTGATATTGAATTCCTGTTCAGAAAAATAAACTTTTAGCAGGACCCTTTCCTATTAAAAAAACAAACAAACAAACAAAAACAAATCTTTCCTATGCCCACTAGAGGGATAAAGGAAGCTTTCCTTAAAATAATAAGCTGTGTCTATCCAAAACCAATAGCAAGCATTATTTGTAAAGGAGAGAAGGTGGATGCATGCCCACTAAGATCAGGAGTGAAACGAGTATGCCCATCATCACCAGTATTATTCAACATTGTACTAGAAATGTTGGCTTTAGCAATAAGAAAAGAAAAAATAAAGAAGTCAAGGAAGGAAGAATAGGCAATGTGGAAATAAAACTATCACTCTTTAATACACTTAGAGAATTTTAGAAAGTCATCTAAAAAGCTACTCAAAAAATTCACAGCTTTAACAAAGTTGTAGGATAAAAAAATAAACCCACACAAATCATTACCATTTGTATATATTAGTGACAAAGCCCAGCAGCAAGAGATAGAGAAATTTCATTTAAAATAATTAAACAAAATAAAATATTTGGGTGTCTAACTGCCAAGACAAACCCAGGAAACATATGAACACAATTATAAAATACTTCTCACACAAATAAAATCAGATCTAAACCACTGGAAAAATATCAATTGCTCATGGGTAACCAAGCTAAAATAATAAAAAATGACAATTCTGCCTAAAATTGTCTACTTTTTCAGTGCCATACCAATTAAACTGACAAAAATTGCCTTATAGGACTAGAAAAAATAGTAAGAAAATTCTTCTGAAAGGACAAAAGGACAAGAATTTCAACAGAATTAATGAAAAAAATACAAAGTATGGTGGCTTAGCAGTACCAGACCTAAAACTATATTATAAAATAGTAGTCATCAAAACCTTTCAGTATTGGATCAGAAATAGAATGTTGGATCAGTGGAATAGATTAGATATATACAACACAATAATCAAAGTCTATAGTAATCTAGTATTTTATTAATCCCTAAACTACAGTTTCTGGAATAAGAACTCACTTTTTGACAAAAATAATTGAGAAAACTGGAAAATAATGTTAGAAACTTGGCATAAGCCTATGTCTCATGCTCCATACCAGAATAAGATCAAAATGGGTATATGATTTGGGCATAAAAAGTGATACCATAAGAAAATTAGGAGAGCAATGGATAATTTACCTTTCAGAACTATGAAAAAGGGAAGAATTTATGATTAAAGAATTAGAAAACATTATGAAAAGCAAAATGGACAACTTTGATTACATTAAATTTAAAAGTTTTCTCACACACAAAACCAACATGAACAAGATTATAAGGGAAGTACAAAGATGGGGGGGGGGATTTTACAGCCAGTGTTTCTGATAAAGGTCTCATTTCTAAAATATATAAAGAACTGTGTCAAATTTATAAGAATATATTCTTCAATTGAAAAATGGTCAAAGGATATGAACAAACAATTTTCAGATGATGAAATTAAAGCCATCTATAATCACATGAAAAAATGCCCTAAATTACTATTGATTAGAGAAATGCAGACTAAAACACTCTGAAGTACCACCTCATACTTCTCAGATTTGCTAAGATGACAGGAAAAGATAATGATAAATGTTTGAGGGGATGTGGGAAAACTGGGAAACTACTGAGTTGTTGTTGGAGTTGTGAAGTCCAATGCCCAAAGGACTATAAAACTTTGCATACTATTTGACCCAGCAGTGCCATTACTGGCTCTGGATCCCAAGGAAATCATAAAGGAAGGATAACGACCCACAAGTACAAAAATGTTTGTAGCAGCTCTTTTTGTGGTAGCAGAGAATTGGAAAATGAGTACCATCAATTGGTAAATGAGCGAACAAATTGTGGTTAGGAAGATAATGGAATATTATTGTTCTAAAAAACAATGAACAAGCTGAGTTTAGAAAGGTCTGGAATGATTTACATGAACAGATGTTTAGTGAAACAAGCAGAACCAGGAACACATTGTACACAATAACAACAAGAATGTGTGATGATCAACAATGAAAGACTTGGTTTTTCTCAGTGGTTCAGCAATCCAAGGCAATTCCAATAGATTTTGGATAGAAAATGCCATCTGCATCCAGAAAAAAAAAAAAAAAAAAAACTATGGATATTGAATGTAAATGAACATATGTTCACTTTTTTTTCTGTTTTTTTCTTCTCCCATGATTTTTCCCTGTTCTGATTTTTCTCTCCTAACATGATTCATAATATGTATTTTAAATAAGTATTTTTAAAAAATTTTACACAAACTTTTATTGAAGTCACAGAAGTTTTAAAAGCATAGAGATTTATAGTATAATGAGATGCTTAAAGATAGAGACAGTGAAAAAGACAACTGTAAGCTCTTGCTCTCACAATAGCTAAATTCTGATGTGGAAGGCTTTTCACTCAAGACTAAACTTATACTTGGATTCATCATACATATGCAATTGATATGATCTCTCTTCCATGGAATGCCCTCAAGAATTGGTGGTAAGAACTCATATAGTACTTACTTTGATTTTTACTTGGATATGCCAAGAATAGCACATGAAAATTCCTTTTCCCCACTTTCAGTTCAATATTAGGTTTATGCAATAAAATCCAATTTCAACATCAAATTCCAACACAGAAAGTCAGGGGAAATATAGTGTGAAGAGATTGCTTTGAACTTTACTTCCATCCTCTGAAAATTTGTGGACTCTATTTTCTGTATTGCACATAGAGAAGTATTTAATACCATGTAAAGATGTTAATGGAATATGAACTATGGTGGTGAATTAAATAATCATGTCAATGAGATCATATATTCATCAAAATTTTATAATAAAAGCACTCCTTCATGAGAGGGGCTATAGAATTAAAGGATAAGAAAGAAGTAAGAAAGAAGGTAAGAAAGAAGGGAATAACCTAAGAATATTGGATAGGTGGTGAGGAAGGGTAAGGACAAAAAGATACATAATACCTTTCTATTTCCTATAGATCTTTCCCCACAGAGACCATAACATATTAAACATAAAGGGAAGAGTTTAATATAGATATAGTGCAGTAGTGTTTGGAATAGTTGTGAGATCAAAGGCTGCAAAATACTACAACTTTTTTTTTTTCTAGGTCTTCAACATAATCCTAGTAATTACTTTGCTTTTAGATTATAGAACATTTGAACTAGATATGACAATAGTGGCCATTAAGTTCAGTTGCTTTTTTACACAAATTAGGAAAACTGTAATGCAAAGCAATATTTTGCATGAGGTCATATTGCTTAGAAAGGTGAGAATGGGACTTGGTTAGAGAATGGTATTAGTTAGACAAATTGACAGTTTGGCTCTTTATTTTCTCATAAAGAAAAAATTCATCAACACAGTGGGCAACCTTAGCCAATGGTTCACAAAGGTGACTTCATAGACATCCTGAGTAGTCAATCATTTCAGTCATTGTAAAGGGCTAGAACTGAGCAAATGCACTTGGATAATGGAGCACGTGAGACTAATTTCCCATTGGACAATTCTCTATTAACATGTTTGAAGGTTGACCCTCCCCAACTATTCTGTACTGGCTTGATTGGCAGGACAAAGAAGGGGAAGTGACTTGTGTGGGTGGAGTAGGAGGAGGAAATTGAGGCTTTCTCCTGGCAGTGGAGATAGAGGAAGGTGGTGTGGAGATTGCTAGATTTAATCCCCTGATGGTGACCCCAAAAGACGAAGAATAAAGATTTTTGGTGATCCTGACTCTGGCTGATTTCTGAGAAGTCAGAGCTCCAGCAATTGGCATCCAAGGTGGATCAGGCACCCTACCTCCACTGAAGTCCTCCGGTGACCAGGAGATTAGGTGTGTATTCTAATAGACAAATAAGGAATTACCTTGTTAAGGACTAAACCAGCAATCTCTTATAGCAGAAATGGGGCAGATGTTAGCTAAAGACATTCCCTCGAGCTCAGCCAACTCAGCCCCAGCCCCAGCTTCAACCCCAGCTCCAGCCCCACCCAGGAGTGGTGTTATAGAGAGTATAATTAAGATTATTGAGGAGCAGAGTTTACTTGTAACCTGGCTACAGATTGATAAACTCTTGAGCACGTTAAAACGCACATCCCCTTGGTTCTTAGAGGAAGAAAAACACTAAATGTAGATAATTGGAAGCTAGTAGAACTTCAACTGAAAGAATTTCACACAAAAAAATGGTCCTCATTCAATTTCCACAGAGGTGGAATATATACAACATATGTGTATACATTCAACATAGTTCAATTAAACTTAACTATTGAGCAAGTTATAAGAGAAGGAAAAGTTTTAAAAATGAACAGAGGAGGAAGTATGAGGAAAAAAAGATAGAAGATAAGCAATCTCCAGATCTTGCCCGAGGGCAAGGGGATTTAAATGAGGAATTAGGGTGTGATGACTCTGATTCTCTTGAAGAAGCTTCAACCCCGCCTAGAGAGCAAATAATTGACAAGCCCACATCAACTTCACCTTCAGGGATGGAGAGAGGAGGAGTAGTGGGAGGGGTGGTGATATCATCAGCACCTCCCTCCCCAGAAATCACCATCTGCTATAACTAGATTACAGAAAGCAATTTTTAAAGTGGCCCAAGATGGAAAAGAAATAGATAGTGATTTCAAACTTCAAATTTTTCTCATGATTCAACAGTTTAGTTCTGCAGGCCAAGAAAGTAAAAGATACACTCCTTTTGATATGGACATCCTCAAAGACCTGAAAAAAGCTTGCACTCTCTATGGGGCTACATCAGCTTATGTTAAGATGTTACTACAGAATTTGGCTTATGAAGTCTTAACCCCTAGTGACTGGAAAGCCATTGCAAGGGTGTGCTCAGAACCTGGATAAAACTTGCTGTGACTTTCTGAATATAGTGATCTCTGTAGGATTCAAACCCAACAAAATAGTCAAAGTGGAGTTAATACTTCAATCACCTGTGACCTACTAACAGGTGTACTTCTTATGCAGAAGCTTCAGTGCAGATTAATTACTCCATAGAAACATTTCAGCAAATTGCTGCTGCTGCTATCAAAGCATGGGTTTCTCTCCCCAGTAAAAATGACAAGGGTAAGACCTTCACAAAAATTGTACAAGGACCAAATGAACACTGCTGATTTTGTGGCATGTTTGCAGACAGCTATCATATGGACTAATGGTGAAAATATAGTAACATTCACTTTGGTAAGGCAACTTGCTAAAGAAAATGCCAATGAGGTTTGTAGAAGGATTATACTAGGACTACGTAGGGATGCTCTGTTAGAGGAGATCATAAGACACTGTGCCACAGTGGGCACAAATACCTTTTATAGCCAGGCTATGGTGCAGACTTCCCAAGATCCCAACATGGGAAGACAGGGTCCCTTTTGGCAAGGGACTTCCAGAGAGACTTGTCAATGCTTTCAAAGTGGTAAAGTAAGTCATCTGAAAGCTCAATGTTGGCATAGAGACAGAGTGAGAAAATAGGGTGGGAGAACAAGACCCAATACCCCATGTCCAAAATGCAACAGAGGACTCCATTGGGCATCAGAGTGTAGACTGATTCAGGGAAAACGGGATAAGGGGCCCAGCTCCAGGGCCCCAGGAAAAAACACTTGGGGCATGATGGCAGCCGATGCCACACCCAGAGAGTGCCTACAAGTCCAATACCCAGACATGACCAATCAGCCAGGAAACCATCTGATGGGAGAAAGGGATTACACAATCAGTCAGCCAGGAAGCAACATGATGGAAGAAAGAGACTACAATTAGGGAGGATAGAGTTGTATGCAGCTGGGACAACCGAGATACCCTCTGGAGAGGTGAAATCTGTTCCTCTCCAGCCTATGGATCCCTTGCCTCCAGGCACAGTAGGTTTGACCATTTCGCCTCCTGAGAGTACTTACAAAACAGTGTTCACTCATACACTGATGTGGGAAACTGAGGAATGTGTAGATAACATCCCAGTCACTAACACAGGTAAACAATGTGTGACTTATCAACCAGGGGAAGTAGTAGCATCAGGTTTGTTGATACAGACCCCTAATAATCAATCTGGTGACAGTCACCCACGTTCTGACTCCAAGCAGCAAAACCCAGGAATATACTGGATAGCAGCTGTGACAGCTGACTGACCTATGCTCACCATATATATAAATGGCATAGCATTAGAATGACTGGTGGACTCAGGTGCAGATGGCACAGTAATTAGAAGTAGCAACTGGCCCAGTCACTGGCCAAAAACTAAGGCAGACACCTACATGTCTGGGGTAGGAGGATCAATAGCAGCTGAAGTTTGTGCTACCCCTTTAAGATTGATATTTGAAGGTGAAACAGGAGTTTTTACTCCTTTTATAGTTGAAAAAATCCCCATCAATTTGTGGGGAAGAGACATTTTATAACAATTAGCACTTAGTAAGAACCTAATATCTCATTATCTCATTAGCACTTAGTAAGAACCTAACAATTCTAACTGTTGCTTATTATCCAGGAGACATAAATGTAATATCTGATTTGGCCTATTCAGTAGGTGTGGTACAAAGAATTGCCACAGCCCAAATAAAATTTGTAGCCTCTAATATATATCAGCTCTTTAAGGAACTTCAAGAGCAAATGAGAAAGCATCCAGGTAAGATTTATATTTTGCATGTCCACTCCCATAGTGGACTTCCAAGTCCTATTTTTGATGGTAATTCAAAGGCAGATAGCCTTCTAACCATGTTGGCCAATACTCCTTTATTTCAAGAAGTCCAAGAATCTCATTCTAAATATTATCAGGCTGCCCGAGCTTTACGTTTACAATTTGGAATAACAAGAGAGGAAGCTAGGAGCATAGTAAAAGCCTATACAGCTTGCCTTCCTTTCCACGCTCCTACACTCCCTCCAGGGAAGAATCCTAGAGGTTTGAGATATAATGAAATTTGGCAAATGGATGTGACCCATTATAAATCTTTTGGTTGTCTATCTGTTATCCACATTGTGGTAGACACCTTTTCAGGATTCACTTTTGCAATGCCAGCAGCGAAAGAGACAGCCTGAGTGGTCACTGAATTCCTTATACAAGCATTTGCAATTTTGGATGTGCTACAAGCAATAAAAACAGACAATGGACCTGCATATACTTCTAAACATTTTGTATACTTTTGTGCACAGTATAAGATTTTACATACCACTGGCATACCTTTTAATCCTCAAGGGCAGGCAATGGTAGAGAGAAGAAAAAGAGATATTAAGACACTCCTCCAAAAACAAAAGAAAGGGGGAGCCATGGGTAACCCTAGAGAACTTCTAAATTTAGTTCTCTATACCATTAATTTTTAAATTTTTGACAAAGATGCACTGGCTCCAGCAGACAAGTTTTATAACCCACTGGAAGGACAGTGTCTAGTGCGAGCAGCTCCACTATCTTTAGATAATCACTAGTTCATGGAACAGACCCAGAAAGGGGGAGAGTGTTTGCTTGTATCTCCACAGATGGAGAAGGAATCAGATGGGTACCAACGAGCCTATTCGCCTTGTCCATCAGAGAGAGATGGAGCAGACCCTTGAAATTAAGGAGAAGACACAAGAAACATCGGGGGGGTTCCGTTGTTGACTGTGCCCACCACTGAAAGAACCTGGCAGTTATGGCGTTTGAGTCATGGACCTCAAAAATTGTTGGACTTGAAAACGCTCAGGAATCATTGGATTCTCTGAGACATGATAAGACTATCGTAGGACTTGAAAGTCCACAGGAATCATTGGATTATCTGAGGCATCATAAGACTGTTGCAGGACTTCAAAAACCTGTAGGGGTCATTGGATTCCCTAACATATAAAAAGAATGTTGCAGGACTTCAAAAACTGTGGGGATCATTGGATTTCCTAACACATGAAGCAATGGACAATAGATTGGTTTTGGACTATCTCTTGGTTGCTGAAGAAGGCGTATGTGTGACTGATGTTTACATACCCTCCTTCTAGGACTTCTGGAAATCTTTTACAAAACTGTTGATTTATATTGTTTGTTATATCACTACTTGTATGTACAATCCATGTTTGTTACACCACATCAAGCCTGAACTGACTGTGGGGAGAGTCAACACTAATAGCCTCTGCGTTATTGCTATGTGCTTGTGTAATAACTCCCATGCTGATGGGTTTGTGCATACTTGTCTCTAATAAGACCCTTCAACCCAGAAACCTGCTAGCAATCTCCATTTCCCTTTGGTGCTTTTCATCTCCCTTCCTGAGATGTCAGGGAAGGCATGATTATCTCCTTTTTAGTGCTTTCATCTCCCTTCCTGCGAAGTCAGGGATGGTGCAACCACCTCTGTTCTAAAACAAAAGAAAGCAGGAGATGTAAAGGGCTAGAACTGAGCAAATGCACTTGGATAATGGAGCATGTGAGATTAATTGCCCATTGGACAATTCTCTATTAACATGTTTGAAGGCTGACCCTCCCCAACTATTCTATGCTGGCTTGATTGGTGGGACAAAGAAGGGGAAGTGATTTGTGTGGGTGGAGTAGGAGGAGGAAATTGAGGCATTCTCCTGGCAGTGGAGATAGAGGAAAGTGGTGTGAAGATTAATAGATTTAATCCCCTGACGGTGACCCCAAAAGGCCAAGAATAAAGATTTTTGGTGATCCTGACTCTGGCTGATTTCTGAGAAGACAGAGTTCCAGCAAGTCACGTTCAGTTGTTCATGATCCCTTTGGGATTTTCTTGGCAAAGATACTGGAATAGTTTGTCTTTTCCATCTCCAACTCATTTTTACAGATGTAGAAAAGTGACAATTAGGGTTAACTGACCTACCCAAGGTCACACAGCTAGTATCTGAGGTCAGACTTAAATTCAGGAAGATGAGTCTTCCTGATTCCATGTCCAGTTGTCTATCCACACTACACCAAATAGTCATCCCCCATAGGTATCTCTACTTCTGAAATTAGAAAGGAAAATATAACTCATAGTACGTGAACAACTGACGGTAGGCTAGGAGTAGCATTTGTATGTATTAATTACTGATGAAATTCAGTGCTATCTTCTTTCTCTACTTTTTTACACTGTTGCCCCTTTGACTATAGAAGGATAGTACAACAGCTTCTTGAAGACAACAAATTTCAATTTTAATAAGCAAGTATAAATACCCCATCTATTTCATTCCCATAGTTTTAATTATCCTTTGTCCTAAGCTGATTTCTTCAGGCCCAAGGCATTTGAGTTGAGTTGTATTTTTTTTTAATTAACTCAATCAAGGCAAGATAATATCAAATAGATCTATAACTTGGAATTTTCATTCCAAGTAAGGATAAGAGGCAGGGGCAGGATAGATCTGTAGGCCCTTTTATTTCATTGGGATACAGCTTCTTCATGTTGGAGGAATACTCCAGGAGATTGCCATCCTTTTATGCAAGCAAAGGAATGTGTGCTGCATTTATATGGCAGAGGACTGGCTAAATTTGGAAAGAGAATATATACCTTTAAGCACTAAAATATGTATCTATATACTAGTGAAGGAGTGGCTGGTGTTAAGAAGATGGGAGGTGCAGTGCCTCTGACCAAAGGTCAGAGACAGAGGATGGGAGTAGTCATTTAGTGAAAGAAGCAGATTAGCATACTCCAAATTTCAGAACCCTGGGATTATGTGCAATGATCTGACTTAGTTAAAGCTATAAACTTAGAAACCCATTCTCAGATAAACACACCCTAAATATTATATCATATTTCCCCTGCACATTATAGCAATCAATACAATTAGTTGATCTTAAAATGTACCTATGGAAAAATAAAGGAACCTTGAACATTCATATTTGGAATATCCATTCTTCAGTTGAAAAAAGTTAATAGGCTTCATCACACTCTTTGAAGGTCCAGATATATTCCATTAAATCATCTTAAGTGAAATTATGTATTTTAGTCTCTTTTGCATGTGAAAACATGTTTAAAAGAATCATCCAGGACCTACAATAGAACGCTGTTATTCCTGGTTCTTTGCTTCTTGTAGATTCCCACTAGCTTCACTTCCATTGTACTAAATATTTAGTCAGTTAATATACATTTAAGTGGCTACTATGTGCAAGGCACTGTGCCAAATGCTATAGATACAAAGAAAAGCAAAAGATGGTTCCTAACCTTAAGGACATCTCATTTGAATGTAGAAGTCACCATGCAAATAAATGCACAGAAGCAAACAATATGCAATAAATTAGAAATAACCAGCAGAGGGAAGGTGATAGAATTAAAAGGAATTAGGAAAGACACCCTCTCTCTTCACTGACTCACATATTTCTAGGCAAGACAAGAAGCTCTGGAAGTCCCTGGCCACAGACCAGCCTTACTTTTACAATTGAAACAAAAACACAGATAGATTAAGAAATAATTAAAGTCACTCCCATTTCTTAACTTCTTTTAATTGAGAATATCAAAGCAAAATGGATTTCATTACAAGCCCAGCAAGAGTGATTAAGGGAAGCTTATGCTTTATTCATTTAAAGGGTTATATTTCGCACGAGATTTTGTTGCAAATACCTGTGAAAGAGTAGAGAAGAAAAAGAAAATCTAATGCATAGAAAATTGTTTCTTTATGAGTGAACTCTGCAACTAAATCTTTAATGACTAATGTAAAACTTTAATATACTGCTGCACCTCCAGAAGGATAATATATTTAATTACCTTTGAAAAGCCAAGGAAACAATTTACACTACACAGAGAGAAACCTGGAGGCTATGATTTTGCAATGGGCTTTATTACTACTCTTATAAAATACAGAAGTAGGGGGAAGAGAGAGCATGTGAACTATTTACTTGTTTGTTAAAGGGAAGGATCATTTACATACTATTTTTTAAATCTAAAAATAACATGTGAAGCAATAGACTAGGAATAGTTCCCACAACCCTAATGTCATTAATACCCTGGTCTGGTTATGAGTTAACTGGTCCACTATCACCACAATGTCATCCTCCTGAAGCCTCACCATCTGATAGATGCTTGATTCCATCTATTAACTCTATTATTGCCCTATATAATAGGAGGAGGTAGTGACTTAAGATCACTTTTATTTTCTTCCACTCAGAAATTAGAACTAGCAGAGATTGCATAACATTATTTAAGGTATGCTAAAATGGAGATTCTTTCACATGTTTGCATTAGATGACTTTATGGGATCACAGAAGTACTGTGAATCTGAAATTATTTAGAAATCAGTTATTCAAACTATCTGACTTTGCCTTTTTCTAATGTTATTAAATGAATGGATGGAGTAAAGCATTCATGGAGTATTTACTATGTATTTACTATGTACTTACATAGTATTTACTATGATTTTAAGTTCTGGGGTTATAAACGGAAAAATAAGAAGATCCTTGCTCTCAAGCTCACATTCTCATGTAGAAAACAATGCATGTAGAAGGTTTTAGCTACAAGTCAATTGGAAAAGTCCTTGAGTCTTTTGGCTGTGGAGGAAAAGTTAATGGCAATATTTTCTGTTTAATGCCATTTCTACAGAAAAAAAAATCATATTATGTTAAGCATTTGAATCATCTCAATGTGCCAAGGACTTTATTGACAAGAATTTTTTTTTTTTCCCGGGACTTGATCAGCTGTGGCTATAGCATCTATAAGAGGTGTCAAGTGGCACCTCCATAAATGATGCTTCTCAGAATAATGGTTAAGGGCATGAGGCTGGGAGCATTGCTATTCTCAAGGTCTTAAGCTCAGAGTTCTGGACTCTCTCTATTAACTTGAGGGGATATTATAGTCAAGATTGTGCTAATGGTTTGACTTGCCTGAAATATCTGTCATCTGTCTCTTCTTCAGGCTACAAAGGCTACTTAATGAGTGGAGACAGTTGGCCTCTTCTCCATTGGACCTGCTTCCCTGGGGTGGCAATGGTGACTTGAGGGATATTGTATGGTTAGGACTTTTGTGCTTATCTGTCTTTTAATAGCAGTTGATCAACTGTTATTACTGATTATGATGAGGAAGGTTAGACACTTCTTGCCAATGATTTCTTCCCTAAAAGATAGCTGAAGAGGCTAGGCCAAAAGTAGGTCCGGTGGTTTAGGTGACATGACTCCTCTCAAAGTTCTTGGATTCAGGGTTTGGACTGCTTCCATCAGGATCCTAGAGGAAATGGACAGTGGTGGTGGTGCTACTAGTAATGATATGGTTCAATATGCCTATTATACATTATGGAATTGTTTGGATTTTTCAGGTTCTGTTGGCTCAGAGTGAGTGTAAAAGATTGTTTCTGTTCTTGTCATAAATTTTGAGAGTCTTCCTCTCTCTGACTGATTCTTTTGTGAAAGCAAAGTAGACCATATTTTATGTTAATTCTTACCTAGTCTTTACCTATTGAATGGTTGTTGCCTCAGACTAACTGAGACCTAGGAAACACATTAGTTTAGAAAGGCCAAAATCTCCTCCTTATTTGGGGTCATCACTAGTCATCCTAACTGATATCTTGCTACTCAACTCTGATGACTCTGAAAGAGAGAGTAGGAGCATGACTTTGCACAACTCTGCCTCACAAATTCAATTCACTTGCAAGTCAAGACATCACTCTCCTGTTTCATTGCTTCTCTTCAAGAAATAAGCATAAGCAATAACTTCAAAACACACTGACATCCAATTTTCTCTTCAGAGTATGCTACCCCATTTGGGCTGGATATGCAAGGAACAAAGGAATGAGTTCTAGGTGGTTGAAAAACAATGACCTTGTCCCCTGAACTTATCTTTTCTTCTGGTTCAAATGCATTTGCATCGTTGTGAGAATCAAATGAGATAATAAATATAAAATATTTAGCACAATTCCAAGCAAATAATAAGTGCTACAGAAATGTTATCATATTTTCCAGAATCTTGGTTTCTTTATATAGCCCTCCTTACCACAATGTGCTTGTCCAGGGTAGTACTTCCTGTATCTCAAAGCATTATTTACATGAGAGCTATTATTCAGACAGTCAATTAATTAGTACCTTTTTTTAATCTTAAAGAGTAATTAAAATGATTGGAACTTTAGAAAAGAGAAAGAAAAGGAACAAGCATTTAATAAGTGTCCAGCTAGTGTGTCCCGCTAGTGTGTCCCAGGCCCTATTTTAAAAATATGATCACTTGATTCTCTGGAGTATTTATAAATATCTCATTTTATCCTCACAATGAACCCCAGACACAAGTGTTTTTATGATACTCATTTTGCAATTAAGGAAACTGAGGTAGATAGAGGCTAAGTGACTTGTCCAGAGTCATATAGCTTGTAATTTACTTGATGCTGGATTTGAACTAAGGTTTTTCAAGACTCCAGAACTAGCACTCTCTATATACTATACTACCTAACTGCTTGAACCCTTTTAGATGACAACATAAAGTAGTTATAAAACATTTAATCCACTGTTGAGCCTTAAAGGCTCTAGGGTTAGGTTTCAGGAGACCTATGAATTAGATGAAAATAAAATCATTTTTATTTTTAACAGGTTTTGGTAACTTTGGCAGTCCTTTAGATTTTATTTTGTTTATTATAAGCATTATTTTTAGAAGGGGATTCAGGGATTTAGTCAGACCATAAAAGGGTTTCCCTTCTATAAAGACTGTCCCATTCTAGGATGATCACCAGTACTAGGACAGTGCCTCCAAATAGTCACAGTCATTCCCTACTTGTCCCCAGCTGAGGGACCAAATAAATGGAAAAAAGAAATGATGTATAAGATTTGACTCGAAGAAGTTGTCTTCCTTGGAAATGTCCCTATGTAAAATAAGATAGAGAATAAAATAACTAAGAACAAAATAGAATAATATATAAAGCAGTATGAGGTTCATGGTTCTGATGATTGCTATAAAACTTTAGAGAAGAAAAAGTCATTGTGGTGTGGAGTAAATCCTGAGGAGCTTCCTAGAAGAAGTCTCTCTGTAGCTAGATTCTGAAGGAAGTCACATTCTGAATATGTCCCCCATTCCCTCCTTTTAGCTTCTAGGAGCTTTATTAATAACTTATAAACCATAAACTTATAATAAACTTATAAACCTATAAATTTTAAGTCTCAAAACTCAAGGCTTTATGGGAGAACAGTAGAATTAAGGGCCCTTCAGCAATCTAAGGATCTTTGTTTTACTCATGACCTTAGTCTTTTAGAAGGCTTGTGGGTCTAGTACTTCCATGGCAAAAGTGAGATGGAAAAATGAAATAAATGAGTGCAAGTTTGTGTTAATTCAAGTGAAAAATGTAGAAAGTGGAAATTATATCTTGTTGGATGATTTTATTTAGTAGATTAATTTACTCTTCACTTGTATCAGTAGCAAACTGAAAGGAAAAGAAAACACAAAAAAATCTACAACCAGGGTTTAATATAAATCCTGCATAGCAGAATCTAGAGGAAAGAAGAACAGTAAAAATTAATTGGATCAATGGATAACCCACTAACCAAAAACCTCAAAGGAAAAGGTTGGAAGGCTTAGATATTATATGTATGCATGCATACATACATATATATGTACATACATAGAATACATATATACATTTGCACATATTTGTGTAGTATGTTTGTCTACTTGACTATTATCAGTAACTAGTTTATTACCACTGTGCACATTTTCTCTCCTTACAACTCTATATTTAATCAAATTGTTTTGCTAGCTATAAATTAACACAGCATCAGGTGATCTTATCCTTGAGATTGCCACATATCCACCTACACAACAGGATGCAAAGTTGCCAATCAAAATATTCTTTATGATAAAGCTCTCCAGGACATTTGTAACAAATACCTGAAATTATCTTGAAAAGTGATTTAATTCAAATGATTTCTTTACCTCAGTAGCAAAAAGTTTTCACCAAGACATGACAGATAAAGATATAGTCTAGAAAGCTAAGTAGTTGCTGGATTTGAAGTCAAGATTTAATTTCAAATTCTACCTCAAACCCTTATCGTCTGTGTGATCTTAGATAAGTCAATTATCATAAGCTTTATCATCTGTAAAGTGGGGATAATAATTGTAATGCCTAGGTTTTTGGATGAGACAACATATATAAAATATTTTGCATATGCAGATATTATTATGATTACTGTTATTTAGAACTAGATAATCTAGTTTCAGATCTTGACTCTGACATTTTCTACATATGAAACTAATAAGTATAAACTATTTCATCTCTCTTGAACTCAGCTGATTTATCAGTAAAATGAGTTGATTGTATTTAAATGGCCTTTAATGAAAATGAAAAAGGATGAATATTTTTCTAGAACAGACCACATCTTCATAGGCATGCAATTTACAGAATGAAATATAAATATATATATTATATATAATATATATATTCTTTGCTGACTTAATACACACATACCGCACAATTACACAAATATCAACAGAAAAAACGAAATGACTTAACAAAGCAAAATTCAAAGATTTTCCTATAAAATTGTATTTCCAATTTTTCTAGTAGATTCAAACTTAATACTTTAGCAGATAAAACTAAGAGATAACTGCTTGTGATCAACAAGAATTTATTAAGCACTTATTATTTGTAAGATATTAATAATACAAATCCAAACACTAATAATCCCAGTTAAATTATTACTCCCACTGAGTTGATCACTACTGATTATTATGGAATGAGTAAAAATTTGATTATGAAATTAGGATTCATCAATCAGAATGACATGAGAGATTCAAAGAGGGAAGTATGATTTTTATCTGAAGGGGTCACAGAAGGTTTTATAGAGAAAATAGCATTTGAACTGGACCTTAAAGGAGTAAAATTATTAAAGCAGAATGATGAGGAAAAAATTAATTCCAGCTATTGAGGGTGTAATTCATGGAGTCAAGAGAAAGACAAATAAATATGGAACTTAGTGTAGTAGCTCTTTTTAATTCAAACATAGAAAACAATGTATAGTACAGGAGAATAGAATAGAGAAAATGAAAAGAAGAGAGTCAAAAATGTAAGCTATATTCCTATTCTTGAATACCAGATTTAGGAATGAGTGCCTTATTTGATAGGCAATATGGAGCTAATGATACTATTTTTAGGACAATAGTGACATAATTAAAATTTAGAATATCTCTTTGGCAACTATATGAAAGATATTGAAGAAGGAATGAAATGGAGGCTTTTAGAGGAACAGATAATAGGTACCTATGCAGGATTTGAATTAACTAATAGAATCTGGGTTCAAATCTTGATACTGTCATTTACACCCTACATGATTTCAGACAAGGCATTTACCACTCAGGTCAAAGATCTGAAATAACAAGACTGGATTAGATGGACACTGGAGTCTCTTCCAACTCCCAATCTATAAACATATAAGAGGAGAGATAATTAGACTAAGTGAATGAACGTGGAAGTGCAATGAAGGAAGGGATGATATAAAGAGACATTTTAAAATAGCACTTTATAACTTAGCAAAAGAACTTGTATGATGAGGGAGAAAAGGGTAGGGAGAAGGATAAGTAAAAAATTACTTCAGTATATTGAGTCTATGTAGTAAGAGAAGGTAATACTATTAAAAACAAACAGGAAAGTTCAGAACAGGAGTTAACTTGAGAAAGATAATGATGATTCCAGTCAGGTATGTGGTGTAGTAGTCAACTCAAGGCATCTTTCTGAGTTCAAATCTGGCCTCAGAAACTAACTAGTTGTAAGACTCTGGGTAAATCACTTAATGATGTTTTTCTCAGTTTCCTCATCTGCAAAATGAACTGGAAAAAGAAATGACAAATCAATCAGGTTTGAAAGAAAAGCCCAAATGGGGTCACAAAAAATTGTTCATGATGTAAAATGACTGAATAATAGCCACAAATGATGGGTTTCCATTTTAAATATACTAAGTTTGAAATGTCAGAAAACACTCAGATGGAACTATCCAGAAGATAGAAGGATTAAACAGATTTTGACATTAAGAAAAATGTTGGAGAGAAGTTGATCAATTTAAAGTCATCTGCATAGTAATGATAGTTACATAAAGCCAGGGAAGTATATAAAGTTACCAAGGGAGAAAATAAAAGAAGAGGAAAGGGGAAAGAGAGGAAAAGAGGGAGAGAGAGAAGAAAAGAAAAGAAAAGAAAAGAAAAGAAAAGAAAAGAAAAGAAAAGAAAAGAAAAGAAAAGAAAAGAAAAGAAAAGAAAAGAAAGGATAGAAGAATCTCTTAAATCAAGAAGGAGAGAATAAAAAAGGAGGGTTGAAGATGAAGAGGATAAGAAAGAAAAAGGAAAACTATAGAATAGTTTCAAAGGTAGAGTTTAAGAAGGGTCAACTCTCTAGAAAGGAATAGAAAAAATGAATCTGAGTACACACAGAAAGAGCTGAGTGTCTGCCTTGAAGAAAATAAGGTATCTGGAGATAAAGAGTTGGGCAGTAATCTCTCTTCAAACACAAGTTTAAATTAGAAGCTGAACAGCTAAGATGCTGTTTCCAAATAGAATGGGAGAGATACTCAGTTGAGATATAAAGCATCTTAGCACTTTTTTTAAGTAAGAAGAAAAATTGAGGTTTTTAAGATGTTTTGTCTCAAGGCAAATAGTTTATGAAAGACCGAGAACTGAGACTGGCAAAAGGAATAACGGTCTCCTTGATTTTGACCACTGTCATTACCTTCTAAGGAAGGTTTATGAATGCCACATGTTTCTACCCTAGTTATTTCCCCTGAGAGTGGATGGGAATTTTATTAGCCTTCCCAGTGTGAGTTAATAAAGACAATAGAACTTCAGAACTGAAACTTGATCTCAAAATCATCTTTCCTATGCCCTAATTTTATAGATGAGGAAATTGAGACTCTCAAAATCATGCAACTTGACGAAGTTGCAAGCTAATCAGTTGCACAGCTAGAATGAAAATACAAACATTCTGACTGTCTATCTAGCACTTTCTACATTGTTCCTCTTGGAGTAGACTCATAGTAAAACCAAATGTAATGATAAAAACTAAACTCCACAGGAGGAGAGAATCTAATGACCTCCCTGATTCAGTTTTTCAAAATGACAGTAATCTCCTAAAACATCTTCCTCTTCACTTCAGAAATGGCTTTGCATGCCCTACAAAAATAGAAGTGTGTATGTGTGTGTGTGTGTGTGTGTGTGTGTGTGTGTGTGTGTGTGTGTGTGTGTGTGAATGTGTGTGTTTTGTGCAGTGGAAGAAGAAGTAAACACAGCCAAAGGACTTGGATTCTAATTCTGCCTCTGATCATTATTTTCTATAGGACTTTAGGCAAACCACAACTTCCCTAGACCTCAGTGTCCTCACAAAAAGAATAAAGAGGGGCAGCTAAGTGGCCCAATGGATAGAGCACCAGGCCTGAAATCAGGAGAACCTGAGTTCAAGTCTGATCTCAGAACTCAATACTTTCTAGCTGTGTGACCCTGGGCAGTTACTTAACTCTAATTGCCTCAACAACAACAACAAAAAGAATGAAGAGATTGAATTAGACACTCTCTGCAATCTCTTTCACTTTTAGTTTTGTCAGAGAACTTCCATTCCAATGAGAGTCACATGATTTATTTTTAAGGTATTCTACTGAAAAGAAAAATACACCTATACACACATGCATACACACAAATATAATACACACATACATACACATGCAAACATACTTGTACAATTCATGTATATATAGTTATGCATATATACATGCACATATACACATATATAATGCAAACACACATACATACATTATACATACACCCATACATACATGCATGATATGTCATGGGTCTCCCATGAAAATTTAGGAGTAACAAAGCATCAAGTCAAGTTCCATAAATGTATCAAAACATGATTTCTCAAGGTATCAAACCCTACATTTTCTGGGACCTTGTCTCGTCAATTTCCAGTTTCTCTGTCATTACTATAGTCATCCCTTCTGTCTACAAAGGTCTAAGTAACAAACATTTATTAAGTGTTTACTTTGTATCAGGCACTTTACTAAGTACTGAGAATAGGAAAACAAGCAAAATGAGGCCAGTCTTTTTCCTCAAGGAGTTTGCATTTGATAATGGGTAATTATAAACATGAAAAAGGAGCTTAAAAGCAGGAGGGCAGGGTATGTTCACAGGGAAGATAATTACAAAATACTGAGAGTCAGAAGTGGAACCAGGATGAGAAAGAATTATAGGCTCATCTCAAAAAAAGAGGGCCTGGGAGGAATTCAGCAATGGGAGATTGGAGAAGAGAAACAAAGGAATAAGATATTGAGGGAAATTCCAGTATGAAAAGATAGCTAACGTATGATGGTGAAGACTTGTAAGAAGGAGAATAAAGAGCAACCCTTTTGTAACTTTCTCTAGTTCCCCTCATGTCCCCTTAATCCAACTCTTTCTCCAAACATTCTCTCAGATTATAATCAACTACTTTTCCTTTTATTTATTATAAATATTCCAAAAGACATTTTTTTTGCTATCTGTACTTCCTCACAAGATTTGATGCCTTGGCAGGAGAGCCAATATGGCAGAATAGAAGCAGGTCCTTGGCTGAGCTCTCCCCCATATTACGCCCCAAATACCTTTAAATAATGACTCTAAACAAATTCTTGAGCATCAGAACTCACAAAAAGATGGTGTGAAGGAATTTTCCAGCCCAATACAATTTAAAAGGTTAGCAATAAAGGTCTGTTACACTGGGGTGGGATTGGAGCACAGTACAGTACAGGCTTTGCCAATGCAGACAGGTTTTTCAGCAAACACATTCCATCAAACCAAGAGAAGCTCCTGGGACCTCTAAATCAGTGAGAGCATTGTCATTTTTTAGATCTTTCAGTCCACAGACACCAAAGACAGCTTAGAAGATTAGCTCTATCTTAATAAACAGTAAAAAGACAAATAATAGGTTGGTAAAATGAGCAAACAGAGCAAGCAGAAAACGATATGACCATAGAAAGTTACTACAGTGACAAGGAAGATCAAAACATACACTCAGAAGAAAATATCAAAGTCAAAGCTCCTACATCTTATGACTCAAAAAAGAAGAAAGAAGAAGAAAGAAGAAGAAAGAAGAAAGAAGTAAGAAGAAGAAAGAAGAAGAAAGAAGAAAGAAGAAAGAAGAAGAAGAAAGAAGAAGAAAGAAGAAAGAAGAAAGAAGAAGAAAGAAGAAGAAAGAAGAAGAAAGAAGAAAGAAGAAAGAAGAAGAAAGAAGCAAGAAGCAAGAAGAAGAAGAAGAAGAAGAAGAAGAAGAAGAAGAAGAAGAAGAAGAAGAAGAAGAAGAAGAAGAAGAAGAAGAAGAAGAAGAAGAAGAAGAAGAAGAAGAAGAAGAAGAATTGGTTGGTTTCAGGTCATGGAAGACTTCAAAGAAAATTTTGAAAATCAAGAAAGGTCTCTACATTAGGAAGAGGAAATAATTAGGAAGATAAAATAAGGAAGAGAAAAAATACAAAAGCTTACCAAAGAAAATAATTCCATCATTGTTCTGTAAGAAATAACCAACAGGATGATTTCAGAAAGGCCTGGAGAGACTTACATGAAAACTGATGTTGAATGAAATGAGCAGGACCAGGAGATCATTGTATACTTCAACAACAATACTATATGATGATCAATTCTGATGGATGAGGCCATTTTCAACAACGAGATGAACCAAATCAGTTCCAATAGAGCAGTAATGAATTTAACCAGCTACACCCAGCAAAAGAACTTTGGGTGATGACTATGAACCACTACGTAGAATTCCCAATTTCTCTAATTTTGTCCACCTACATTTTGGATTTCCTTCACAGGCTAATTATATACTATTTCAATGTCCGATTCTTTTTGTACAACAAAACAACTGTTTGGACATGTATAGATATATTGTATTTAATTTATACTTTAACATATTTAACATGTATTGGTCAACCTGCTATCTGGGGAAGGGGGAAGGAGGGGAAAAATTAGAACAAAAGATTTGGCAATCATCAATGTTGTAAAATTACCCATGCATATATCTGGTAAATAAAAACTATTAAAATAAAAAAAAAAAAAGAAAATAATTCCTCCAAAATTGGAATTTAGCAATTGGAAGCTAATAAGTAGGAAAAATCAAGAAACAAACAAGAAAGAATGAAAAAAATAGAAAATAATGTGAAATACATCATTGAAAAAACAACTGCTTCCAGCCAAGATGGCAGTGTGGAGGCAGACAGCTGCTTGAGCTCCTCATTTTCTCTCAGAACTTACTTCATGACAAGCCTCAGACTTAATGCTTGACCCAGAAAGAAATCCACAAATAATCACCAAGAGAAGACATCCTTGAAATTCGCCAGAAAAGGTCTGTGTTTGCTCAGGGGAGGGTCAATCAGACTGGGCACAGACTGAGGGCAGGCAAGCCAGAGAGGGGCAGGCAGCTCACACAGCTCAGACCAGAGGGGGAGGGGTATGATCTCTGCCGTTTCTGCGAAAAGGCTTTTACCCCATTGTGGATACTCCGTCTTGGCAGCAAGCTAGGAGCAGCTGAGAGGGTGTAAACACCAGAGGTGAAGATTAAAACCCCAGAAAGCCAGCGTCTCTCAGAACCCGGCCACTCCCACCCCCACCTGGACTGATTCAACACGTTCTCAGAGCCTCAGAGCTCAGATTCAGTGCAGTCATCACTGTCCTGTTAGTACCTCTCTGCTGCCCTACCCCCAGTCTGTAGAGGAAGCCTATTAATAGGAAGCCTATTAATACCATCCAGCCCCATCCCCCCCAAAACAGACCAATTGTTTTGCTTGTCAATTTGTTTTCTTCGAATCCTACTCTGACAAAATCAACAAAAAATTCAAAAGGGCTCTAACCATTGACAGCTTCTGCATGGAGAGAGAGCAGACTTCAAACACTGAGGAGACTAAAAACAGACTGTCCCCAGAGGAATCCCCTAAGGGGGATATGAGCTGCTCCTCAATACAAAAGAATCTCATAGAGGAAATCAAAAAGGCTCTCACAAGAGAGCTGGAAGAGAAATGGAAAAAGGAAAAGGAAGCTTGGCAAGAGAGCCTGGAGAAGTCATCCCATGCATTTAAAGACAGAGTGGATAAAGAGATCAAATCATTGAGAAACAAGATTAGTGAGCTGGAAAAGGTAAACAACTCCAAGGAAAACAGGATTAGTGAGCTGGAAAAAGAAAACAGCTCTCTAAAAAATAAAATGGATAAAATGGAAAAAAATTCCATAGAAGATAAAAAACTCAATTGCACAATTACAAAAAGATATAAAAAAAGTGAGTGAAGAAAATACATCATTGAAAATTAGACTTGAACAAATAGAAATGAATGACTCAAGGAGAAACCAAGAGGTAGTCAAGCAAAACCAGAGAAATGAAACAATTGAAAAGAATGTCAAGTACCTTATTAGAAAGACAACAGACCTGGAAAACATATCCAGGAGAGACAATTTGAGAGTAATTGGACTCCCTGAAAAATGTGAGGAAAAAAAGAGCTTGGACACCCCATTTTCGAGGAAATTATCAAAGAGAACTGCCCAGACATTCTGGAAACAGAGGGTAAAATAGATATTGAAAAAATTCATCAATCACCTACTGAAAGGGACCCTAAAATCAAAACGCCAAGAAATATAGTGGCCAAGTTCAAGAACCATCAGACAAAGGAAAAGATATTGGAAGCTGCTAGAAAAAAGCAATTCAGATATGGAGGACCCACAATAAGGATAACCTAGGATCTAGCAGCGTCCACATTAAAGAATGAAGGGCTTGGAACATGATATTCCAAAAGGCTAAGGAACATGGTATGCAGCCAAGAATAACTTACCCAGCAAGAATTAGCATCGTTTTCCAGGGAAGAAGATGGACATTTAATGAAATAAATGAATTCCATCTATTTTTGATGAAAAAACCATACCTACATAAAATGTTTGATCTTCAAATACAGAACTCAAGAGATTTCTAAAAAGGTAAAAAGAAAAAGGTGCCAAAAAAATATGTAAAGAACATAGGTACAATTTGTCTTAGAAACTAGAGGTGGAAAGGAAATTATATCATAAAAAACTGTAAAGAGGTGGTACTACATCTCATGAAGAGGCAAAGGTAGCAATCTGGAATCATGCCCAAAAAGTTATCAAACTGTGCATACCCTTTGACCCAGCCATACTACTACTGGGCTTATATCCCAAGGAAATACTAAAGAAGGGAAAGGGACCTGTATGTGCCAAAATGTTTGTGGCAGCCCTTTTCATAGTGGCTAGAAGCTGGAAGATGAATGGATGTCCATCAATTGGAGAATGGAACACTGGGAAATGAGTGTAAACTGTTATTTTTACCTTCTGAATCCAATTCTTCCTGTGAAACAAGAAATTCAGTTCTACACACATATATTGTATCTAGAATATATTATAATATATTTAACATGTATAAGACTGCCTGCCATCTGGGGGAGGGGGTTGGGGGAGGAAGGGAAAAAATCTGAACAGAAGTAAGTGCAAGGGATAATGTTGTAAAAAAATTACTCATGCATATGTACTGTCACAAAAAAAAGTTATAATTATAAAATAAAATAAAAAATTGTTAGCACTACTGTCTATCTACCCAGGTTACTTACACCTTCGGAATCTAATACTTAATGTGCAACAAGAAAATGGTATTTACACACATATATTGTATCTAGGTTATATTGTAACATATATAAAATGTATGGGATTGCCTGTCATCAAGGGGAGGGAGTAGAGGAAGGAAGGGGATAATTTGGAAAAATGAATACAAGGGATAATGTTTTTTTAAAAAATTACTCATGCATATATACTGTCAAAAAATTATAAATAAAATTTAAAAAAAAAGAAAAAAAAAAGGATCCACATGTGTAAAAAAAAAAAAAAAAGAAAAGAAAAAACAACTAACCTGAAAAACTCTGGAGTGACAGACCACACAAAGATTTGGAATGAAATAATTTCTGAAACATTTTTCCAGTTTAATATATCTTGGAAAGGAAAGGTCTATCTTATTTGTAAGATGGGAGAGTGTGGCCCAACACAGGCATGATATATAGAATTTGCCTACAGCAAAGACCAGCAGTTGAGGCCCTTTGATCCTGACTTAGCAGGCCAGTAGATCATCTGGCCATCTGAAAGGCCTCTAGCTCCAGTGCAGAAGACAAATTGCAAACTCTAAAACTTCAGCACAATAGGTCAGGCCAACTCAAAGTATTGAGAAAGCTGGCAACACCTCCTATCCCATTACAGAAAGCAAGTGAAAGGCACCTATCCTTCTGCAAAAGAATTTTGGACAGTTTCTTCTGTACCCTAGGAACAGAAGTCAACGTTTTTTTTAATATGATTGAGGAAAGATTTATAATGATTGTACATGTATAATTTATAAAATTGTTTGCTAACTTAGGGATGAGAAAAGTAAATGATGAAGAGAAAAAATTTGGAATTCAAAATCTCATCAAAATGAATTTTAAAAATGATCTTTCCATGTACTTGGAAAAAATAAAATAGTATTGAAAAGTAAAAATTAAAAAAAAACATATTAAGGAAAACTGTCCTGATATTCTATTTTTTTCTATTCCATCTCTTTTTTAATTTAATTTTTATTTTATTCCATAATTATAACTTTTTTTTTGACAGTACATATGCATGGGTAATTTTTTACAACATTATCCCTTGCACTTACTTCTGTTCAGATTTTTTCCCTTCCTCCCCCAACCCCCTCCCCCAGATGGCAGGCAGTCTTATACATGTTAAATATATTACAATATAGTCTAGATACAATATATGTGTGTAGAACCGAATTTCTTGTTGCACAGGAAGAATTAAATTAAGAAGGTAAAAATAACAGTTTACACTCATTTCCCAGTGTTCCTTTTCTGGATGTAGCTGATTCTGTCCATCATTAATCAATTGGAATTGGATTAGCTCTTCTCTATGTTGAAGATATCCACTTCCATCAGATTACATCCTCGTACAGTATCATTGTTGAAGTGTATAATGATCTTCTGGTTCTGCTCATTTCACTTAGCATCAGTTGATGTAAGTCTCTCCAAGCCTCTCTTTATTTCTCCTGTTGGTCATTTCTTACAGAACAATAATATTCCATAACATTCATATACCATAATTTACCCAACCATTCTCCAATTGATGCACATCCATTCATCTTCCAGCTTCTAGCCACTATGAAAAGGGCTGCCACAAACATTTTGGCACATACAGGTCCCTTTCCCTTCTTTAGTATTTCCTTGGGATATAAGCCCAGTAGTAGTATGGCTGGGTCAAAGGGTATGCACATTTTGATAACTTTTTGGGAATAATTCCAGATTGCTCTCCAGAATGGTTGGATTCTTTCACAACTCCACCAACAATGCATCAGTGTCCCAGTTTTCCCACAGTCCCTCCAACATTCATCGTTATTTGTTCCTGTCATCTTAGCCAATCTGACAGGTGTGTAATGATATCTCAGAGTTGTCTTAATTTGCATTTCTCTGATCAATAGTGATTTGGAACACTCTTTCATATGAGTGGAAATAGTTTTAATTTCATCATCTGAAAATTGTCTGTTCATATCCTTTGACTGTTTATCAATTGGAGAATGGCTTGATTTCTTATAAATTAAAGTCAATTCTCTGTATATTTTGGAGATGAGGCCTTTATCAGAACCTTTAACTGTAAAAATGTTTTCCCAATTTGTTACTTCCCTTCTAATCTTGTTTGCATTAGTTTTGTTTGTGCAGAAACCTTTTAATTTGGCGTAATCAAAATTTTGTATTTTGTGATCAATAATGGTCTCTAGTTCTCCCTTGGACACAAACTCCTTCCTCCTCCACAAGTCTGAGAGGTAAACCATCCCATGTTCCTCCAATTTATTTATGATTTCGTTCTTTATGCCTAAATCTTGGACCCATTTTGATCTAATCTTAGTATGTGGTGTTAAATGTGGGTCCATGCCTAGTTTCTGTCATACTAATTTCCAGTTTTCCCAGCAGTTTTTGTCAAATAATGAATTCTTATCCCAAAATTTGGGATCTTTGGGTTTGTCAAACACTAGATTGCTATTTTTATTCACTATCTTGCCCCCCTGTGAACCTAACCTATGCCACTGATCAACTAGTCTATTTCTTAGCCAATACCAAATGGTTTTGGTGACTGTTGCTTTATAATACAGTTCTAGATCAGGTACAGATAGACCACCTTCACTTAATTTTTTTTCATTACTTCCCTTGAAATTCTCGACCTTTTGTTGTTCCATATGAATTCTGTTGTTATTTTTTCTAGGTTATTAAAATAGTTTCTTGGAAGTCTGATTAGTATAGCACTAAATAAATAGATTAGTTTAGGGAGTATTGTCATCTTAATTATATTCGCTTGGCCTATCCAAGAGCACTGAATGTCTTTCCAATTATTTAAATCTGACTTTATTTTTGTGGCAAGTGATTTGTAATTTTGCTCATATAATTCCAGACTCTCCTTTGGTAGATATATTCCCAAATATTTTATACTGTCGACCGTTATTTTGAATGGAATTTCTCTTTGTATCTCTTGCTGTTGGATTGTGTTGGTAATATATGAAAATGCAGAGGATTTATGTGGATTTATTTTGTACCCTGCAACTTTGCTAAAATTCTGAATTATTTCTAATAGCTTTTTAGCAGAGTCTTTGGGGTTCTCTAAGTATACCATCATGTCATCTGCGAAAAGTGATAATTTGATTTCCTCATTTCCTACTCTAATTCCTTGAATCTCTTTCTCGGCTCTTATTGCTGAGGTAGAGTTTCTAGTACTATATTGAATAGTAATGGTGATAGTGGGCAACCTTGTTTCACTCCTGATCTTACAGGGAAAGGTTCTAGTTTATCGCCATTACATATGATGTTCATTGAAGGTTTTAAATATATGCTCCTTATTATTTTAAGGAATAGTCCATTTATTCCTATACTCTCAAGTGTTTTTAGTAGGAATGGATGTTGGATTTTATCAAATGCTTTTTCTGCATCTATTGAGATGATCATATGGTTTTTATTAATTTGATTATTAATATGGTCAATTATACTAATAGTTTTCCTAATATTAAACCAGCCCTGCATTCTTGGTAGAAATCCCACTTGGTCATAGTGTATTCTCCTGGGGATGATTTTCTGAAGTCTATTTGCTAATATCTTATTTAAGATTTTAGCATCAATATTCATTAAGGAAATTGGTCTATAGTTTTTTTTTTTTCTCAGTTTTCAATCTACCTGGTTTAGGTATTGTCCTGATATTCTAGAATCAAAGGAATTGAAAGGATCTACTGATCATCTCCCGAAAGAGATTCCAAAATAAAAATTTCCATAAATATTATAACCAAATTCTAGAACTCTCATGTCAATGAGAAAATATTGCAAGCATCCAGTAAAAAACAATTTAAATGTTTAGAGGCCACAGGCAGGGCAATATAACATTTAGCACTTTCTACATTAAAGGACTGGAGGACTTGGAGTGTGACATTTGGACTGTGATATTTGGAGTGCAAAGGAGCTAGAATCACTATAAGAATTAACTATCCAGCAAAATTGAATATAATTCTGCAGAAGGAAAAATGAATGTTCAATAAAATAGAGCTCTTTCAAGCATTCTTGATACAAAGATCAGAGCTGAATAGAAAGTTTTACCTTCAAATATAGGACTTAGGAAAAGCATAAAAAGGCAATTGGTAGATCATACAGGACTTCATAAGGTTACTCTGTTAACTTTCCTACATGGGAAAATGATACTTGTACATAAGTATTTTTACCTTATTAGAGGAAGCTAGAAGAAATATATAGAGCAGAGAGCACAGATGTAACTTGAAAATGAAAGGCTAATATCTTAAAAAATAAAATTAAGGGGTGAGAGAGAGAGAGAGAGATACTGAGAGAAAGGAAGAGGGAGCGGTAGAATGTTGTAAATTATGTGCTATAAAAGAGACAAAAAAAAAGCCTTTACAAAGAAGGGGAAGAGTGGCAGAAAGGAAGTGAGTAAACCTTTCTCTCATTAGAATTGGCTCAAAGAGGGAATAACATACTAAATTGGGTATTTAAAAAAATCAATCTCAATCTAACCTTACAGAAAAGTAAGAGAGGATGTGAGAAGAAGGGAGGATGATAGAAGAGAAGGAAGATTGGATGAAAAGGCAGTTAGATATTTTTGAAGAGCAATGTCTCTACTAGGTGTATATCCCAAAAGTAGGGGGAAGGACCTATATGTACATACATATCTATAGTAGTTCTTTTCTCAGGGCAAAGAACTGGAGATTGAGGGGATACCTATCAATTGGGATATGGCTGCACAAATTGTGGCAGATGATTATGAGGTAATAGTATTGTGCTATAGGAAATGATGCATATGATGTTCTCAGAAAAACCTTGAAAGATTTCCAAGAGCTCATGCAAAGTGAAATGTACTGTACAAAGTAACAGCAATATTGTAACATGATCAGATATGAATGACTTGGGTTTTCTCAGCAATACAATAATTGAAGACAACTTTGAAGGGACTCATCATGAAAAATGCTATCCATACCCTGAGAAAGAACAGATTGCATCTGAATTAAGACTCAAATATATATATTTTTTAACTTTATTTTACTTGAGTTTGTTTTTTGTTTTTCTTGGTGGGGGAAAGAACAGTTTTATGTTTTCTTTCACAACATGACTTTTACGAAAATGTTTTCCATAACTTCACATGTGCCTTCTTAATTGGAGAGTTGGGGCAGGGAGGGAGAATGGTAGAGAATATGGAGCTCAAAGTTTTCAAAAACAAATATTAAAAATTGTTTTACATGTAACTGGAATTAAATAAAATACTAAATAATGGGGGGAAGAAAAAAATTGAGCTCAAATTTAGCCTCCAACATAAATGAGTTGTGTGACTGAGCAAGTAATTTAATCTCTAGCTACATGCTTCTTCAATTGAGAATAATAGTGTCTGTTTCTGAAGTTATTTTTGAAGATCCAACAAGCTAAGGTTTATAAAGTTCTTGGTGTAGTAACTGGTACTTATTAGACACTTAAATTGTTCCTTTACCCTTTCCACATATTCAATCTTTAGCCATTTCTAAATTAACTTATGACTTCATTACTAAAGATTTTTATTATTCTTGAAGGTCACTGATTACCAAATCCAAGTTTTGTCTTAGAATTCTACTTCCTCTACCAAATTCTTTTTACTTATCCTTGATCTTCCATAAAGCTTTCTATGATCTTGTCAAGATGGAAGTAGTTTTAATAACTACATATACTTTTAATAACACTTCATTTATACATCTTAATAAAATTTACCATGTTCTGTTTTGTACCATAGTTGATAGTACATTTTTCTGATTTCCCCCCATTCACTGAGCCAGAGGCATATTCTGTCTAAACTTCAATCAAATGCTAATTGTGTACCAACACTTGAGATAGAAATTCAAAAGTAAAAAACAAAAGATTGAGAGAGAAAAAAGATTGAGAGATAAAGAAAGATATAGCTTGTATACACATGAATGTTGTTGTTCTCTCTGGCTTTATGATTTGAATGTGCTACATCCTTTTCTTTGACTCAAACTCTTCCTTCAAGTTTTAGCTAAGGTACTACACAAAGTAAAGTATCACATAAAGTACCAAATAAAACTTTTCTGGATTCACTGCTCCCAAACACATGCAACTACCAATGTTATTCTTTTATACTTAGCTTACATTTAACTGTGACTATGTCATTCTTTTATTTGTAACTCTGGTATTTGCATCACAAACTGATCCATTGTAATCACTTAATAAATGTAGCGCCTTGATTATTTGGTTTGTGGGTAGTTTATTTGCTTTTTGTGGAAAGAACATTGGATGTAGGATCAGAAAATAATGGTGTTATGTCCCAGTACTGCTACTTAATGGGTGAATGAACTTGGGCAATTCATTCAGATTATCTCTGAAGCCCCATTCATTTCTAAACCTTATGCTTCCACATGAATAAGGAGGAATTTAAGCTAGATGAATGTAATCATAGATACAAGGAAGAACGGTAAGGAGAATATTTGAGCAAACATTGAGCTATAATAAATTATGTAATATATAATAAATTATGTAATAAAATCATTGCCTCAGGAACAAAGGCAATATCTTCCTTCAAATTTCATCTTATCTACCTTTTCTCCCTTTTTATTCACTTGAAATAAATCACAGATGAAAAATTAAACCTACTTCCTTTATGTCCTTTCTCATGGGTTTTCCATCAATTGTGAACAAAGTAAATGTGAACCAATTCAGAGGAGAAGCATGATAGATCACTAGAGAACAAAAATAATAATTATCATGGGAGATATCAGGCAGCCAACAAGTTGGGTTTACCTGTTTCCAGAAAACTGAAGTCTCTACCTGTAACTAGCTAAAGGACAAAGGACTGATTTTATTATTTTATTGGTACTTGACCAAAAAAAAAAAAAAGAAGAAAAAGAAAAAAAAGACTGGAGGTATTTCTAGGAGAAAAAGAGACATGCTTATGTACTATTTGTGTAACACAAAACCTTTTTGTTGTGCTTGTGTGACCTTCTAGATTAATTTTCCTAATTTGCACACACACTGACAAATTGGATCAACAAAGCTTTGCTGACTAATTCACTTAGGATGCTAAGAGTATTGCGGAAGGCATGAGGTTTTGGGTATTGTTGCTCTCAGGCCCTAAGCATTGGGTTCCCAATTATCAATTACCTAGCAGAAGAGCTTGAATAGCTTTTATAAAAGAGTATTCATACAAAAAAGCATCAAAAACCTTTCCTCCTTCCATCTTAGATTATTCTCTCCCCTGACACACACACAATATCTTTGAGGAGAGAATGTTCAGACTTCAATTATAATTATAGTGAGACACATATGTAAAGAAAACAAGAGATACCTTCTAATTCTTGACTTTATCCACAAATCCATTTCTACTTCCATGGAGTAGTCATGAGATTTTCTTTAGATGTAGTTCTCTGACTTGGACCAATGCCTTTCTAGAATTCATTACTAAGATTTCTTTCCATCATAAGGCTACCCTTGAAAATTCCACCATTTTTGGAAACTCTCCTTCAACATTAGTCTATAAGCTCTTCTTCTACTATTATCTATTACCATGTGGATATACTCTGTCACTGACACTGATTGTTACTGGAAAATCTTGTGGCTCTAATTACGATCCTAGTTCCTAGGGAAATAGCTCTCTTCTCAGAATGGTGATTAACTTAGGGTCACTAAAGAATAAATGAAAGAAAAAAAATTGTGCTTAGAAATTCATGAGATGGCAGCTCATTACTATTCTAGTTCACTCACCAATAAAAAGAAAAATAAGCAAAAATTTGCATAAGCATAAATAAGCAACAGAGTCAAAATAATTTTGTATGAATATTCAGGTCCTTCTCAATAATTAATTGGTAATTGACTCTTCAGCAAACTGAAAGACTTCACCACCACAGTGTATAAAATATTGGACCTAAATTCAAAAGATCTTAATTTAAATTCCGCTTTAGATTCTGATTAGTTGTGTGATCTTTCAAAATTCCTTCTACTTCTGCCTGTCTCAGGATCCACATTCTTCTTAAATAAGAATAATAACTAGACTTATGCCAGAGAATTATTGTTCTAAGGATAAATACAAGCACATGTGCTCACATATATATGTATATGTGTGGATTTATACTGCATAACCCACTGTTAATATTGTTCAGTTATTTAGTCATGTTTAACCTTCTATGATCTTGGACCCTTTTGTGCATGGAGTTTCTTTGGCAAAGATAAGATAGTGTTATGCCATTTTCCCCTCAGGGGAATTAAGCAAATAGGAATTAGCTTTCCTAGGATAACACAGCTAGAAAGTATCTGAGGCTAGATTTAAACTCAGGTCTTCCTGAGTGCAGGCCCAGTACTTTATTCACTGAGTCATCTAGCTACCTCAAATATTTCTATAAAGAGGCTTTAAAAGCCTTCATGTGACAGAATGGAACAATGAAAGCTATATTTGTACATCTCTGCATAACCTACCAGAAAGTCAAAATCCATGCATGTTCAAAAGCTCTTATTAGTTACCCCACTCAGTATACTTCATTATACTTCAGAGATTTTCAGATACAAGTTTTGCTTTTTCATTAAATTGCTACAAAAAATAAAAATAAACAAAATAATTTTCATTCTGTTCTTTCAGTCAGGGAAGTGACTTGTAGACCTAGCTTTGGCTCCTGCATTGTCTTCCCTTTGCAGATTTTACATTTGTACTTCCCCAGATCCGTGTGTATATGCATGCATGTGCCTCATTTCTTTATCTCTACAGCATGCTGCTTCTCTTCACTTGGATTTCAAATAATAAAGAAAATGTCATATCTTCTTTACTGAGCACCTATTTTTTGGTGTAATTGCAAATTTTTTATAATTACATATTTCAACAGATTGCTTGGTAATTATATTAGAAAAGACTATACTAACTCATTTAAAAAATAATTACCCTGCTCTTAGGGATTTGTGTGCAATCTTCTAAAGAAAATTCAGGTGTACCTCATCTTATTCAGTAGCTGTGAGAAATTCTATGTGTAAATTAAATTGCTAATAGAACCCTAGGAAGCTAATTATTTAAAATATTCCCATAGATCTTTTGCAATATTTCCAATTTTGGTAGTGGTAATAGTGGTGGTAGTGGTGTGTGTGTGTATGTGTTTGAGAGAAAGAAAGAGAAACAGATAAGAAGAAAAAGAGAAAGACACACAAAAACAGACTGACAAAAAAGACAGAGACAGAGAGAGAAATTGATTTTTATTCATTTTCCTTTATTAGAATTTCATCCATTTATTTAAAACAGAACTCCTTTATATACAGAAAGTTGTTGAAGCCAAAGGGGGAAAACACACTTTATTTTATCATAAAGCACAGATTTTGACCTAAGAAACAATTTGCATTCCAATCTTATTCCTATATAATCCCTGTAAAACCATTATTAATTTGCTTAACTTCTTACAACTTCCTGTGCTTTAATTTAAAGACAAAACATCCATCTGCATTAGTTTTAGGAAATCCACAACAGATATTCCTAAAATTGATGAAATTACCAGCATGAATTAGCAACAAAAACTCTTATTCCTTACTCAAAAGGCAATGGCTCCCTTAGGACAAACTTCCCCTATACATCAAGTTCATACCTTGGATTGGAGAGAAGGCTAGTTTCAAGATCTCCACTCAAAATGGTCCTTCAATTCTATTAAAATTTTGTCCCCAGCCCAGTTGTATTTCCAAGGCACTAGCAAGGAAGTGGATACTAAGTTCACACATGTATGCCTATATAAGCATTATATATGACAGAGGAAGAAAAAAATGAAAGTGCCAGATTTTATATTCTTGTGTTCAAAGATCACTAATGATGGAGACCATAGTCATGAAATTAAAAGATGCTTGATTCTTAGAAGAAATGCTATAGCAAATCTGGACTGTATACTAAAAAGTAGTTACACCATCTTGCCGACAAAGGTCCATTCTGGTCAAAGGTATAGTTTTTCCAATAGCAATATATGTCTGTAAGAGTTGAAGTGTTATGGGCCAGAACTCTGTATTTGAAACAAGGATTCTTACAAGGTGCTAACTCAGTGGAACTGATAAAGATAATGGTTATCTAGTTTAGCATGGTGATTAATAGTTCCCAAGTTCAGTACATGTATTTAGTACTTAATGTAGTTTTTCAAGATTAACACCTATGATAATGTAATTATCAGACAACATATAAGCTGGGACAAACTCAGCCAGAGTCAGAGTCAGAGAAGACAAGCACAATGGAGGCAGGAGCTCAAGCCCTAGGACTGAGAGACAGATTCATTCCATTGTCCATCTTTGTGGTGGCTGGAGGCTGAAGCACAAGTCCTTGGAATGAGAGTCAGATTCATTCACTTCATCTCACACCACCATGGTGGCTGGCCTCCTGCACTTCCCCCACTGAGACCAAGAATGGTCTGAAAGGCTCTCTAGAAAGTTGGCCCGGGCCTCAGAAAAGGAAACTAGATTGTGAAGGAAATAATAAAGGATTTGGACTTTAACACCTGGCTATTCTCATAGTGATAACTCTACTGAAACGAAGGCTAGTCCAGAGATCTCCAGAAAAATAACAAAGAACCTTATGTTGAAGTATAAGGGAAGCTAAGCACTGCAGAAGCAATACTTTTAAATTGAGGCTGGAGAAGGTTTTCTAGAGTCCTTTGGACACCAAAGAAATCAAATCAATAATTACAGGAATTGATGCAGGCTATTCATTAGAGAGTCAAATACTGAAGCTGAAATTTGAGCACTTTGTCCATATAATGAGAAGATAGGGCCTTTTGGAAAAGACCCTGATGCTGGGATAGATTGAAGACAAGAAGGAAAGGGGATGACAGAGGATGAAATGGATAGACACTATAATGGAAATAATGAACATGAACTTGGACAGGCAGGAGGTAATAAAGGCTAAAAGTGCCTGATATGTAATGCTATGGTCCATGGAGTCATGAAGAGTCAGCATGATTGAATGACTAAATAACATATAATGTAAGGGTATAAAATAATGGATGTAATATTAAATAATACAGTTAACTATATAAAATGTACACATATATAGATGTGTATATATACATATATAGGTACATATATATATATATATATATGCATATATACACATACACAAACATATATACACTCATACATTCCTTTCTCTGATCTTTATGACAACTATATTCTATAGAACAAAATAGTTACCTAAAAGACAAAGAAGTGAAATTATCAGCACTTCTAACCTAGAACACTTTGAGAGATCTGTACTTTCTCTGAATTGGCACTAACAGTGCCATGCCTAGTGATGAAAGATAGTCCTGAATTCACTTATTTTCTTATTTGACAAATGTTTAGCAAAATTTTTGTTTAAGATTAGTAGGATTTTTGTTGTTGTTGTTGTTGTTGTTTTTATGACCACAGCTGAACAGGCCCTAAAAAAATAAAAAAATAAAAAAATAAATTTTCTACTTGGCTGAAAGAGTGCTCACTCATACACCATCTTGCAATCACCCCTGATCTGATGATGTTGAACTTCGTTTCCCTGTTAACTGGGAGCTAAGTACAATTTATGGTTCAAGTTGAGGTCCTGATTGCATGTAGCTTGCTGGTGACAGAATCCATTTGTTTTTGCTAAAAAGAATGATGGCTTGCCTGTCAGTCCTCTTCTGGTCTCTGGAATGGAGAAGGTTACGGTAGGTATCTCTTTGTGTTTAGGAATCTTCTTTCTACCACCAGATAGCTTATAAATAGCATTAGAAATCAGTTTGCCTGATTGAGGGTCAGGGGTAGTATATTTTGTATCTTTTATACAGTGAGAGATGGTGTAAGAAGAGAGAAAGATGAAATGATGATACTAATAGCATGACTGATTTTTCATAAGGAAGACTGATTATATAAGATGTCATACTAGGTTTAATATAAAATATTACTTTCATCGACTAATAAATATTGATCAACAATCATTCACTGTTATGGGCCAGAATTATGAACTTGAAACAAAGGATTGAAACAAGGTGCTAAGTCAGTGGAATTGATAGAGCCAATGATTATTTAGCATGGTATTTAATAGTTCTCTAGCTCAGTACATGTAATTTATACTTAATATAGTTCTACAAGATTCACACCTTTGATAAGAGACCATAGAAGCTCAAACAAGCTCAGCCAGAATCAGAATGAGGGAAGACTAGAGAAGTGGTGGCAGGCTGTCCTCCTTTGCTTCTCCACTGAAACCAAGATTCAGAAGGCCTCCAAAAAAAACTAACCAAGCCCCAAGGGAAGGAGACAAGACTTTGAAGGAGACAATAACATATTTGGGCTTTAACACCTGGATGCATTTGGGGTGATTATTGACCTGAAACGAAGGTTCCCTCAAGGAAACCTAAACAGAGAATATTGCATTTTAGGGAAGACTATTACAATTTACTTAATCATATTGCTTATTTTCTCAATGGATGAGAGAAGAGCTGCAGGGAAGAAGAAAATTTGGAATTTGGAATTAAAATAGAAACTTTAAAAATCAGTCAATAAATGAACATTACTGCCAAGTGCTGTATTGTTTATTGGGATTATAAATATAATAGTGACAAGTCCCTGCTTTCAAGTAGTTTATAATCTACTAATTCTGAAAATTATGTGCCTAATAGTAATTAAGGACATGTCTACAACAATTAAAACATTTTATTCAAACTTCATATCAGCTTGTAAAGGAGTAAAGATATTATGATCCTCATTTTACAAATAGGATAATTGAACCTTAGAGAAGTTAAATAACATAGTCTTTGTTACATAGCTAGTTAAGAATAAGAACTTGGAATTTGAACCTGTATCTTCCAGAACTTGATTCATGATTGGACATTCACTATGTCTAAAGAAATAGCCAAGATAGCAGAATAAAAAAATATTAAGCATGAAATTAGAAACTAGATTGCAGCACATAGTTAGCCATGGTAGGCACCTAACTTACAATTAGCTACTTTTAGAAAACTTGTTACAATGTACCAATTAATTTACCCTCTCCGCTCATTATTCATATAAAACCCACCATTTTTCAGCACTTTAAAGCTTCCTAGTATATCACACAAAACTTTTTTGACATATTATTTGATTTCATTGTGTTTTTTTTTTCTCTTTAAAAAGAAATCTTAAAAGAGTGGCTTTCTGGAAGGGATAATGGAAGAATCAAAATAATGTGAAAGCAAAAATTATCAATAAAATTTATTTTAAGAATATCTAGAATGAGATCTTTGTTCATAAGAAACAATTTTAGAAAAGTTGACGTATTTTAGAAAAGTAAGATAGATGATAAAAGGATATTCTTCAAATTCTAAGGAATGTCCTGAAACTGATGTGCATGTAATTCAAATTCTCATTACCTGATTTAAAAAAAATACACTCTGTAGTAATAAAATGATCTGTATTTGAAAGCTGCCTCACCTATTTACCAGATATCTATTTGCTTATCTATAAAATGTACATAATGATGCTACACTCTCTCTCATAGGGTTGTTGTGAGGAAAGGTCTATATAGATATGAATTATTCTTACATTTGTATTCCTGGACAGTGATGTTCAAAGAAATCATTTGACATTTATAAAGCCTTAATCCGAAAAGATGACAAGTTCACTGAATCAAATTACTATGTACTTTCTAAAGATTTTTTACAATCAAGACAGAAAAAATGGTTGCCTGATTGTAATATTCTTTTCTAAAATGTAATCTTCTCTTGTTGGGATTTCCTTGGGGTTTCTGGAGGCAGCCTTAGTTTTAGCTAGGTAATCATCCCAAATGCAGCCAGGTGTTAAAGTCCAAATCCTTTATTGTCTTTTTTAAAAATATATAATTTATTAATTTTATAATTATAATTTTTTGACAGTACATATGCTTAGGTAATTTTTTTTAATATTATCCCTTGTATTCACTTTTCCAAATTTTCCCCTCCCTCCCTCTACTCCCTCTCCTATATATTATATGTTATATCCTAGATACAATATATGTGTGTAAAACCAAATTTCTTGTTGCAGGGTACAAATCCTTTATTGTCTTAAAAGTCTTATCTCCTTCACTTAGTGGGGCTAGGCTAGTTTTCTGGAGGCCTTCCGGATCTTGGTTTCAGTGTTCTCCATAGGATAGTCTGCCACCACTTCTCTGTTTTACTTAGTTCTGCCTGACTGACTTCTCTGGTTTCTGAATCTCCCTGACTTCCAAGGGTTTGTGCTTCAGCCTCCATCCACAAAAAAGGTGGAAGATGGAATGAATCTGTCTCAGTCTCTGAGCATCTAGTGTGCGCTTGTCTTTCTGGTCCTGACAGCTTCTTGCTTATATGCTGTACACTGAGTATACACCAATCATTATATCACTAGGAAACCATTATTTGCTGTAGGATTAAATGCTAAACTAGATTTAACTATTGTCTCCTCAATTCCACTTAGTATCTTATTTCAAGTTCTGGCCCAAAACTTCTTGTAGGATTAAATCAATCCTACTGAAACATGCTAAATTAAATAATTAGTGTCTCTATCAATTCCATTGATTTTGTACCTTGTAAGAATCCTTTGTTTCAAGTTCAGAGTTCTGGCCCATAATACCTGATTAATTTTGCTTATCAGAAAATTAAACCTATCAAAATACCCTTTCTTTGTGTATTCTGAGTAATTTATCTTATTGCATTTATATTACAGGACTAGTGCTTTCACACCTTGTATCAATAAATTTCTTAGTGATAGCAAAACTGACTATAGGTAAGTAAAGATATGATTAAACATACAAACATATAAGCATATGTTCTAATCAGAGCATCAGAGCAGAAATTTTTCATTGTTTCATTCCTGTTGAACTCTTCATGACTCCATTTAGAATTTTCTTGGCAGAATCTACTGTTACTTACCTTTCCTCAGAATAGAAGTTAGACCAGTTAATTCAATCCTTAGATTTTATAGATCAGCAACACAAGGCCTAATGGGGGAATTGATTTGTTTCAGAAATATAAAATCCCAAAGTCAGGAGGTACTTTTAAGGTTATCTAGCCCCACCACACACACACCCTTTATCTTTTTAGAAAAGGAACACGTGCCCAAAGGATAAGATGGTTTTCTCTTCCTGACAATTCAGTTGTTGAACTATGGAGTCAGAGAACCTAGGTTCAAATCTTACCCCTGTTATATACACTTTGTGTGATCTTGTTGAGCAAGTCCTTCAGCTTCCCCAAGACATAGTTCCCTAATCTGTAAAATAATAGGTTGGAATAGATGATCTCTAAAATCACATCCAGCTTGATATGACCTTATCTATACGACCTTGAGCAGCTCCCTCTGTCAGTTTGATTCCTGTAAGATGCAGAGTTGGTAGTAAATTGTCTTCTTTCATCTCTGGATCTATGACTCTAAGACCTGAATAACTTCATTCCATAAGTATTTTCCCAATGAATTCAGTAATATGCATGAACCTTATAATCTTCATATTGCTATTCCCTAATTACTACAAATAGATGCTTTATGTCATGCTTAATTGTAAAATCCTAAATATTGGAGGCTATATTGCTGGCTATTTTTGCATTCCTCACTGTGCCTAGCATAGTTCTGGATAAGCAGCTATTGGTTTATCAATTGCTACTTGGGGAATGATTTTGTGACTTCCAAGGTGAAGCAGTGAGAAAATTGTGATTCAGATAAAAGATCCGAAAGAGCAAGATGAGTGTTGCTTTTAGTTGCCAAGGATCTCTTAATTAACAAATCTAATCTTTTTTTTTTCTCCAAATCTCATTCTTTCATAGCTTTTTTATGGTCTTTAATAACCTATTATCCTATACACTCATGAGGTAATCCTGATTCTTCTCTGATATGTTGGACTACCCCTCATTCTTTGTTGGATTTTAATCCTTGTCTTTGTCTCATTCTTGTTTGTCAGTCTCTTTTTTTTCCTGTCTTTTCAGCTTCTCTGTCTCTCTCTGTGATTCTCTCTCTCTCTCTCTCTCTCTCTCTCTCTCTCTCTCTCTCTCTCTCTCTCTCTCATTCTCTCTCTTTCACACACACACACATATTCCCTTCTTTCTAGTCATGCAAACATCACCAAGTATAGGCCCTTGTCACCTTATACTTACCTTCTATAGTAGCCTTTTTTGTTATATTCAAGTCTCTCCCCACTTTAATGCATCTGCTATTTAACTACCTAAGTGATGATCTCCCTAAAATATAGATTCACCATGTCACCATTTTACTCAATAAGCTTAAATGGTTTTCATTTAACCTATAATCAAAAATATTAAACAAAATTAAATATTCAAAGCCAATTGCATTTGGATTTTAAAGTCTTCACAAGTCTTAAATTTAACCAAGTTGGCAAATAGGTGACTCCTTCCTACCTTTCTAATCAGCTTATATTTTATTGTCCTCTATAAAATCTATGACCTAGTAATACTGATTCTTTTTCTGTTCTTATAATAATAATTAATTTTATATAATGCTTTAAGTTTTATGAAGTACATTATAAATATTATGTCATATAAAACAACCCTGGGGCAGAGGAAAATGAGGCATTGAGAGGTCAGGTGATCTTGCCCATGGTCACACAAATAGTACGATTAGCAACATTTGAATCCAGGTGTCCTTGATTGCATATCTGCCTTCTATCCATCATACTACTCAGCTGCTTCTTCTGCCACGGAATTTCATCTCCTGTCCCTTTTCCCTTATTCTCCTCCATGCCTATAATGCTCTCTCTCATCTCCTCTGCTTTCTGGATTCCCTGAACAACTTATAAAATCAGTTCAAATGTCATCTTCTATCGGAGTCTGTTCCTTTCTGCCCCTGCCTCTTCCAACTCCAGAGTTAGTACCTTCTCATTGACATATCTTGCTTTTTACAATTATGCATCTAATTGTTCTTTCATGGACATAGATACTTGCTTGTTATTTTCCACATAAAAATGTGAACTCCTTAAAGTCAGGAATTGTATTTTTGCCTTTCTATTCCCAGTCCTTAATGCAATCCCTTGTACACTTATGCTTAAGAAATGCTTTTTAACTGATTGCCTGATTTTGAATCCACAATATGTAACACAATAGAATATTTGCTGAATTTGATCTCTGTATAGACTCTTTATTTTTTGGTGTATAATGTTAGCCAGCAAACTAACTGTATCTTCTCTGGCAAACTTTACTTCTTCTGTAAGGGTTAAAAAGCCTCTAGAAGCAAGAAATGCAGTTCAAGGCACTTTAAGCTGCAATCCATTAAAAGTGGGAGGACCTGAAGGATGAGAGGTTCTGAGGTGCAGGCGAGTCCTAAGTGGAGGTGGGGCATAGCCCCAAGAGGCGGTGTCTGATTCCAGGTACCACGCCTCCTTCCTTAGTGCTCTCAAAGCCTAGCATGCCTCCCTCCTTCTTCTCAGGCCAATCCCATTATGCCAGATTCCTAGAGGACCCCCTCCTTTCCCACATATCATCAGTGGGGTATAAATATATGCTATCTAAGAATAAAGTTCTCTTTTGCTTCACCCCTACCTTCTGGTGGTCTGTCTCTATGGGATCTGGGGTGATGCTCAAAGACGGGTAAGCCTAGCTGTGCCGTCAATGACGGGCATTAAGAGTAGCTCAAAGCGGAACTACCAGGTTAGAGTAGTCCATAGGGGTGTAACAACTTCATTGATATAGGTGCATTTAATGGCTATAGATGTTTTCTACTCTGGATAGGAAACCCTGAGATTTGTGAGAGCATCAAGTTATAAATCCTATTAGCCCAGGATTCAAAGATTGAGTGTGGCAGTAACTCTTTTCTAGCTTAGTTGCTACTGGCTGGACTAGCTACCAAAGGAGTTTTTCAAAGAGGTTGAATGAAAACCAACCACCATTCCCTTCAATAGTACAGGCCAAGAAATATGGAGAATAATCTTTTCTTTCTAATCAGGATTCTTGGGAATCCTTAAGACTTCTCTAGTATAAATCACTCATTTTACAAATGTGTAAGCTGAGTCATGAAAAGTTAAGTGGATTTATTCAGGATTAAATTTAGGATTATATTTTGGTTCTCTGAGTTCTAGTTCTAATTTAATATACCTCAAAATTTCAGCAGAGCCCAATGAGTCATGATTCATTTCTTCAACAAGAGCTCATTGCTTCTCTCAAAATTTTCTTGATTCCAAGAATGACCTTTTATCCAGTCTGCTACACTACTCTTCAAAGGAATTATGTGAAAAATTAATTAAGATGTTGGTTCTCATTAAATGTTAATATATCTAAGCCTCTGAAAGGCAAAATGGCTTAATGGAGAATTTTACAATATGGAGTTGAATTCATCTTCAGATACTTACTGACCCTGAGCAAGTCACTTAACTTGCTTGACTTAAAATGACACAAAATGAAAAACTATAGATGCCTCCCCACTTTAATTTATAATCTTATGACATGCTTTGCCTAGTGAAAATGAAGATAGCAATAATTACACTAGCAACTTAAGGGCCTGTTGAGATAAAAGCATTTGATAGCTATCCGAGTGTCTTCTAATTCATTAAATAATTAATTGTTTAAGGTTCTGGTATATATCCAACATTTTATTCATGTTTGAGGAGATACAAAAACAATTTTACCATAGTCCTTATCTGCTGCAAATCTTGAGCAGCCTCCTTTGTTGTCTTTCACCTCCCTCAGCCAGTACAGCCTAGAATTCATTCAGACCATTAAAATTGTCACTCATGTTGGATGAAATGAGTGTCAACAGCAGATTACAACTAGATCTTACAAACCACTCTTTTCTATATTCTATATCTATAAGCAATCTTAGGAAAAATTATATATATATATATATATATATGTGTGTGTGTGTGTGTGTGTATGTATATAAACATTTTGTATATGTAATATATGTATTTTATGACTGTTAACCTCTGCTATTTTTTCTTTTTATTTTTTATTATAGCTTTTTATTTAAAAGATATTTGCATAGGTAATTTTTCAGCATTGACAATTGCAAAACCTTTTGTTCCACTTTTTCCCCTCCTTTCCCCCACCTTCCCAGAGTTCTTTTGCTGAGTGTAGCTGGTTCTATTCATTGCTGAACAATTGGAACTGATTTGGTTCATCTCTTTGTTGAAGAAACCACATCCATCAGAATTGATCATCATATAGTATTGTTGTCGAAGTGTATAATGATCTCCTGGTCCTGCTCATTTCACTCAGCATCACTTCATGTAAGTCTTTCCAAGCCTTTCTGAAAACATTCTGCTGGTCATTTTTTCTTAAAGAACAATAATATTCCATAATATTCATCTACCACAGTTTATTCAGCCATTCTCCAATTGATGGGCATCCACTTAGTTTCCAGTTTCTGGACATTAAAAAGAACCTCTGCTATTTTTTCATCTTTTATATTGGGACTACAATTTTTCACTACTTAACTCATAGGAAATAATATTAGAAAGAAGACCAAATTATTGCCTTCAGAGAGAAGATTTGAATATATAATCTCTGACCTCTTCTATTGCTAATGTTATATTAGCATTTTAAATATAATTTCATTTAACAAATACAATGATATTGGCAGTAAGAATGACTAGATCTCTTATTATTGGGTTTGAATTTTGTTTTTGGTTTGTGTCCTTTTTATCTATTATTTTAGAGGATTCAAAATCCAAGGGAATTCTAATTTTCCATAGTTGGTGTGATTGTCTATATATTCTTGATCACAAATCGTGTCTTGCTATCCTTTGACCTAACAATAGCACTACTAGGCATGAATTTAAAAGAGGTTTTAAAAACTGGAAAAGGACTTGTATCTACAATAATATTTATAATAGCTTTTTTTCTCAGGGCAAAAAGTTGGAAACTGAGTCAATTGGAAAATGACTAAATAAATTGTGGTATGTTATTATGATGGAACATTTTTGTTCTATGAGAAATGGTGAGCAGGATGCTCTCAGAAAAACCTGGAAAGTCTTCCATAAAAAGTGTAACGTACTTTGTACAAAGTAAAGGCAATGTTCTGGGATGATCATCTGTCAATGGCTTTGCTATTCTCAATTATATAATGATCCATTACTACTTTGAAGAACTATGATGAAAAATCCTATCCATATTCAGAGAAAGAACTGATACAATACAGATTGAAGCATACTTTTTTTTTTTTTTTTTACTTTGTCTAGTGCTTTTTTTAGGGAAGTAGAGATTTAAATTTTCTTTTTTTTTCCTTTTATGGAAATGTTTTACATAACTTCACATGTGCTTTCTTAATGGGGTAGGGGTGGGGATAAGGGAGAGAATATGGAAAAATTTTAAAGTTTTCAAAATAAATGTAAAAATTATTTTAGATTTAATTGGGGAAAATAAAATACTAAAAAAGAAATGCAAAGTTTAAAAATATGGCATTGTGCTTATTGTTTCAAATTCTAAAACATGAAACTGTAATGTTCTTTGGTTTGATTTTCTTAGGATCTCTGGGGGCAGCCTTCATTTCAGTTCAGTAATCACCACCCAAGTAGCCAGGGGTTAAAGTACAAATCTTTTATTAGTTCTTTGAAAGTCTTGTCTCCTTTACTAGGGCCCAGTTAGCTTTCTTAGAGGCCTATCTCTCTCCTTGGTTCTGAGAGCTTGAGCTCCCGCCTGTCTTCTCTGACCTCTGAATCTCTCCAAATTAATCCTGGCTAAGGCTCCTAGCTTATATGCTCTATACTGAGTATAAACCAATCATTATATCACTAGGAAGCTATTATTTGTTATAAGATTAAATCAATCATACTAATCCCTGCTAAACTAGATAACCATTGTCTCTATCAATTCCACTGACTTAGCACCTTGTAAGAATCCTGAGTTCTGGCCCATAATATAAAACCTCTTCAATGAGATCCATGGCCATTTATAAGATGAGTAATCTAGAGCTAAAAAGGACCTTAAAGCATATTTGTTCTGATGCCTTTATTTTATAGTTCACTCAACTGAGCTAAAGGAGGCTAACTTACTCCCTCAGATAATAAAAGATAGTAATCCTCAGAAATGAGATTTGAACTCACAGCTTTTGCATTATGTCATGAGACGGTCCTGTCTCAAAAGAAGTCTAGTAAGGCACACTTTTTTTTAAAGCAAAGTGAACAAAAATATCTATTGCTTAGGCTGTTACATGAAATTAGATAGGTAGTCCATTTTGATTATCTATCACTTCATACATCTTAAATAATGAAGGTATACAATGAACTGAGATCAGAATTGAATAGAAAAAAGGGAAGGAATTGACTTGCATTTCAGACATTGCCTAAAGGTTTTATCAATCCCAAACTATTTCCAAATAAAAAATCTCATCTTTTAATAGAAATATTCTATTGGTAATGCCATATAGCTGTGGATTATGGAATATAATGATTCAAATCTAATCAACAAGCATGTCACTAAGCATTTGCTAAATTGTAGACAAAGAGATGCTTTACACTCTCAAAAGAATCATAATTTCAGGTGACCCAGAACAATTGAGAAACTCATAGAGATATAAGGAAGCCAACAACAAAGTGCCAACCATGATGAATGCAAAGAATAGCAGAAAGGTCAATGCCAAGTACATATTGAAATTATAATTGTAATTATAACTTGAGAGCATTCATAAACTTAGAGCAATGGCTATCAGATTAGAAGTTAGAAGGATGTATTGGTGCTCATTAAATATTTAAAAGACACATAAAGGACTATTTATATAAGAATCCTAAAGGATGAAAAGCTATGGCACAATTGGGTTAGTATTTGTACAGTAGAAGCAGTATAATAATGAAAATGATTACAGATCCATTAAGACATTGAAACTTAAGTTCTTTCTCCTCTGCCATCTGGTAAGTTCATATCTCTTTGTTTTCTTAGCAATCTTGCACATAAAGGAGGTGGACATATTTATGATGATATTCATGTCAGTATTTCATTATCATGAATAAACTCATTCAGATATGATCTTCAACTTTTACCCATATTTTGTAGTTTGTGCCCTATCGAAAATCCAACAACTATAGATAGATAGATAGATAGATAGACAGACAGACAGATAGATAGACAGACAGACAAATAAAAAGAGAAACAGAGATGATAAACAAAGATAGAATTGTTGGGTACTTACTATATGCTAAGCACTGTTAAATACTGGCACATTAATATAATAATAAAAGGCAATTTCTACTATTAAGAAGTTTATATTTAAAAGGGAATGTAAAATATACTAAAGGAGAAAAGGTAGCAAGAGGATCCGAAGGCTAGTGATAAAATTTCTGGTAAGAAGTAGAATAATCCAGAGGGTACATTGAGCTGGGAATGAAGTGAGCATGGCTGCAATTCATTATGAAATGATGAGTAGACCCTGCGAAACAGAAGCACCTAATAGTGCATAAATATAATGGTGAGAAAATAGAACAATCCACAGTGAGCTGAGCAGAGAAAAAAGAGGAAAAGTTGATTCAATGAGCCACCCATTAATCAGTCAGTCTCTCATGTGTTTCTCATCTTGGACAGAGACAGGATGCTGGGTATGTAAGCAGGTGATTGACTGAGAGATCATATAAAGTGACATGAGCATGACTCTCAGACTTAGAGCTTTCTGGCTGGTGGATTAGTCTCCTTTTGAATGATTCATGAGAATCTAGATAAAGCAGCCAGGTAATGAAGAATGAAGCAGGCTAGTAAAGAGAAGATAGAAGTATAGTTGGCAAAGAGGAAGGTAAATGTTTCCTTTACTTCCCCCTGCTCTGAAGGAAGTCTAAAAACTACATAGAAGAAAGAATAAAAATGGCTGAAAATCAAGGAAACTGTTCAAAGTTACATCACCATGCCATCATCTTGCAAGAACAAGGGACTGTCAGATAGGGCAGGGGATTCATTGAAAAAGAGCACTATAGGGTGACTAGAAACTGAGACGTCCTGTAGAACGTGGCTCAATGGGAAAATATAGTTACAGCAGGAGGGAAAGTCTGGCTTCTGATTGCTACAGATGATTTGGTAGTTTATGTTACTATAATTTTTTAATGAATAGCTTTCCTCATTGATAAAGTTAATTTTTCTGAGCTTCAGATTGTCTGGGCTCAGTTTTAAGAGAGACTGATATTTTCTCTAAATATATCCCTTAATGATTGAGGCACACCCTTTAGATAAGAATTCTTCTTGTGGGGAGTGGGGTGAGAAGAGTGAAAGTGGAGAGGATAATAAGTAGTATTTCAGTTTTCTTTATTATAATGCATCACAAAACCCTCTGTGCCCATTTTGTAGAATGAAAAATTGTAGCATTATTATTTGGGCTTACAGTTACTTTCTACTGGACATTATGTAAACAGTTGTGGACATTGATGCTTTTGCTGCATGATCCAAATGGCCATATTCCCCAGAAAGAAGCATCACTAAATTCTGGTTACAGTTCTTGGGATCACACAGTTTGCCTTTTGCTATAAAACCATAACCCATTCTTAAAACAGTAAATTATTAACATTACATAATCATTAATAATTAATATACATTTTAATTACATGTGATCAAACTGAATTTAAAGAAATATAAGAAAGAATTTTCTTCTTAGAGTCGACAGGGATTGGCGAATGGAAAGAAAAAGGAAGGAGTTAAAAATAATAGCAAGAAAGCCCTGTAGCTTTCCTCTGCACTTTGATCAACTCTCTAAATGAAAGCTGGATTGAATTGATTTTCTTCCTTTTCTTTCTACTAGTCAGAAACAAAGTAGAATGGTTGTGCACAGTCACATAGACATGAACAGACTACATTTCCAAACACTGCTTTTTTCACCCAAAAGATTTTTCACCTTCTTCTTTCTCCTGTCTTACTTCTTACTCTTTAATGCAGGCAAGAATGTTTGTAAAATGCTAATATTCCAATAAATTTACTTGCCATAAGACTGCAGGTTCCCTCTTTGCCCCAGAATAGCTAAACAGAATAGAGAAATGCAAAGTTTTCATAATAAAGAAATAGTAAAGTGAAATAATTTCTCCCTTTAAACACCATAACTAATTTTGGAAATGGGGGATAAAAGGAATGATGAATGAATAAATAAAAGAAAAATCATTTATAGAGTTCTTACTATGTTTCAGGCAATGTGTTAAGCATTGGAAATGCAGGTTTTAAATAAAGGGACAATGTCAAGCTTCAAAGAACTTGGATTTTAAAAGTGAAGACAATGTTTATAGAGAATTAGTGACCATGGATATGGAAAAATGTTTTGTTCTGGGGATGTTGTAAAGAAAGGAGAAAGGAAAATCAGTAGTGGAGGCAGTTGATGATGTGGCCTAGGTTGGGGTCAGATTGAATGTAAAAATTAAAGCATGAGCAGATGACTAGTGTTACCTAGCACAGTTACCTAGTTACCTAGCAGTGGATTAACTGGGCTTGTTTGCAAAAACTATTTCCAATGAAATGGGTTGAATATTAGGATAGAAACTCCAAAAAATGAATAGATTAGTTTTCCCTAACATCTAGGGTCATGGAATTTTGGATTTGGAGGAAAAATACCTAATCTCTTATTTACAAACCTTTGCTATTTAGCTCCTCTGAGGACAATGGTGAGCCTTTGGTAACCTCAGGGATTATGAACATAATATTATCATGCTAGAATTGTGTTCCTTTTCTTTTGCTGCTAGAAAAGCCAGCCTTTTATTATGATTCCTTGGATATAGTTGTTGTAATAACTAGCATTTAGGTCATACTTTAATATTTGAGAAGTACTTTACAAATACTCTTACTCATTTTATCCTCACAAGGATCCTTGGAGAGAAGTGCTCTTAGTTTCACAACTTATAAATGAGCCATTTCCATTCTCTGTGTATCCTTAGCAGGCACATTATAGTGAAAGGATTTAGGGTTGGAAGCAATTTCAGATATCTACCTTTAAGGGATTTTAATTTCTTTTTTTTTTTTCTTTTTTTTTGGTCATAGCATGATTCCTTTGATAATCTACTATTGGTGCTACACTCTTCAGAATATTTTAAATACACAAAATAAAATATGTAAACTCACTAACGAAACCAATTACATTGACATATAAACATACATACATATATGTATATATATGCTACACTTTCTATTTTAAATACAAGGGAACTAAGATGGAGCAAGATGGGAGAGTAAAGGCAGGAACTACCTGTGCTTTTCCACAAATGGCTCCAAATTCCCTTACATAATGACTTTAAACAAATTTTAGAGCATTAGAATACACAAAAAGAGTAGGATACTTTCTATCTGAAGATAACTTAAAAGATCAGCTGTATGAAATCCCTGAAGTTTGGGACAATACACCCTCCAATCTGGAAATGGAGCCATATTTTAAATGAAAGTTAAAAGCTGAGTAATGAGCTAGGAAAATGACCAAACAACAGAAAAAAAAAAAAAAGATTCTGACCATAGATAGAAAGTTACTATGATGGTGACAAAGATGATCAAAACACACCATCAGAAGAAGATAAAAAAGTCAAAACTCCTACATCCAAAGCGTCCAAGAAAAATAAAAATAAAGCTCAGGCCATGGAAGAGTTCAAAAAGGATTTTGAAAATCAAGTAAGAGAAATAGAGAAAAAAATTACAAAGAGAATTGAGAGTGTTACAAAAGGAAATAAAAAATAATAATGACAATGCCTTAAAAAGCAAAAATGGTCAAATGGGAAAGGAGGTACAAAAGCTCACTGAGGGAAATAATGTCTTAAATATTAAAATTGAGCAAATGGAAATTAATAGCTTTATAAGAAAGCAAGATACAATAAAGCAAAACCAAAAGAATGAAAAAATAGGGGGGAAATGTGAAATATGTCATTGGAAAAACAAAACAAAGCAATTGACCTGGAAAATAGACCAAGGAGAGGTAATTTTAAAATTATTGGATTATCTGAAAGTCATGATCAAAAAGAAAAAAGAAAAGAAAAAAAGAAAGAAATTATAAAGGGATAACTCTTCTGGTATTTAAGAATCAGAAGGTAAAATAGAAATGGAAAGAATCCACTGATAACCTCCTACAGAGATCCCAAAATGAAAGACAAGGGCACTACGACCATAAGGTTGAAGTTAATTACCTAAATTCATACAGGTGACAACTAGAAGACACAGGATTAAAATTCATGTCTTTTGACTTTACATCTATGGTTCCTTTCTTAAATCTCTATCATCCTGCCTCATCTAGATTTTCTCCTCAGGTCTTATTTTCTGCAATCTTCCCAAACTCTATGAAGAATCACTAATAATTACTATAAGGCAATTTGAAAATATGAATTACAAAATAAATGCTAAGAAAAGGAAAAAACTCATTTGCCCTTGAGTGCATTTTGCAATGCATATATAATTATGCCTACTTTGCAAAAGAAAGTATAATTTCAATTAAAAATAGACAACCCTTAAAAGTGAATTTATTGGAGGGCGGAGGCAAGATGGAGGAGAAGACACATGCAACATTCTAAGCTCCTCTCATACCCTCACTACTAATTACCAAATTCAGCCTCAAAAATAGTGCGTGATTGTTAAAATTCACAAAGATTGAAAGTACAACAACTTACCAGCCAAAGATAATCTGGAAGATTGCCAGAAAAGGTTTGTCTGTATCAGCAGGAGCAGGCCAGCATAAGGAGGGAGATGAAACTAGAAGTTAGCATACTGAGCAGACAGCTCAGGGGGGTAGTCTCTGTGATTGGAAAATTTACAGGGAGGGCTCTACAACAGGTTGGCTGCTCTGCTTTGGTTGCAAAAGCAGTAGGTCAGCAGAGAAGTTAAAACAAAGGTAGGGTGCACTTCAAAAAAAGCCAGAATCTGGCTATACCCATTCAAAACTGGAAGTGAGTGGCTGAGCATAGACTACAGCACAGCTGTTTAGCCACATTCTATAGCACAGGCTTTTGCCTGGGGCAGCCTCTAATCTGCACAGCAGGGGGCTCTGCCTGGAGCAATAGTACTTTGCAGCACAACTGCACTCCTCAGGGCAGAGACGCTTCTGGCCCCAGGCTTCTTCTCCAGGGCAACTGCTAAGCCCCAGGATGAGGTTCTGCCTGGGGCAGTGACACTTTCCCTGTTCAGCCTCTAGGCCTAGGGCAGTGGCTAACCCACACAGCTGGGCTCCTCCCAGGAAACTTCCACAACTCTGCAGTTCTTAGCAGCCAGTTTACAGAGAAGCTACTGTCCATACATCTATCCCTCCTCTGCAGGGGAAGCTGGTAACCTCCTTTCCCCGAAGGTAGACCCTAAGGGCTTTTTTTAAAAAATGAGTAAAAACATCAAAAGGACCAAAATAGCTTCTATACAGAAAGAGAGCAGGTTTTCAACCCTGAGGAGACTAATAGCCGACAATCTCCAGACAAAACCCCAAAGGGGGATATAATCTAGTCCACATCACACAAGGCTCATCTAGAAGAAATTTTAAAAAAAATCTTAAAAGAGAGCTAGAAGAAAAATGGGGAAAGGAAAGATAAACTATGCAAGAGAGTACAGAAAAGGCTTATAACTTACTTAAAGAAAGATGATGAAGTGGAAAAAGAAAATAACTTTCTGAAATATGAATTGGAAAAGGTAAAGAACTCCCAGGAAAGTAGGATTTGTGAATTGGAAAATATAAAGAATCCCCAAGAAAATAAGATTTATGAATTGAAAAAAGAAAATAACTCAGTAAAAAGAAAAAAATAGTGAAACAGAAAAAAAAAATTCCATAGAGCAAAACAACTAATTTAAAAATCAATTGGACATATACAAAAAGAAGTAAAAAAAAAAAAAAAAAAAAAGCTAATGAAGAAAATAACATATTGAAATCAGAACTGAATAAATAAAAAAATAGAAAAAAAATGTTAAATATCTACTTGGAAAAACAAGAGACTTGGAAAATAGATCTAAGAGAGATAATCTGAGGATCATTGGACTTCCTGAAAATTATGATGAAAAAAAGAGCCTAGATACTTTTTTACAGGAAATCATCAAAGAGAACTGCCCAGATGTAATAGAATCAGAAGGTAAAATAGGCATTGAAAGAATTCATTGTATACTTTGTGAAAAAGACCCTAAAATAAAAATCCAAAGGCATATTGTGGCTAAATTTCAAAACTACCAGACTAAGGAAGAAAATATTATAAGCAGCCAGAAAAAACAATTTAAATACTGAGTAGATGCAATAAGGATCACTCAAGATCTAGCTGCTTCCACATTAATGATATTCCAAAAGGCAAAAGAACTTGGAATGCAGCCAAGAATAAACTACCTAGCTAAACAGAGCATTTTCTTCCAGGAAAGAAGATGAGTGAATTTCATTTGTTTCTAAAGAAAAAACCAGAACTAAACAAAAAAAAAAATTGACCTCCAAATATAGGACTCAAGAGAAGTAGAAAAAGGTAAAGAGAACTCTTGAGAACTGTGTTTCCGTTATGTATGTTATGTATATACATAAAGAGTGATTTTACTGATATAATATAAAAAGGGGAAGTAGAAATGGAAAGGGTATAGTAACAAAAAAAGGGGAAATGGAGATAAAAAGGGGGAAACTACATCCCATGAAGAGGCAAAGGAAACCCATCACATCTCAGGGAATTTAAGGAGGAGGAGGAACATTGTGTGAATCTTATTTTCATTGGAATTGGCTCAAAGAGAAAATAACTGGCATATTTGGTTTACAAATAAACTTCTCTCACCTCGTTAAAAACTGGGAGAGGAAAAGGGAAAAGAAAAAGGAGAAATAAGGGAAAAGTATAAGAAAGGGGAGGAGATTCAAAGGGGGTTGGAGGGAATATAAAAAAGGATTGCTGAGGGAGGCAATTGGTGCCCATAAGTTTAATACTGGGGAGGGGAGGGAAGAGGGAAGGAAAAAGAAAAAGAAAAGCATAATCTGGGGATAATAAGATGTCAGGAAATAAAAAAAAAAGTCATTTTAATTGTAAATGTGAATGGGATGAATTCTCTTATAAAGTGGAGGCAGCTAGTAGACTGGATCAAAAGCCAGAACCCTATAATATGTTGTTTACAGGAAACACATTTAAAGCAGGGTGAGTAAAGGCTGGAGAAGAATCTATTATGCTTCAAGTGAAGTCAAAAAAGCAGGGGTAGCCATCCTTATTTCATATCAAGTAAAAGCAAAAGTTGATCTAATTAAAAAAGATAAGGAAGGAAATTATATATTGCTAAATGGTAGCATAGACAATGAAGTAATAATATCAAAACTAAACATCTATGCACCAAGTGGTATAGCATCTAACTTCATAAAAGAGAAGTTAAGAGAGTTGCAAGAAGAAATAGCAAAACTATAATAATGGGAGATCTCAACCTTGTACTCTCAGAATTAGATAAATCAAACCACAAAACAAATAAGAAAGAAGTTAAAGAGGTAAATAGAATATTAGAAAAGTTAGTTATGATAGATGTTTGTAGAAAACTGAATGGAGACAGAAAGAAATTCACTTTCTTCTCAGCAGTTCATGAAACCTATAAAAAATTTACCATATATTAGGACATAAAGACCTCAAAATTTTTGCAATTAAAAACTATATTCAATAAAAAGCTAGTGGACCAAAAAGTAATTGGAAACTAAATAATCTCATCCTACAGAATGATTGAGTGAAACAGCAAATTATAGACATAATTAATAATTTCATCCAAGAGAATGATAACAATGAGACAACATACCAAAATTTGTGGGATGCAGCCAAAGCACTAATAAGGGGAAATTTTATGTCTTTAGAGGCTTACTTGAATAAAATAGAGACAGAGAAGATCAATGAATTGGGTTTGAAATTTTAAAAAGCTAGAAAAAGAGCAAATTAAAAACCTCTAAATACTAAACTTGAAATTCTAAAATTAAAAGGAGAAATTGATAAAATTGAAATTAAAAAAAAACTATTGAATTAATAAATAAAACTAAGAGTTGGTTTTATAAAAAAAAAAAATAACAGATAAACCTTTGGTAAATCTGATTAGAAAAAAGAAAGAGGAAAATCAAATTGTTGGTCTTAAAAATGAAAAGGGAGAACTTTCCACCAATGAAGAGGAAATTGGAACAATAATTAGGAGTTACTTTGCTGAACTTTATGCCAATAAATTTGACAACCTAAGTGAAATGGATGACTACTCTCAAAATTATAGGCTTCCCAGATTAACAGAGGAGGAAGTAAATTGGTTAAATAGTCCCATTTTAGAAAAAGAAATAGAACAAGCTATTAATTAACTCCCTAAGAAAAAATCCTCAGGACCAGATCATTTTACATGTGAATTTTAACAAACATTTAAAGAACAATTAACTCCAATGTTATATAAAATATTTGAAAAAATAGGAAATGAAGGAGTCCTATCAAATTCCTTTTATGGCACAAACATGGTACTGATACCTAAATCAGGTAGGTTGAAAACAGAGAAAGAAAATTATAGACCAATTTCTCTAATGAATATTCATGCTAAGATCTTAAGTAAAATATTAGCAAAAAGATTACAGAAAATCATCCCCAGGATAATACACTACAACCAAGTAGGATTTATGCCAGGAATGCAAAACTGGTTCAATATTAGGAAAACTATTAACAAAATTCACCATATTAATAACCAAATTAACAAAATCCATATGATCATCTCAATAGATGCAGAAAAAGAATTTGATGAAATCCAACATCCATTCCTATTAAAAACACTTGAGAGTAAAGGAATAAATGGACTTTTCCTTAAAATTATCAGTAGCATCTATTTAAAACCATCAGTAAGCATCGTATGTAATGAGGATAAACTGGAACCATTCCCAATAAAATCAGGAGTGAAACAAGGTTGCTCACTATCACCATTACTATTCAATATTGTATTAGAAATTCTAGCTTTGGCAATAAGAGTTGAGAGATTAAAGTGATTAGATTAGGTAATGAGGAAACCAAATTATCACTCTTTGCTGAGGATATGGTGGTATATTTAGATAACCCCAGAGATTCTACTAAAGAGCTATTAGAAATAATCCACACCTTTAGCAAAGTTGCAGAATACAGAAAAAAACCCATATAAGTCATCAGTATTCTTATATATCACTAAAAAAATCCAACAGTTAGAGTTACAAAAAGAAATTCCATTTAAAATAACTGCTGATAGTATAAAATATTCGGGAATCAATCTGCCAAGGGAAAGTTAGGAAATATATGAACAAAACTACAAAACGTTTTCCACACAAATTTAATCAAATATAACCAATTGGAAAAAATATTAACTGCTCTTGGATAGGGCAAGCAAATATAATAAAGATGACAATACTACCTAAACTAATATATTTATTTAGTGCTATATCAATGAGACTCCCAAGAAACTATTTTAATGGCCTAGAAAAAAATAACAACAAAATTCATCTGGAAGAACAAAAAGTCAAGACCTTCAAGGGAACTAATAAAAAATAAATAAATAAAACAAAGGTGGCCTAGCTGTACTAGATCTAAAACTACATTATAAAACAGGAGTCACCAAAATCATTTGGTATTGGCTAAGAAATAGACTATTTGATCAGGGAAATAGATTAGGTTCACAGGACCAAATAGTCAATAATCATAAATGATCTAGTGTTTGACAAACCTAAAGATCTCAGCTTTTGGGATAATAATTCACTGTTTGACAAAAACTGCTGTAAAAATTGGAAATTAGTATCACAGAAACTAGGCATTGACCCACACTTAACACCATACAGCAAGATAAGGTCAAAATGGGTTCATGATTTAGGTATAAAGAATGAGATTATAAATAAATTAGAAGGACATAGGATGGTTTACCTCTCAGACCTGTGGAGGAAGAAGGAATTTGTGACCAAAGAAGAAGTAGAGATCATTGTTGATCACAAAATAAAAAATTTTGATTATATCAAATTGAAAAAATTTTGTACAAATAAAACTAATGCAGATACTCAAAGGTATTGATAAAGGCCTCATTTCCAAAATATATAGAGAATTGAATCTAATTTATAAGAAATCAAGCCATTCTCCAATTGACAAATAGTTAAAGAATATGAACAGACAAATTTTAGATAAAGAAATTGAAATTATTTCTAGCCATATGAAAAGATGCAAATCATCAAAAATCATCAAAAATTAATCAGAGAAATACAAATTAAGACAACTCTGAGATACCACTACAAACCTGTGAAATTGGCTAGAATGATTGCAAAAGATAATGCTGAATGTTGGAGGGGTTGCGAGAAAATTGGGACACACTGATGTATTGTGGAGTTGTGAATGTATCCAGCTATTCTGGAGAGTGATTTGTTACAATGCTCAAAAATTTATCAAACTGTGCATATCCTTTGATCCAGCAGTGTTAGTATTGGACTTATATACCAAAGGATCTTAAAGAAGGGAAAATGTGCAAAAATGTTTGTGGCAACCCTCTTTTTAGCGGCCCCAAGCTGGAAACTGAGTGGATGCCCATCAATTGGAGAATGGCTGAATAAATTGTAATATATGAATGCTATGGAATATTATTGTTCTGTAAGCAATAACCAGCAGGAAGATTTCAGAAAGGCCTTGAGAGACTTACATGAACTGATGATGAGTGAAATGAGCAGGACCAGAAGATCATTATATACTTCAACAACAACACTATATGATGATCAATTCTGATGGACATGGCTCTCTTCAACAATAAGATGAACCAAATCAGTTTCATTTGTTCAATAATGAATAGAGCCAGCTATACCCAGTGAAAGAACTCTGGGAAATGAGTGTGAACCACTACCTAGCATTTCCGATCCCTTTCTTTTTGTCTGCTTGCAATTTTGATTTTCTTTACAGGTTAATTGTACATTATTTCAAAGTCCAATTTTTCTTGTGTAGCAAAATAATTGTATGGATATGTATACATATATTGTATTTCACATATACTTTAATATTTTTAACATGTATTGGTTTACCTTTCATCTGTGGGAGGGGATGGTGGGAAGGAGGGGAAAAATCAGAACAAAAGCTTTTGCGATTGTCAATGCTGAAAAATTACCCATGCATATATATCTTGTAAATAAAAAGCTATCTGATAAAAAAATGAATTTATCACAAGCTGACTACTTGTTGTGTCTTTCAGTGTTTAGAGGAATATGTTTTTATTCTATAAGATACCATAAGATATCTATTCATTGACTATAAAGCTAATAAATCTTCCTATATCAATTTAAATAAAATTCCATTAATTCTCCTTAAATCTACAATTAGAGTCTGCCAAGAAGATAAGTCTTCTAGAAACCAGTCATTAAACCCTCTGATTTGATAGAAAAAAAGGGAAAATAAAATCCATCTTATTGTTCTACAATCTAAATGATGAAATTAAACATTCAATCTAGGGTGATACATGAGCTCAGGCTGCCTAGCACAAGAGCAGAAAAAGGAAATAATGCAATTGAATGTAGTGAATTACTGATTGTCAAAAAAAAAAAAAAATCGGCTTGAGATCAAGTGGTGGGGTTTTTTTTGTTTGTTTGTTTTTTTGTTTTTTGGGAGTTTTTTGTCCTTCATTCTCTAAGACAATTAATATAAGGAAGGAAATGCAAAAGGAATTGGATTTAAATGAGGGAGAATGCTTTTCCAGACTGTCTGGGTACAGGGACAAGATATAGATCAGGATGACTAGAGGTGACTCTGAATGAAGTGGGAGACAGCCTTTTTAAAACCTTTAGCATATCTCAGTTTGACTGAGGCAATATTCTATTCAGTGAGTAAAGCTATATAAGAAAGAAATGAGAGAAAATACCCTTTTTACCTAATCTCCCCAATTAAAAAAAAAAAAATCAGTCTGGGAGGGAAAGACCTCAGGGTTTTTGTCCAAAAAGGAAACAAATAATATTTACATTCATTCTGACGCAATCAGGGCCCAAAGACCAAATGGGGCTTGGCCTGGGACCTTTTGTTAACCAATCAGTGAGAGCTACAGTAATTTGGGGATAAGTGTCCAGGGACCTGGGGTAATGTGTGATCTGGTTAATACAGATTTGAGATTGGCATAAATTTTTTTACCCGAGGCAATTGGGGTTAAGTGACTTGCTCAGGGTCACATAGCTAAGAATTATTAAATGTCTGTAGCCAGATTTGAACTCAGGTCCTCCTGACTTTCAGGCTGGCACTCTATACACTGCATTATCTAGCTGACCCTGGTGTAAAATTTTTTAAAGCTTCAACTTTTCCAAACAAATTTCAGCTCCTCACTCCTATCCCTGCCTTTTGTATAGCAACTCATTTTATTAAATCTTATTTTATTATTCCTGGCTCTGGAAACTAGGAAAATGGTTGCTTCCTCATTAGCAGACTAACATCTGCCTTGATTTTGAAGGTTGCCATACCTTATTTCATAACTTTTCATTCTATTCCTCTTCCCTGGTCCTTGTGATTTAAATATCTCAAAGATCATCTTTTCTTTTTTTCTTATCACTTTGTTCTCTAGATGGAGAGGTAACCAGGAGGCATCTAGAATTTTTTTTCCCCTGGGGTCTTTCATTCTAATGAAAATAAATCACAATATAACCAACCTCACTACATCAGTAAGGAATGAATTCCTCTGAATTTGAAAACCTATCAACAGTCGTGAGCTCAGGGGTTTCATAAAGTGAGAATGCTTTAGTTTCTCAGTTTCACTGAAACTATTATTCTCAAGCCTACTAAGCTCATCTCAGACTCAAATGATTTTATAAATTCCATAAATGGAAAACCTGGTCCTTGGTGGGCATTTATTAGTTTTATTTTTTAAGGATCTACTCAAATGGAACCAGAGATTTATAATGCCAATGAGGTATATATAGATTGAGCTCTGGATTTGAAGTCAAAAGATTTGAATTGTCAGACTACTTAAACTTCTTGGGTCTGTAAAATTTGGGGAGTGTATTAGAAACAGGTTCCTAACTTTTATTCTATCATAACCCTGCTGTAGATGTCTTTCTCAGAATATTGTTAAATAAATAAAATACATAGGATTATAAAGGAAACAAATTAAATAAAGATGATACTTTTTTTCCCCTGCATCTAAGCTTATAGAAATCTGAAATCCATGCATAAACCTCTTTGGAGACTTTTGTCCCTCAATGAAAAAAAAAAACCACCTTATTTTAGATGATCCCTTAGATGACCCTCATAGTTCTAAGCTCATTATCCTTATTAAGAGAGTATTTATAAAGATGAAAGAATGAGAGGAAGTGATTAAAACCACTATGAAATTATTACTTCCTTCAACATTACTATCTAAGAGACTTCTATACTTTCTCAGATGTGCTCCAATTGTGGATCAAACTAAGTTGGGAAGGGTCAGAAGTGAGTGGGAACTTAATCAATTTTCTGAATTAGGGGTGAAAAACTCTGCAAAAGGCATGAACTCAGTGCAGATGATTCCCTAGTGGTGCTTTGCATGCTCTGACCAGCACAACAAAATGTATGACTGTCCCCAGTGATCCATCTTAAACCTAGGGGAAAACAACCTAAGAAACAAGATTAATACCCAATAATGTTCTACCTGACTGCTTTATTGTGACAAGGTTTTACCTACTTCTGACTGTCTTTGCACTCCACATCTCTACTGGAGTAGCTTAGTGGGGACTGATTCTTAGCCTCCACTAATGGAAAACCAATATTTTCATTTTTATATGCCTGGTATAAGCAACCCCACATTGAAAGAGAGACTGCTACTTGCTCTGAAGTGAATGATCACAGCTGCTGCCTTCATATTTTGGTGTGTAAGCAAAAAATGGGGTAGCTGTGAAGATGAGGGAAGTATAATGCTTTATACTTATTTCATGTTTTGTACTTCACTTTAACTGATTACTAATGCAGATGACTTGAGAATTTAGAACAGATCTTATAAAAGACTTATTCAGTTGAACTGCTATTTCTGCTCATTCCAATATATTTCCAAGTAAATTCAATTTGAATGGGACTGCCCCTTTGAAACACCAAAAAGCAACACTGAGAAGGTGGTTTGCAATTCTCTTAAAAATGTATTTTGAAATATTTCTGGTTTTACCTGATCTTCAAAAATGAAAGTGTGGCATGCAGTGTTGTGTATAATATTAACCAGAATTTGTGTTCCTAAAGACCTATCAACTCATCACAAAATTCATTTCTTTATCAGAAAAAAAATCAGTCCATTTTTTAAGGATTTTTCAAAGTGAAAACAAAATAGGAAATTAAAAGGTTAAAAATATAAATAGCTGGCCAGAAGCATTTGATGATTTCCTTTATGCTAAAAACATTATAGTAACACTTACTTATCCAACATTGTAGGGAACTTGAGAGATTACATATAAGTGAATTTTCAAGACACCTGAAGCTTTACCTGTTTGAATAAATATAAATGTTGTTTACTCAAATTAATTTGGAGAAGTCTTTCTGAGTTATATTATGTGGTTTTCTTTCCAAACATATGGTACTAGATAGGATTTAACTTTTTCTTAATGACTCAAGGTCATCATCATGAACACCAATCATTATATCTACTATATAGTACATTAATAACTTCAGGTATCAGAAACAGATTGACTAATCACAGTATTTCAGAGAAATGAGTCATCAATAGCCCTCTAGTTGCTTTGCAAATTTTAAAGGGCTATACAAATGCTAGTGCATCATTATTATATGTTGCTGCTATTGCTGCTTTTGTGTTGTTGTTACTGTTATAGTATGGTAACTTTTAAATGTCTCAATCACAGTGCATTATTAAGCTACTTCAGACACTTCATTTATAATATTTATCCTGATGTTCTACATTTCCTCTTTCTGAATTCAAAAAGACCTAGGAAGTTACAGAAGAAAAACCTAAGCTATTTCAAGCAAGCATAAGTTCTGTTCTCTGTGTGCTCAATGAGGCCTATGATTCATAGTATGTAGAGTTAAGAACATATTTAATATGCTCATCTGGTGTCAGTTAGATTAACTAGAGGCAGAAAAATTAATTTGATGGCTTCTTAAGGTACTTAGCCCCAAACATCTGCACAAGTAGAATACACATTGACAAATAATAATCAGTTAGTATATATATATATATATATACATACATATATATATATATATGCATATATATGTATGTATATATATATATATATGTTTTAAAATTTTATTTTATTTTAATTTATAAAGTAAAACAAGTATTTTCCATGGCATAGTGCAATAATTACATATGAAACTGCAAATCTGCTACGTACAACTATTTCTTTCAAATATGCAACATAATTATCATGTGAATTTCTTTTTTTTTTTCTTCCCTATCCCCACCATCACCAATATTATTCAATATTATATTAGAAATTCTAGCATTAGCAATAAAAGAAGAAAAATGACAAGGAAGCAAAATAGGAAATAAGATACCAAACAATCTCTTTTTAACAGACAATATTATGATATACGTGGAAAATTCCAAAGAATTAATTGAAAAGTTAGCTGAGACAATAATTATAGCAAAAAAGCAGAATATAAAGTGAACCCATACAAATCATCAGTATTCCTTTATAATAAAACACAACTCTGAAAAAAAAGATAGTAAAAGATAACCCATTTAAAATAAATCTAGATAGTGTAAAATACTTGGAAGTACACCTAGCAAAGCAATACCAGGAACTATATGCACAAAAGAACATACACATATATGTATACATGCATGTATATATGTATTAGTGTATATATACATATACATAGATATGCACATAGATATATTTGCTGTTTGTCCTTTATTTCCAAAGATAACCAATTATGATGTTGGAATCAATGTACAGTGTGTCTGATTGACTAATTAGTTCATCATGAACTCAGAAGGCTCTTCCATAGGTCAGGCACAAACAGTCCATTTGAACATTTGGGATAGAGAGGTTTAAATGTGCAAATCTCACATTTCCTTTGTATGACTGTGATTCTGCTTTGCGTAAAGAGCACAGTGTATTCTTTGATATGGGCATTCCATGCTAAACAGCCCCATGGCAGCATCTCCCATGTTTCATAATTAACATTAAATTTCTTCAGAGAGATCTTGAGTGTCTTTTTTGTATCACTTCTTCTTACCACTTCCTTCTGAATGCTTTATTAATCCTATATTAAATAGTATTTTAGTCAATTTCCATATGTATGAAGATATAGATAAGGCTAGCTATTTTATATATAGGTATATGTACATGTGTATATATGTATGAATGCCCATTTACCTACCTCTTAGGGCTATTGTAAGGATCAAATGAGCTAATATTCATAAAGTACTTTGGAAACCTTAAAAATAGATAGATAGATATGATATGATATAGAACATAATATAGATCTATAATATATTCTAATATATATATATATATATACATGCATAAAATGAAATGCACATTGGCAAATTATAAAATATATAATAATATCTACTTCTCAAGGTTTTATGAGTATCAAATGAAATTATATTTGTATAGTGTTTTGAAAACTTTAAAGATTGATAAATATATAGAAGAAATTATATATAATATCATATATTTAAATATTCCATATATAATATATTCTATATAACATCTAGAAGAAAATGCATTCTAGCAAATAATAGCTTGCTAGCATACATATAACAACTAGTTTCATATATAAATATATATGATATATTTGCATGTATAAACAAACATTTTTGCAAGTATACCAAAGCTGAGAAGTAAATGCTATTATTATCTCCATTTACTCATGAGAAAATTGAGGCAGATTAAATGATTTGCCACATATCATATTGATGAGTACTACTGAGGTGGAATTTGAATTCAGGTCTTCCATATTCCAAATCTCATGTTCTTTTCACCAAGTCATCTATTTGAAAAAAAAATGGTCATATAAGTTTGTGTTTTGTCTCTTTAACTCACATAAAAGTGTCATGAAGATTTTTGGACTTTATCTCTGGCTATTCTCGTGGTGATTATTCTGCTGAAACAAAGACTGGTCCAGAGACCTCCAGAAAACCAACCAGAACATTACAATGTATAATTGATGTCATTCATATCTTGAACTGCACAGGAAAGAAAGGAAGTTTTAAAACAATGAGATCTTCAATGTTTTCATTAATGGAGATTATAGCTAGGTTATTGTGCTTGCAGAGTAGTATAATGGAAAGAGTATTTGATTTGGACTCAGATGCCTGCTAGCTTAAACTCAAATCTTGGTTCTGTAACTAAGTAATTAGGTAAACTGGATTAGTTCACTTAACTTCTCTAGACCAGAATGGCTTCATCTATACAAATAAAGAAATTGGATCAAATGGTTTCTATGAACCCTTCTAGACTATCAACTGTAAGTAATATGCTAAGACGTGATGAACCCCTCTCGCAATCTGTTCAATCTCCAATCAGGACCAGCTTCTTCCATTTTCTCCACAGATATATGCAGAATGACAGCCTCTATGCATAAATGTGCTTATTTGACAAAGAAAAAATGATTTGACAAAACTATTCTTTCTGTCCTAGATCTATATGGGAAATTATCTAGTAGTATAAAAAGGGAAAGATAATAAGCATTTTATAGCACCTACTATGTGCCAAGCACTGCTAAGCACTTTTTACAAATATTTTATCATTTGTTTTCATAATAACCTTGAGAGGTAGTTGTTATTATTCTCATTTTAAAGTTGAGGAAAGTGAGACAGAGATTAAATGATTTGTCTAAGAACACACAGCTAACAAGTGTCTGAAGTGGAATCTGAACTCAGATCTTCTTGATTCCAGACTCAGCACTGGATTGACTGCACCATCAGCTGCCTCTAGCTGGTATAAAAATACACTCAATGCACACAAATGAAAAAAAGCCAACAGGGAATCCTCAAACCATGGTGATTCAGAAAAATACCAGAATTAGAGGAAATTTCTACTTTTTGAAATCTGTTCTGGCCATCTAAGGTGAATGATTTAGATCTATCAGTTATCAGTGAAGACTTTCATCTATTACTGATTGGTAATTGATTTATTTTACATAGAGAATAAACATGTAAAAATCATACAATTGTTACTATCCTGCTGCTCCAATTATTAACAAATTCATGCCCTTCCAGTGGAAAAGTTGTTCATGGAGACACTTCTTTAAGGTGTGATGTGAATCTGGGCATATTTTTTTCATCATAATTTCTCCTCTTAGGCTTTAACCTTTTAACTCATGGGCTGTATATACAAGCATATATGATCCCACAGGTTCTCAGCCCAATACCATTTCCAATGTCAAGGTAATTTACCAAAAAAGTCATATAAAAGTAATGCCCAGAATTCCGTATCTTTTTTACTATGCTGCCCATTCATGTATTCTAGGCACACACATTTTCTTCCTCATTCCACCCTCCCACACAATATCTCTGCAAATAATCTGTGTTACCCCAAGAAACATTAACAAAGTTCATTATCTGTTCTTTTTATAACCCTTGTCATAACAACCCTGAATAAAAGTCCAGATGAAATGTATCAGTTTTGACAAACTGTTCTCAAGGAAGCCAAGAAGAGAAGTCTCTCAGGGTAATCTAAATCCTAAAGAACATGGGCTAGTACAGTTTTTTTTCCCATTAAATGACTTGGGTAATATTCTCCAGAGCAGGGGACAAATATTGGATGTGTTAGGGAAGCTCGTACTTCCTCTTCATCATAGTCACATATGTTGGCACTCAGCTAAAATAGAAATTAAAGGTATGTAAAGATGCTAAAAGGATGAAGCATCTTCCAGTCCTCCATATTCTTCCTGGGAGCTACATTCCCAAAGTGCCATGCTGCTATAATTGTTTCTGACCAGAACAGATTGCAGGCGTGATGCCTAGCCATGGCAGTTGTGAAATATGGGATGCCTAGTATAAGTATCCTAGTCTTGAAATAATCTTTTGTTTCCTGCCTCCCCACTCAAATTTGCCTTAGGTACCATAATTCTTAGGAACTAAACAGTAGACAATTCACACAGTCATCAATCTGTCCCATCAGCTTTCTTCCACACATGCTGACCCAAGATGCTGACAGAGCTGCTGGCAACTACAATTTGCTAGCAGGGCTTTTTTGTTTGTCTACATAGGCTTGCTTCTCCCCTATGCCTGATAGCTTCTCTGCATCTCTAGCTTTGGACTAGACCATAGTGTAGCTTTCCTTGCCTATGAAGGGCTTATTTATACTGCTTTCCAGTTTACAGATGCTTCTATATTGGTATAACTAAGTGCTATGGTAAATAGTATGAAACAAAAGGCTTTTTAGAATGAATCTACTAAAAAGGCTTTTTGCATCAAATTTACTAAGAAACATTCACCAAATTCTCCTCATTAGGCAACCAGGAAAGGCTTATAATAACACATGGGGGTTACAAAATATTTGATGAAATGATTTTGTAGAAAAAAATGGGAGGGGTTTGTCATTTGTCATTTGTATAGTACACTGGATAAGAGAAAGAATGAGAGACAGAGAGAAGGACAGAGACAGACACAGAGAAGCAGAGAGAGAAGGAGGAAAAAAACAGACAGAAAGACAGACAGGTAGGCAGAGAAAGAGACAGACAGACAGATAGACAGACAGAGATAAAGAAAGAGAGGAGACAGAGACAGAGAGAGACAGAATATACATCTTATCTCTCTCTGTATGTGTGTGTGTATGTGTGTGTGTGTGTGTGTGTGTGTGTGTGTGTGTGTGTGTGTGTGTGTGTGTGTGTGTGTCTGGTTATAGATGACGTTTACAAAAGGAAATGGTAAGCTACATTTCAGTTATGTGAAGCTGCTCAAGGAAATGGAAGGGATCTGATTGTTAAAGTAGAGGCATCTCATTTCAGAAACCATTCCATGAGCTCTATTTCTAGTTCTGAAGGGTTTCTGAGAAAAGTTTTACAAATCTTGGAAGAAGAGACAGATATCAATATGTTATAGACCTATTTCATATATAATAAATATCTTAATTATGTCTTCAATTCAACATATACTTATTAAGTATCTACTATGTGCTAAGCCTTAGGGATACAAAGAAAGATAAAAAGAAAATAATATATTCCAATGGGAAGAAATAGCACCTGCGTAGATAAATAAATACAAAATAAATAAACATACAAAGTTAATAAAAAGTGACAGCAATGAGAGTTGGGTTCAGAATCAATAAGATCTGGTTTTGAGATTCCATTGTGCCCCCACATAACTTTTTTAATTTCAAAGTGCTTCAGGCAACTCTTTACGAATGCAAATTAGGGGAAAGTTGCAAATCTTGTTTTGTGGAAAGAATCCCCTCTTCCTGTAATTTTCCCCTAATCTGATGAAATCAGGTTTGGATCAAAAACAAATATGTGAATAAAAAGAGTTGCTGCTCAGAAGAGGACCAGCAATTGCAGGGATAAGGAAAGATCTTATGATAAGGTGGTGTCTAAGCTGAACCTGGAAGGGTTTCCTTTTGAGAAAGAAAAGCATTGCCAGGATTGGGTAGAAACCATAAAAGCATGAGTCTAGGAAATAGAATGTCACATATAGGGAAGAAAGTTGTCTATTGTGATTTGATTGTGGAGTGTTCAATAAGCTGTATTGTGAAATTAGTCAAGAAAATAAAAATTTCCTTAACCTTGTGGAGGGCTTTAAAAAAGAAAATCCTTTATAGTTTTCATGGTTGATATTAATTTGACACAATAAGGTTCCCTTGACACTTCCAAGTCTGAAGAAATTGGGAGACATGTTCATTGAGTAGTTTCGATGTTTGAGCAAAAACTTTCTGTTCTTTTTTTCCTTGTAGGACCATAGTTTCTCACCAACCACTTAATTTAAGACACTTCTGCTTGCAGACCCCTTCATAGATCTCAAAACAGGATAAAGAGCTTGTCAGATAAAGATATAGAACAGCTCAGAGGAAAAGTGCTCCCTATGAGGCTGGAAAAATAAAACTAACCAGAAGAACAGAACCAAAGATAAATGTATTCAAGCTACATTGACGCAAGCAAAACATTTACATAAGACTCAGTTCCTGCCTTCATAGAATTAATGCTCAAATTGGGAGATATGACATAAATAAAGATTTTTATGTCATATACAGATAAACATAACAGAAAATAGCATGTGATAGTTCCAAAAATTATTGCTAACTCCAGAGGTTAGAGAAAATGAAAAAATAAAAATGAGTAAAGCTGGAAAGACATTTCAGGAATGGAGTTAGGCAAATATGTTGGTTAAAAACAAACAAACAAAGGAGGTGGGGAGAGAAAAAAAGTTTTCAACATATAGTGTCCTAAAAGTCTTAGTACAGTTCTAAGCTTTAGTAGTTTTAGCAGTTTTAAAGTTGTAGTTTGCTAATAAAACTTAAAACTGCATTAAGATATTTGAGATTCCCCTCTTCCAGATATTCTCATGAGCTAGAATTGTATTGCTGGGGAAATCCTAAAATATATGATTTGTGAACAAATAGAATAAAAAATTGTAATTAATAAAGGCCAGAATGGGCAATAATAGGATAATTAAATTTAAAACTGAAAAGGGACTTCAGAGATAATCTGTTCTTATTTTTTCATTTTGCATATAAAGAAACAGAAATCCATAGAAGTTAAGTGACTAAAGACAGACAGCAAATGTATAAGTGATGGTTCATCAAGAATATGCCACACCAAGTTAAACTGGCTCCTTAAGCTGGCTAGTAGGAGCTACTAAGGAGCTCCTTAAAAGCTACTAAGATAAAGCTTTGGTATTGGAGTCAGGAAGACCTGAGTTCAAATGCACAAACTTTCTAGCTGTGTGATACCACTCAACTTACTTAACCTCTATTTGCCTCAGCTTCTTTAACTGTGAAAAGGAGATACTAATAGCATGTACCACCTGGAATGGTTGTGAGGATTAAATGAAATGATATCTGTAAAGTGCCTGACACAAAATAGGTGTAAACAAATGTTTGTTTCATTCCTCCCTTCCTTTTTTGAAAGGGTTATTAAAATAGTAGATCAAGATGATGTTATATACATTTTGCAAGTAACTTAGACAAAAGTTATTCTTTCATGATAAAATAGAGAGATATTGTTGAATCACTGTCAGTGTGGAGGAGAGGTTTTAAAATGAATACACCAGGGAATTAACCCTTAGCTCTTAACTGTATTTCTCCTTAACTCTTAACTAAGTATTAAGTACTTAGATAAAAACATTTTTATCAAATTTTCAAATGATAAAGGCATAGGAAATATAATTGATATAGTGTGTGACAGAATCAAAGTTCAAAAACAGACCAGATTAGGGGTCCAAAACATGTTAAATAGAATAAACTAATGATGCAGATTCAATTAAGTAAATTTTAATATGGATAAATGAAAATTCCATATTCAGATTCAAAATACACACAAATGGAAAAAATGCAGAATGAGGAAGGTATCGCTATTTAAGTTAATGTGGAGAAGTTTAGAATTTAATTTGAATGTAACAGAAATCAGTAAGTATGGCATGATTGCTCTAAACAAAAGAGAGCTAATTGGATTTTGGATTTAATTTAGGAAAGCACTGTACTCCCATTTCGGGAAATAATTGCCATGTTCTACTCTGTCCTGATCAACCACATGTAAAATATATTTTTTCTTTGAATTTGGTTTTAAGAAAAACAGGGATGACCTAAAAAGCATTTTAGACTGGAAACTATGCCAGATGAGAATTATCAAAAGGAATAAGACAAATTATTACAATAATTATATAATAATGATGCAATACATTTTTATATAAGATTCATGGGACAAATTCCAATCTGGATCAGCAAAGAAGATTTAACTTGCTCTATTCTTTTCAGGTAGGCTGATATGACCCTCCTCAGATAGTTTTGCTGCCCCTCAGCTCTCAGAATCTCACTACGTGATTACTGATTTAGTGTTAACACTTGAGTAGGCTACATCAGCTCAGATCTCTAAAGGTCAACCAAACCATCAGCTTCAGCTACTCCATCAGTAGGTATTACAGTCAGGTACTACCACTGGCCTATGTCCTTTTCAAATCACACATTTTCTTGATAATATCATTTATTCTACTTCTTATACATGGACTAGCTTTGGAATTATGTTCCTCCCTTACATCAATCAATTATGTCACCATTGCCCTTTAGAGTACTTATTGGTCTCCCCCCCCCATCTCCACCCCAGATAATGGTAGTCTAAGATCCACAACCAAATTTCATTGTCAGGCAAACAGTTTTGTTTTTAAAATAGGGTTTTGTGTCCAGCATCTTTTCTCTTTCTTATTCAATTTTTAGCCCACCTTGTGTACCTGCAAATCCCGCATATAAGTGATGACATACTAATTTGATTACTGACTATCCAAATTGGTTACATATTTTGGTTTGGACAATAGGTATTTTTGATCCATTTACTTTATCTTATATGCATTGTTATTTTGGGCTTTATTAGGAAACCCTGGGGAGAGTAAGAAGATAAAGTTAGCATGTATGTGAAAATATCATGTACAAAAATAAATTGACCATATCTTCTGATAGAAAAGAACTAGTAATTATTGTGGAGGTCAGTAGAGTATATATAGAAAATCATTGATAAGTTAAAGCAGTAGTCAAAATCACTACCAAATTAGAAAAAAATGTGAGATAATTTTAACAACTATAATAGCTATCACCCAATATATTAGGTCTTCTGCATGAAAAAAGGCAAAAAGCAAATACTTTCCAATTGCTTTGTTTATTTCCTCCCAAAACTTAAGTAATATAAAAAATTGTTACAACAAAAATGTCAAAAGAGTTCTAAGATTGTCTTAGCTAATAAATACTTGCTGTCTCTACCAATTGGAAAATTACAGCAAACTTATTAATAATTGGTTTAATATATCATTAATCACATTTGCAAGCACTATAGAGATGAATATGTGAGATAATATATTATCTCACAAAATAGTAGAAAACAATAAAAATAAAAGCACACTTCAAGATAGGTTGAAGAATTACATATAAAAAAAGCTGAAGTCAAAAATATGTATAATACTAAAAATAATATAAATTAACAATTCATAAATTTACATATTTTTGTATTCTGAATTACATAATATAATTGTATTATATTATATATTGCATATATTATATACATCATTACATATATTCAGAGCTTACTCCCATCAATAATTTTAAAAGTTCCTTTCACTTAATTAGAAAAAGATCAATCAATCAAACATATATTAAATGTCAACTATGGCCCAGGCATTATGCTACACATTATAAATTCAATAAGAAGCAAAAGAAAGTATTTGCCCTCCAGGAATTTGCAAGCTAATGTAAAACATGGAGTTTTAAGTTTCCAACACAGAGAAAAAATGTATATTTTGCCTTTGTTTTTATTTTTTTAGACAAATGGGATCCTTTTTAGAAGTAGCTGTCATTTATATGCCTATATATACATACACCAAATTATAATCCTCATACCATTTCAGTGAGAGCAAACTACATTTCAAAGAAATTAAGTGACTTGCTGGTAGTCACACAGCTAGAAACTATGAGAAGCAAAATTTGAACTGTTAATCCCAAGTTGGCCAATTCTCTTTCCATTAATGATACCATGCTTTTACTCAGTTCAAATTTGTTTTAATGAAGTGATATTTGGGACACAAAAATATCTTGAAAATCCATTACTGAATCAAAGAGAGGTCAAATAGAAAAATCAACAGCTTATATGAAGCTCAAGCATGACTTTACCAACTTGTATCTTGGTCAAGGCAGGAGATATATAGTATATATCTGAAGTGCAAGGACAGCACCAAAATGGTAAAGAATTCATTTGGGAACTAAATCTATCCAAAGAAAGCTTAAGATGATAACACCTGACATAATTTAAGGATGTTGACATATTTGAATATCTTTTCATTTCCTACTCTGTACTAAATTGTAGCATTGTTGGGGTACAGGAAAAGCAACTGCCACTATCTGCTTTACTGGGGAGGAAGAAGAGGTCTCCAGATGTTGATGGAAGTTGTATACTTGTTTCATCAATTAAGCCAGCATTAGTCCCCTTCCTTTAAGAAATGAGTAAAGAAGCATGTCTCTGACTACATAATAAGCTCTGAATACTTACTTCTGCAGTATTTAAGTTCTCATGATAAATAATAATCTCAATAAAGCCTGAGTCACTATTGTCTTTTTCTCAGGGCTAAAAACATACTATTTTACTCAGTTTCTGAGCTGCCTGGTGGAGAGAGCGGAGTCAAAACAGTAGGAAAGCTTTCTTTGAGCAGTTTTGGTCAGCAAGCTTGAAAAGTCCAATGCAATGTCAGAGAAAACAGTTTTATCTGTCTAGCACAAAATAACACTGTAGTAAATCTCAGATAGCTAAGCCAAAGGGAAAACATTTCTAACCCTCTCAGCTGTCCTTTTAGAAGGCTCCGAACTCTCTTCGCTTGCTGACCTCCATTCCAACAGGGCTTCTATATGGTAAGATATTTGGTATTGGAATGCATACTCTAGTCAAAATTTCCAACCCCAAAAAAAGAACAAGGGGAGACTAGGAGAAGTAAGGTAGCACTTATGTACTGTGGGTCATTTCCATTAGACATTGGAAATCATTCAAACTAAAGCATGTTTCTCCTTATTGGTGGAATGGATTAGATTGGATTCAGGAATATGTATATCTGTATGTGTAGTATATTTTAGAGCATAGGGGAGAGGCAGGGAGAAAGGCTACTGATCACAAATATCATATGGCTTAATCTGTTTTCCTTTATATCCATAAAGAGTTGTAGTATGACATATGGGTTTAAGTATGTTTGAGTAGATGCATATATCAAAGTAGATCAACATATGATAGTAAACTAACAACCAAAGTGAAAAACAAAGGATAAAATAAGCAAGTGGTTGGTTAGAATTTAGATGCAGGGAAGTCAGCTCCTGAATTATCTAAAAAATGTACTGCAAAGTGATTTTCCCAAAACACTGATCAGAGTGCATCACTATCCTGGGGAACTATCTTTGATGGCTCTCTTTTATTTCTAGAATAAAATAATACAATGATAGTAATTACCTTCTGAACCAAATTCCCCATTTAAAGATCTTTGAGATCTGAAGATCACATTCCCAAGATAGCCCCCTTCCCATCATAATTTAGCCCTGTAAAGCGGATATAAATTGAGTAGGGAGTTCCTCACTGCCTCTAATTTAGTTTCAGGAAAGAGAAGGTTGTGTCTTCTGAGAAAATCATCCCCACTGAGAGCCTCAAATTATGACCTATCAATGAGTCATAGAAACATCTGAATGACGTGCTCAAAGTCACACAGCAGGTTCACAACACAGCAGAGAGTTAGACACATGAGTTCTGAATTTCATGGGATATGCTTAATTCAATGAGCTTTTGCTGCTACCCCAGATTATAAACATCTCATTCCTCTGTAAAATAAATTTAATAAATAGCAAAGGACCCCACTACAAAGCAAGTTTTCAAAATTGTCCCCTTCCCCTGGATCTCTCAACTAACTTGCTAATGCGCCACCATTTGCTTAGAATGATTCAGCCCTTTTTCAGGTTGTTGGCGGCAGCCTCATTGCTCTCATTTTTCCTCAACATTTTGCATTCTGGAAAACAAGAAAGCAAACACCCAAATAATAATGATCCCCTTTGTGACTTACAGAGTATAAGATTCTCACAGCATGAATTGATCTTCTGCCTCTTCCCTGGGAGAACCAAACAAATCTTATAGCCAAAAAGCACGTATAGCTTCCAAGTTTGCAAGTCAATCATAACCATGTTGTTCTAAGGAAGGAAAAAATGTTCCTATTTCAAATATGGTTTGGTACCTTTAAAAATCATCTTTTATTTCACCAAATGAATTTATGGAAGAGAAGCAAATCAATGTACTCACAAGCAGCCTATATGATCAAGCATATGAGGAAAGCAAACACAAATGAGCCTTGTCTTTGGTCACCTTCTGAAAATAAGTAAAGGCAGTAAAGAGCATCACCCCTGAAGTCAGGAGGACCTGAGTTCAAATCTGGCCTCTGTAAAGGGCTAGAACTGAGCAAATGCACTTGGATAATGGAGCATGTGAAACTAATTACCAATTGGACAGTTCTCTATTAACTTGTTTGAAGGTTGACCCTCCCCAGCTGTTCTGTGCTGACTTGATTGGTGGGACAAAGAGGGGGACGTGACGTGTATGGGGAGATAGGAGGAGGAAATTGAGGTACTTGCTCTCCTGGTGGTTGAGAGAAGAGGGTGGTGTGGAGATTACTAGATCTAATCTCCTGACCAGGCCTCAGACACTTAACACTTCCTAATTGTGTGAGCCTGGGCAAGTCACTTAACCCCAATTGCCTCAGAAAAAAAAAAATGAATGAATGAATGAATAAAAGAAAATAAAGTAAAACAACAAGAAGATTGGTGAGACACTTACTTGATTACTCCTGAATGTCATGAAGAAGCTGTGTTGCTATATGCTACAATTGTAAAGCAATGAACTCCACTGATGGATTCAGTGATAAACCAGAAAAGGTATTTGACTGAATTGGTCAATCAATTTAGCCAAAATGTGTGATAAAAGTAACAGCAGGCATATATATAATGCTTTATGAATATTATCTCCTCTGATTCTCGCAACAATTTTGGAGTAGGGGATATTATTATTCCCACATTATGGATAGGAATACTGAAACAAATATTAAATGACATGCCCTGGGTCCCACAGTAAGTTTATGATGCTAGATTAGAACTCAGGTCTTCCTGACTTCCTGAACAGCATCCTGTTCACTGAGATAACTAACTACCCTATCTAAAAGGAAATCCATTACTTATATAAATTTTTTGTCTCAAAATAAATATTTGATGAATGGTATTGAATCAAAATGCTAGAAACAAAAACAAATTACCTCTTCCTGCCCTCAGTTATTTTAGTTCCAAAGTAGATTGGTAATTTTAAATTCAAATGAATAAATAAAATATTTTGCTATATTAATAAAAATCTAGATTCTTTTACTGATTCTTCCTTTGCTCTTATTATTACATTAATCCTAAAAATATGTGTTTTCAAAGAACCAGTGGCAATAATTTATTGTTAATTATAATATTTTCTTCAGAAATCATCAATAATTTTCTGATTTAGAAAAGCCTTCTTGCTAACAGCTGTAGACATGTTAATCATTACAATTCTGTCTATCACAGCTGAGTAATCATGTTTTTCTCTAATTTTACAAGATCCAGCAATCCAAAAGCCTGTCCTGTCAGATTTTACCAAATTACATGGTGCTTGTGTACACATTAATTATTCTTAATTACTTAATATATTATCACAGAATTCTCCTTAGTATACTTGAAAATTTGGTTAAAACACAGATTCTTTGCAGCATTACTCACAAATGTTATTGCATTTTAAATCCAGATTTTATAGAAATTTAACATGGTGAGTTTAACATGAAAAGGGATAAGGCATCTATTAGCAGATGTTGCTAAATCACCTGGGACATAAATACTTGTGTAACCTCAGGACCATTAAGCAGTTTTATTTCTTTCAAGGTCCCTTATTCATTTCATCCCTTCCCCCTCAACATCCTCTCTTCAATCATTTTGTTTTATCGAGGCTATTCTGGAAAGATTCATGCTACAAAGAAAAGGTTTCTCATTAAAAAAAAAAAAAGGTGTAGCATTTATGTTTTTAGAGGCAGCCTAAATGTGTGTACAGATATAGAACTTAGTAGTTGCTATTAAAAATACTTAACTATCAGACTATTGGAATGAAAAGCAGAAGATTTGAAATCTAGTGAACAAGTCACAAGTTGTTAATCAGACAAAGCCTTTCTTTTCAACATTTCTGATAAGTAATCAACCAGTATTTGCTAAAATGTGAGAAGACCCCCACCTCATGTCCAATTCCATTTCCATTTGGGAATGCAATTAGATATACAAAATATAGACAAGACACTGATACATGGAAGTACTGTAAAGACATGTTATGGACTAGCTGGATTGAAATTATTCAAGCTTCCAATTTTGCTTGCTATTTTTCTTGTTTTGGGGGGTTATTTTTATAATTAATTTTAATTTTTTTTAAATTGTGTCTTTATTTTCTTTTTAACTGAAATTATTTGTTCAGTTAAATATTTTCTCTTCCTCACACTCTTTTGAAAATAAAAACTAAATTATTTTAAGATAAAAATATTTTTCTCTACCTCCTACTCTCACTCCTTTGAAAAGAAAGAAAAGCCAAACACTTGTTAACAATCATGCAGAGTCAACTTAAACAAATTAACAACTTAAACAAACATATCTAAGAAATGTTTAGCCCTTGAATTTATCACATCTCTGTCTGGAAGTGGTCAGCATTTTTTATCATTGATTGTATATAATTGCGGTTGATTATTGCATTTATATTAAGTTGTATTTCATAGTTATTGTGAAAATGTTTATTTTCTTGCTCTTTTATTTATAACCCCCATCTCTGAACAAATGTTTTCTCAAACAAAGCAAATTCTCTTAATAATCATGTCCAAAAAGGTATGTACATTCTATTCTTTTAATCAATCATCTCTCTCTCTCTCTCTCTCTCTCTCTCTCTCTCTCTCTCTCTCTCTCTCTCTCTCTCTCTCTCTCTTTCTCTCTCTTTCTCTTTGTCTTTATCTCTGTCTCTCTTTCTCTTTGTCTTTATCTCTGTCTCTCTGTCTGTGTGCTGTCTCTATCTCTCTTTGTATCTTTCTGGTCTGTTTGTCTCTGTCTGTGTTTCTGTCTTTGTCTCTCCATTTCTCTGTCTCTCTATCGCTCCTTCCTCATCCCCACCCTCTGTTCCTTCTTTGAAGATGATTGTATGTTTCATCTTTGTCTCTCTGAAATCTTGGTTTAGTGTTGCAGTAATCAGAGTTCTCAACCTTTTTGAAGTTGCTTTTCTTTATAAGTTTAATATTGTATCTTGCTTCTGTTTACCCTACTATACATCAGTTGTATACGTTTCCTAAGTTTACCTGAAACTCTGTTTTATCATTACTTATGGCAAAAAAAATGATATTCTATTGCATTCAGAGAATTTGTTTAGCTATCTCCTAAGAGATATGAAATTTTACTTTTCAGATCTTTACTCGTACACACACAGACACACGCACAAAACCCCCCACACACAAACACACCATACACATCACACCCCATACACAAAATAAGGTGTGATAAATATTTTCCCACTTTCTTGGATTTTTGTGAGGTAGAAGCCCCATAATGATATTTCTAAGTCAAAGAATATTTACAACTTAGTGACTTTTTGAATATAATTATAAATTGCTTCCCAGAATGACTGGATGTTTTTTGACTTTTGATCATAAATTTATTCATATGTTGGATAATAAAAAAAGGAATGGGGAAAAGAAAATAGTAAAAGACAAATGAACATATATACTTTCCTCTCTTAGTAGAGAGGTAAGGGATTTAGAATATCTGTGCATTTTCAAAGTGGCCTTCCTTATTACTTGGGATGATATTATAGGTCAAGTAACTGAAGTATGATCGCAAGAAAAAAACATAAAACTTGCCTTTTTTATCATTTAGGTATACTCATCAATTAGTGGATGAATGAATAAGTTTGGTGTAGGAATGTAATAGAATACTATTGTGATTTTTAAAATGATAAAAGTATATAGTTTTAGGGAAACTTGGGAATACTTCTCTAAATTGATGTAAAGAGAGCAGAACCAGGAGGAAATTTAGAATTCACAATGACACTGAAAAAAACAAAAAGAAAAAAAAAAAGATAGAAAAAAAAACACCAACTTAGGAACTCTGATCAACAGTGTTAAATCACAATTCCAGAAGATTCATTATGAAGCCTTAAACCCACTTTCTCACAGAGTCAGCAAGTAACATAATCTAAATAATTGAAATTAAATAACAAATATAAACCCTTACAAATTTCCAAGAACATCACCTCACAAGCAGATAATTTCAGAGAAATGGTTAGTTAACAGTATACATGAAAATGATCTGTACTCTGCACTGTTCAGATTATCTGATCTGATCTATTAGATTCAGAGGACCATGGTTTTGAAAGGGCATTAAAAGCTGGGGAGCATTCAGAGAAGAATAAACAGGATAGATAAGAGTCCCGAGTTCATATAAAATGAGGATGGGTTAACAAAAATAACTTGGAACGATTCACCTAGAGAAGAGGGGATTCAGGGAGGACAAAAGAGTCAAGTGCAAATGTTTGAAGGGCTGTCTCATGGAAGGATTAAAATGATTCTTCTTGGGCAGAACTGGTATCAGTGAGTAGAAATTGTTGCTAAGCATATTTAAGTATAATGAGTAACATGAAAAAAAATCATTCTTGAAGTAGAATTGGCTTTATCAGGAAGTAGTTCGTTGCTCTGATTAGAATTCAAGCAAAGGCAGTGTGATATAGAAGATAGAATGCTAGATATTTTTTTAATTTCCACATTTTAGTATTGCTGATGTCCAACCTCTCTTTTCTTTCTTTTTTAAATATTTCATTGTGTGACCATATTTTAAAGCTACTTTTATTAAGTCAGATTACTTCAGACCTATCCAGAGTTTAAAAAAAAATACAACTTTTTTATGAAAGCGTTAATTGTCTGTCAATATAAGCAGGATAGATGAGTACATATAAATATAATACAAAAATGCCAAAGGTCTAGTGAATACTTGTAAAACTAAGAGACATGAATTGTATTATTCTTCTGAAGAGGATCATAAGGTAGGAAACCAGGAATAGATGTCCAAAGGACATCTAATCCATGTATTACTCTGCAGAAGAATGCTACTCAAATAAAGATATTAATTTTATGAAGAAATGTGTCTCAAGACAATTACTAGATCTCTTTTTTCAGGTGTTCTTTATTTAATGAGCATTCCAAATCAATATACTTGATGAATGGAGAAAATTCACTAGATTGTCATTAATTCCTACCCAACATGTTGGGGAGTCTCCCTTTGATTCCTTGTGTCAATGTAATAGTAGATACACAAAAGTTAATGCAATAAGGTTTTGGTGCATGCCCAGATCCCTTAAGATAGAAGCAGTAATATAGAAGATCTCAGGGAACAGGTGCTAAGAGAAGACATCCTGTGTTTGTCACCATCCTAGGTGAGAGCAAACTGTTTCTTCTGGTTACACAACCAGAACTGACTGAATCTTAAAATCTATATGATGGAGATAGAGTTGCTTTCTATTTCAAGTGGTATCCAGAGGTGAATCATAATATGATCCTTCTCCCTGTAAAAATCCATGTCTCTGAAAAACACTTGAGCTTCTTTTGTTTACCCCTTTCAGTACTAGATATAAGAATTGACTTGGTACCTTGAATCATTGGAGATCTGAAGCCAACTTTATGGGCCAGAAATGGGCTTTTCAGTCCAGCAGAGAAACCTGAAGAACTAGAATGTCAATATTAAAATCCAAGGAGACTTTTGACTTATAAGTTGGTGGAACTGATGCTAAATAGAAATTGAGCTAAGTAAATAGTGAACCTGAGTACCTTCCCCTTCTCAGAGACCAGGGATATATAAGAGAAATATGCAACCAGATATTAAAGGAATGTTGTCATATATATGGTTGTTATAATTAAATATTCCTTTGCAAAAGCTAATCTTATTGTTGTTATGTAATGGAAATGAAATACATGACCATTAACTCCCAGCTGCTCACCTTAGCAGAGGTCAACTGGCTCTTACCTTCACCAGGTCTTCAGACTCCTTGGCTCTGATTATCTCAATCCTCTCTTTAGGTTCCCCACAGAACACCCGAGTCATCCAAGTATGCGGCAGTAGGTCTTTATTCTATCACTTTACATAACGTTCCCTGACATTCCCTCTAGCGTTCCCTCTGGAATTTTTCCCTTCTGGAATCCCCCCCTCCTCCATCTTCTCCAACCTCCTTTTTATAGTCCCCAGCTGAGAATGTAAGAGCCAGGTGCATGATCATGGAGGGCGAGGAGACTTTCCCTCATTACTGAGGTTTACTCAATACCATCACTGCCTTGCTTGTCAGGTTCAGGCAGAAGAAGCCTCTGAGTGCCTCTTATACTCTACACTTGAAATCTGCCCTTTTCTCTAACATGACCTCTTAAAATTGAGGGAACATAATCAGTGAAGTCTTGAATTAATATTAAGGAATAAACCTTTCATCCATAAACCTCTGGAAGTACTAGAGAAGAATCCTGAAGGAGGGGTGAGTGGTTACATATTTGGTCTTTAACCTGTGGAGACAGAAGTAAACACTATTACATCAATATATCCAGAATTTTTTTATGAAATTAGTGGAGTTGGTATCTCTTTTGTTATGGACATTAGCAAACGATGAAAAGCAAACAGAGCAATGATTCATTATACAGACATGATTTTTCATTCAGCTGAGTGTAAGCAATATATGAAAAGAAAATAGTAACCATGATTCAGGTGAAATTACCGCCAAGGATATGAAAATTCTTGCCAGTAGTTACTAATGAGAGAGATTTTCTGAAACTAGCCTATAGTTCTTAAGAGCCAAAGTGATTTAAATGCATCATTGGTGTACAATATTCCATAACAAGTTGCAGAAAGATTAAAGAGCAGCATATTTCTTGCTCCTATCATGTTACTAGATTTTACTTCACCTTATTTATGAAATTGTTTTTGACTGAAGTTTTCCCTGTGGGAACTGACATGAAATTGCTCATCCAGTGTGTTTGTTACCCAAAAGAGTAGAGAGATTATGAAGTCTTCAATCATCTGTATATGTCCTTGAGATTGCAAGAATGCATTGAGATCAATTAAAAACACCTATCTCTGAAGATAATATTATCTATGTCCTATGAAAAGATGTGATTTGAGATCTTTGAGGTATTTTTTTAGCTAAAATACAATTTTAGAAAAAAAAAGGACATAGCTATTTTCTTGGTTCTACTAAGAAGCAAATTGATGTTTTTACCATTCTTATTCCAAAAAGAGAAAATATTACATTTTAAAGTTTGAATTTACTTAATAATAAAAGAGAAGAGTAATAGAAAACAAAACAAGATACACATTCATATGGATAATTATTTTTATCTCTAATTTAAATAGGTTTTCTATCACATTTTTAGATATCACCAAAGGAGATTCCTCAGTTTCACTTACCATATTCTTTCAGGTTCTTGTAATCCCAGTAATATTGAAGTTCGTCACTAGATTATACCCAAATTCCTTCTCCTTCATTCATTTTTAATGCCAAACCCAAAATCTAAATGTATTTTTGAATGTTCTTAGGGGAAATAGCAAATAACTGCTCCAGAGAAGGCATTAACATGAATTATCTTAATGCAACAGAAATGTTTGACTAAATCCTCATCTGAAAAATTGAAGGAGTTTTCTTTAAACTCCAGAGAAGGAACTTCAAAGTTCAAAATTCATCTAGTTCAATTTCTTCCTGGAAAATTATAAATTCAATATCCAAATCAGTAAATCTATAGTCCACAATCAACAAGCACTGTGTTAACACCATTTAAAAAAGAAAGTCCCTTCCTTTAAGGAGCTTCTAATCTAATGGAGGGAGATAAAATAATTAGATAAAATCTAAAAGGTAGCTAAAAGATTGGATAGGAGTAATGTTAGAAGATAGGAGTAACCACCTAACATTGGTGCATAATGTTTACAGATGGAATTCAAGCAGAAGAATTAATGATAATGAAATAAAATGATATCAAAGAAAAAAATTTGCTTGAAAACTTCTTCTGAAAGGCTTACTGTAGTCTCTATTGCATTCTATTCTCAGGCAGTCAATTCTGTCTTCAGGAAGCTCCCTATTTTAGAAAGGTTTATATTCTATTGATCCAGAAATATGGTGCCCTGAAACTGCCACATGCCTTTTGTTTTTGTTCTTATTATCTGAAGCCAACAAATAACATCTAATTCTCCCCCCCCCCCATTCAGGCCTTTCAAATATTTGAAACTCTAGCCCTACAATATTCTTTTAGAACCACATATTTACAGCTACAAAGAACCTCAGCTGCTATATAGTCCAACTCTGTCCGTTTACAGATGAAAAAATGAAGGAATGTTAAGTGAGTTGACCAAAATCAGAGAGATAGTATGACAGATAGAATTTGAACTCAAGTCTTCAAATTCCCATGATCTTCCCACTGTATCACAAATATTGCCATTTTGTTCAGTATTTCTGTCTTCACACTCACATACAAGCCCCAGTGTATCATGCTGATCCTAGATGGAAATAAGACATAAAGAGTAACCCTAACCCACTGTCCCCACTTTGTGGTAAAACCTGGACTATCTGATCCCTGGTATCATCCATTATTTCTAGGGATTCCTTGACAGTAACAACTGTTACTTTTAATAGAAATAGTTCCTCCCTCCTAAATTATATGAACTGATTTAACTATTCTAACTATTTCCATGGATCAATCTTATGTCACTAAGGAAACTTCAAAATTCACTTCTGTCATGAAGCCAACCTAAACTTATACTCATTTTCCATGGTGGAAAAAGGGATAGATCTTTAGTGAGGATCTGTTTTTCATCCAGTCCTTCTCACAACCCTCTCAATATATAGAGTACTTTCTTAATGAATTCTTCACTGTTACCAGATTACAACAATAAAAGTAGTGTTTGAGTTTGAAATATATGATTTCTTGATATTCAGAGAATTATCAAAAAGTATTTTAAGTTCAAGGGTCATATAGTTTTTTTTATTATTTTTTAATTATTAATTTTTATAATTATAACATTTTTGACAGTACATATGCATAGGTAATTTTTTTATAACATTATCCCTTATACTCCCTTCTGTTCTGAATTTTTCTCCTCCTTCCCTCCACCCCCTCCCCTGGATGGCAGGCATTCCCATACATATTAAATATCTTATAGTATATCCTAGGTACAATATATATGTGCAGAACCAAATTTTGTTGTTGTTGTTGTTGTTGCAAAGGAAGAATTGTATTCGGAAGATAAAAATAACATGGGAAGAAAAAAAATAGCTCACAGTTCACGCTCATTCCCAGTGTTCCTTTTCTGGATGTAGCTGATTCTGTCCATCATTGATCAATTGGAATTGGATTAGCTCTTCTCTATGTTGAAGATATCCACTTCCATCAGAATACATCCTCATACAGTATCATTGTTGAAGTGTATAATGATCCCCTAGTTCTGCTCGTTTCACTCAGCATCAGTTGGTTTAAGTCTCTCCAGGCCTCTCTGTATTCCTCCTGCTGGTCATTTCTTACAGAACAATAATATCCCATAACATTCATATACCATAATTTAGCCAACCATTCTCCAACTGATGGACATCCATTCATTTTCCAGTTTCTAGCCACTACAAAAAGGGCTGCCACAAACATTTTGGCACATACAGATCCCTTTCCCTTCTTTAGTATTTTCTTGGGATATAAGCCCAGTAGTAGCACTGCTGGATCAAAGGGTATGCACATTTTGATAACTTTTTGGGCATAATTCCAGATTGCTCTCCAAAATGGTTGGATTCTTTCACAACTCCACCAACAATGCATCAGTGTCCCAGTTTTTCCACAGCCCCTCCAACATTCATCATTATTTGTTCCTGTCATCTTAGCCAATCTGACAGGTGTATAGTGGTATCTCAGAGTTGTCTTAATTTGCATTTCTCTGATCAATAGTGATTTGGAACACTCTTTCATATGAGTGGAAATAGTTTCAATTTCATCATCTGAAAATTGTCTGTTCATATCCTTTGACCATTTTTCAATTGGAGAATGGCTTGATTTCTTATAAATTAAAGTCGATTTTCTGTATATTTTGGAGATGAGGCCTTTATCAGAACCTTTAATTGTAAAAATGTTTTCCCAATTTGTTACTTCCCTTCTAATCTTGTTTGCAATAGTTTTGTTTGTGTAAAAACTTTTTAATTTTCTATTTTGTGATCAATAATGATCTCTAGTTGTCTTTTGGACACAAATTCCTTCCTCCTCCACAAGACTGAGAGGTAAACTATCCTCTGTTCCTCTAATTTATTTATGATCTTGTTCTTTATGCCTAAATCTTGGACCCATTTTGATCTTATCTTAGTATATGGTGTTAAATGTGGGTCCATGCCTAGTTTCTGCCATACTAATTTCCAGTTTTCCCAGCAGTTTTTGTCAAATAATGAATTTTTATCCCCAAAGTTGGGATCTTTGGGTTTGCCAAACACTAGATTGCTATTTTTATTCACTATCTTTCCCTGTGAACCTAACTTATTCCACTGCTCAACTAGTCTATTTCTTAGCCAATACTAAATGGTTTTGGTGATTGTTGCTCTATAATATAGTTCTAGATCAGGTACAGCTAGACCACCTTCATTTATTTTTTTTCATTACTTCCCTTGAAATTCTCGACCTTTTGTTGTTCCATATGAATTTTGTTGTTATTTTTTCTAGGTCATTAAAATAGTTTCTTGGGAGTCTGATTGGTATAGCACTAAATAAATAGATTTGTTTAGGGAGTATTGTCATCTTAATTATATTTGCTCGGCCTATCCAAGAGTACTCAATGTCTTTCCAATTATTTAAATCTGACTTTATTTTTGTGGCAAGTGTTTTGTAATTTTGCTCATATAATTCCTGACTTTCCTTTGGTAGATATATTCCCAAATATTTTATACTATCAACAAAAAGGGCTGCTACAAACATTTTGGCACATACAGGTCCCTTTCCCTTCTTTAATATTTCCTTGGGATATAAGCCCAGTAGTAGCACTGCTGGGTCAAAGGGTATGCACATTTTGATAACTTTTGGGGCATAATTCCAGATTGCTCTCCAGAATGGTTGGATTCTTTCACAACTCCACTAACAATGCATCAGTCTCCCAGTTTTCCCACAACCCTTCCAACATTTGGAATGTCAACTTTTACTGGAAATGTAGAAAGATCACCAAATCCCTTTCTGTCTTTTTTGTACCTAGATTTACAGGATATTAAGGATGAGAAAGGTTTGGTATTTAGTGATTGTTGCAGGTGAACAATGATGTTGCCCTTTTAAGTTTAGAGCAAGAAGAGATTTTATTTCCTAGTTTTATTAGTTATTTTTGTCACTATAAAAGAGAAATGTCTTGCTATAGCTGCTTCATGTTCCAATTGAATGTCAAATATGAGTGCTGAAATGGAGAGCAATAGCAATCAGCTTTTTACAGAATGATGTCACTCCTTATCCATTCTATGATCTCCAGCATCTCTACAATTACTTGTAAAACACCAATCAGGCCAGCAACCTTCAGGCTCCTACACAGAGAAAATGAAAAAAAAAAACAAAACAAAAAAAGAGCAGTAAACTGGGAAGGAATCTTGAGCCCTACCCTAGTTCAGAGTTCATTTTCCTATCCAGGTTATGTTATAGTGATTAGCCAGAATTGAATCAGGTTTTTACAAGGATATCAAGAGAAAGTGTCCTATCGATCGTTTGAATTGGAATATAATTAAGCATATTTCAACTATAAAAATAAATATCTCCAAAGCATCATGTTGATCTGACACTATTATTCTATAAATAATAAATTTAAAAAATATTTCTTTTTGATAGAGGTAGGAAAGGCTAGACTTCCTAATCTATCATTCAGTCAGTAAACAAATACTGTCCTTACTATGTGCCAGGAACTAATATACCCAGGAGATATGATTCCTAGTAGTTTTATTTAGGGGAAGTCATGAAGGGTGTACTGTCTCCTTTGGCTGGGAAGGGTATTAGACTGTCTTCCATAGTGGGAGCTTGCCAACATTTCTTGAAGATGGAACTATAACATCAAATTGCTAGCATTTATGTAATGCTTTAAGGTTTTTTAAAACATTATATATGTATATATATATATATATATATATATATATATATATGTATAATTCCATTTGTTCCTCATTATACCCCTGTGAAATAGATGCTCCTATTGCCACTATTTTACAGATAAAAACCCCGGGGTTGATAAAAAGTGAAATGATTTGCCCAGGATCACACAACTAGAAAACACCTAATGTAGGATTTGAATTCAGAGCTTCTTAATTCCAAGTTCATTGCTCTATTCATTGTGCCATTCACTACTTCAATACAGATAGAGGGAGGACGATTAAAATATACAAACTAAAATTTAAAAAATTCTTTTCAGTGTATTAAAAAACAACATCTTTTTGGCCAGCAACAGGTCTGCTGATAAGGAAGTTATGAGTGAAATTTGAACTCAGATGAGATCATAAATAAATTGAATATGATATTTTGCTTAACTCTCAGATAACACAGACACATGTGGTCACAGACTTAAATGCACTTCCTCATTAAGCTAGATGAGTTACATTCGTTTTTGTTTGTTTGTTTGTTTTTTCAAATAGACACAGAATTTATTAATCAAAATATCTCTTCCACTTTCTGTCATGGTACTTGACAGTCTTTGGAGTTTCTTCTTTGGGATTTGAAAACTTTTTGATATATTAATCAGAGACATAAGGTGGTATCATGGCATAATCAACAGAACACTATCCTTAGAGTCAGAATGCCCTGGGTTTAAATACTGTAGCTGGGGTTAGCTAACATTTTTACTCATAGGAAAATCATCCAGCCACTATTAATGTCAAGCTGGTCTCTCTCTAACCATACATTTGTACATAGGATAAAGGACTTCCCACACTGATCACAGGTCTTTATGAAACAGTGTATTGTATCAAAAACAAAAGAACTCTTGTTGTTAATGCTTCATATAATGATGTTTTATAGTTTTTGACAAATCAAATTACTTCTTTCAGGCTCATCAGTAAAGTGGAGATTATGATTCTTGAAATAACTATCTCACTGATAAACAGGAAGTGCTTCATAAAACTATGAATTCTGAAGTAGTATGGAAATGTAGATAGGAGAAAGGGGAGAAAGACAGAGAGAGAGAGACAGAGACAGACAGAGACAGGGAGAGAGGGGGGGAGGGAAGAAAGTAAGGATAAAAACAGGGAGGAAAGAGGGAGAGAGAGGGAGAGAGGGAGGGAGCAAGGGAGGGATGAAGGAAAGGAGGGAGAGGATAGTATGAATAACTATGTGGTAAGCACTATGGTAAGCCCTGGCACTGAAAAGAAGAGAAGGAGGATGACGAGGAAGAGAAAACACAACAAGAACAAGAAAGAGGAGGAGGAGGAGAAATAGAAAAAAGATGAGGAGGAGAAATAGGAAGAAGAGGAGGAAGAAAATGAGGAGCAGAAGAAGAGGAGAAGCAGGAGGAAGAGAAAGAACAAGAGGAGGAGGAGGAGGAAGAGTAAGAGAAGGCGAAAAAAGAAATAGTAGTAGAATAACAAGAGTAAGAAGAAGATGAGGAAGAAGAAAAAAAAGAGAGATGAATTAACATTTATATAGAATTTAAGATTTATTTAGCACTATATATATGCTAATACTTATGTGTGCATATATTTATATATTATTTCATTCAGTATTCAGTGCAACCATGAGAGATAGATGCTAGAGAAAAGAGAACATCACATGACACTATTCAATACAAAATAGACTTAAGCATCAGAAACTGAAAAGCTTAATTCTAAGATGCTCATGTCACTGCTGGACCATCTGCAGAGAAACCTGAGAAATCAGATTTGTTTTGCTGGGATTTTCTCTTGCCATAATATGACTAGAACCACAACCAAAAATTTCTTTATTTCTTCTCATTTCCATTGATCACTTTTTCCATTTTGGCAATTATTGAAGTAGCCTTCTAATTCCCATGCTTGATCAAAACTTCAGGAAGCAAGCATTTTTAAAACACCAAATTTATCTTTTTAGAATAAATAAATGCATTTATCCAACAATAGTGCTGACCACAAAAACACGGAAAAACAAAATATATTGGCATCTCCAGGTACATCATATTCCATGTGTACCTACAACTGAGCAACCACCCTGCACTCAGCACTATGAAAAGGATTTTGGAGTATAAGTAATTGGCCCAGAAACACACAGCAATTATGAGGCAAGGTTCAGATTTAGATCTTTCTGACTCCAGTTCTTGGTGACAATATAAGCAAAATATTCCATTAAGGTTTATTATTGGTGTTGTTGTTGCAACATATTAAGACTATACCTTTCATTTCTGGTGTTTTGGATTCTTTTCTACTTGTCTTCTTGTTTTATTGAACATATGGTCAGTGAAGGCAAAATAAGCACTTTATATTTTCAGTACCATGCAGTGAGGTGACAAGAGATCAAATGTAGCTATTTGATCAATTCAATTCACTGGGAGATGATGGTAACTAAATCTTAAGGGACTACGCACCAAAAGCTTGAAAGATTCAAACTTTATAGAGTTTGTGTGTGTGTGTGTGTGTGTGTGTGTGTGTGTGTGTGTGTGTGTGTGTATGTGTGTGTGTATCAGAAAGAGATAGAGAGACTGAGACAGAAAGTGACAGACAGACAAAGACTAACCAAGAGAGAGAGCAACAGAGACAAAGACAGAGGGAGAAAGTATATGTATGTTTCCAAATAATTCCTTTTCTATGACATATTAAGGTATCTGGCAACCTGCTATGATTTGAAGTGCTACTAAGACATGTCTGATGTTGTTCTTTCTCTTCAACAGTTTGCTGGAGATGTCATATTTTTCAGTATTTCTAAATCTTAGGTCTGCTTCTCTTTTGGGTCACCAAAATGCTACTGCAATGCTTAGGTACTTTTATAGTTGGAATCTTCTCTAAAAAAATGTCTCATAAGTTATTATCAATATGTCTTTTACCCTTATGTATTTAATTCAAAGCAAAGACATTTACTGAAAGAACGTAAACATAATATAACATAAAAAATAACAGAAGAAACCTTTCCTACTTCAAATTGATCTGGAGTTCATGCTCCCAAAAATATAGACATAGTTTATGAGGGGAAAAAAAAGATCAGTCATAGGAATTTAAAAAGGGGAGCTAATGATGATTTCTGGTAAAGGCATCATCATGTCCTCTTTTGAGCCCGCTCCCCAGCAATCATCTTGTTTTTACTCCAGTAAACTCTTAGATAACCATGTTCAAGGCTACCTCCTACTTTTCCCACCATCCCCTAGGGATTCCATAGCTAGCAACTTTTTCTTCTGTGAGAGGGAGCTACTATTGTCAGTCATTTCTTTCAGGTCTTTACTACCCACTGAAGGGAGGCAATGCCTCTCTAGTAATTCTTAGAAAGTCTCTCTCCATTGCATAGTTGTTTTGGCAGATGAACTTTCAGAAACCACCTGCCTTTTTAGCCTTCCACTATACTTTCATTTTAGTCTTTATCTCAAGCTCATCTATTTTACCTACCATATATTGGTGATGCTGTGGTTACTAAGCCTTTTACTTAAAAAGGAAAACTTTAGATCTTTCAGGCAGCTCTTTCAGCCAATGCCCATCAAGCTTGTTCTTCTAGCCAATAACTTTGAAGACCTTCTTTTAAGCCCACCTCCTCATAAAACATTGCAAATGTCCAGGATAATGTTGTACCTATTCTTTCTCTTCCTTTCTTTTAACTCACATTTGAAGTAGCAAGTAATTTTTGTTCATCCTTGCTTTTCATTACACAATGTTCCCAACCCTTACCTAGCAAACATTATTAACTTCCCATCTAGTACAACTATTTTCAAAGTTCTATTTCTCAAATTAAAAACGTGTATGCTAAACTGTTGTGAGAAAACCATGTTCATTATCTCCCTTTACCCCTCAGGATCCTCTGTACTATGAAAATTAAAAGGAGTTGACTTGTGGGAAAAGACAGAATAAATCAGTGACCTATTGTCACATTATCCTTGTCACCAAGCAACATATTACAACATATTTATATTCTACAATTTGTTGTTTTTAAGTCATTCAATCATGTCCAGCTTTCCATGACCTGTTATTCACAGAATATCAATATTGTCCATAGAGATTTATTGGCAAAGGTACTAGAGTGATTTGCATTTCCTTCTCCAGTGGATTAAAGCTAACAGAAGTTATGTGCCATTCCTAGGTTAACAGGGATATTAAAATGTCTCCAGACCCAGCATTCTATCCATTGAACCATCTAGCTATTTCCATCCTCTACATTAATACTGATACACTCATAGGGGGGACATTTCAATTTCTATACTTCAGAATACTGTAAATTTGCATAAATAAATCAAGGCCTCTCTTAAATGTGTATGAATGAATTATATCACAAATAAGGACAAGCCAAAGACATCTACCATGTCCAAAAAATTCATGACATTTTCCCTTCTATTCATTCATATCTCATATATTTATTATTGTCTACTATGTATAAATTATTATACTGGGTATAGAAAATACAAAAATTAAATAGAACAGAGTTCCTGCCATTATAAAATTTAACATTTACTGGAAAATATAACAAGTAAAATATTTTTTAATAAATAAGTGCATTGTAAAAAAAAGCTTATTGTAGTTCAATAGTAAAAGTTATTACAATCTAAAGAAATTCACAAATATGTCACTTAAATTGTACTTCAAAAGATGAATAGCCTTTTCAAAAGTCAGGTTAGGACTAGAGAAAATAACATAATCAAAGGAAAAAAACTGGGAATATGCTTATAGGAAAGGAGTATTCCAGCTTGGCTTAATGAATGCATGAAGTAAGTGGATAACAAAACACATTCTTGATGTTATTGAATGTCAAGTAAAGAGGTTTTTAACTTTATTAAGCAGGGTTTGAGCAAAGGGACAATATGTTTATATTTGTGTAAATAGAAATTTATTCTGATAACAACATGGAGACAGATTGGAAGAAGGAAAGGATAACATCAGTAAAACAAATGAGACTATTGTCGTATTTGAGATGGGTAAAGGAACTATTTTTATAAGTAGTAGCCACAGTTAAAGAAGTGATAGATACAAGAGCTATTACAGAGTTAGAACAGATAGCTAGGTGTATCACTGGGCTTAGCATCAGAAATACCTGAACTCAAATCTGACTTTAGACACTTACTAGCTGTGTGATTCTGGGCAAGTCATTTTACCTCTATTTACCTTAATCCTCTGGAGAAGAAAATGACAAATCAGTTTAGTATTCTAACCAAGAAAACACCATGGATAATATGGTGCAGGGGGCCACAAATAATTGAACACAACTGAGCAATAACAGCAAAAGAGCAGAAAGGATTCAATTCTTAGTCAGAAAGGAGAGGTAAAGAAGAGGAAGATTATGTTTCAAGGGCAAAAAAAGAAAAAGAAAGAAAAAGAAAAACTGCTGTTGCTACTCTCAAGAATAGTGAAGTCTGAAAGAAAATCAATCTTTTGGAGGGAGAACTATTACAGGATCAGTTTTTCACATGTTAATTTTAATGTACCAGGTAGATGTGTGCTAGTCAACTGAAGATTTGATTATAAAATGAAGGATAGAATTCTAATAATTGAAGTTGTGGTAGGCAGTATGAAAAGGGAGGGGAATGCTAGATAAAGACAGAATCTCAGGGAACATCACCATTTACCATCTGAGAGAACATAAAAGAAGCAGCACAGGAGAAAAAAATGAAAATTAGAAAGACATGAAGTAAACTAGCAGACAAAGGAAGAGAGAATATATGGAAGAAGGAAGTGTCAAATGTAACAGGAATTTGAAAAAAGGAAAGAACTGAAAGAAGGCCATTAGATGTGATGAAAAAGAAGTCATTTGCAACTTTTGATAGAGTAATTTCAGCAGATGGTAAGTTCAGAAAGTAAATTATAATGGACAATGTGTTTGTGGTATGAATGAGTAGTAAAGAAATGAGCACATTAGCTGCTTTTTCAAAATGTTGTCACTGAAGGGGAGCAGTGAAATGAGATGAGATTGAAAGAACATAATTTTTTTGTTTGTTTTTTAGAATAGTAAATATTGGACTCTAAATACAAATGGAAATGAGGCATTTAAATTTTATCAAATTCTGGTTATAAATGTGTACATATCTTGTGGCACTTACTTATATGTGTACATTAGCTACTGAAAAGAATAAATTCATGTCTATATTTGCATAACAGGATATTTGAGGGAGCTGTTGTTCTGCTGTACTAGGATATCCAATAGATTGAGTAGTTTACACTGGAATATTCAAAAGAACTGGGTATATATTTTAAACTCCCTCCCTCCAAAATGAAGATTCCAATACCTTCATATATTCTTATTCTTACACAAAGGTGTTTAATCAGTGGTATGTAATTTACCTACATTAAATTGAATTGAATAAAAATTGTAATAATACAAGAAGAATTGATAGACTACTTTATTATTTGCCTTTTTAAACTAAAAACAAATGAAAAACCCAGTTGGATTTTCATTGAAATCAATGCTGAAAGTTCACCAAAATATAATGGGCTGTTCATAATCTTGTATCTATGGGTTATTTCTTTGAGGCAAAGAATTCTTTTCTTTTCCAGTGGTTTCTTTGGGAACTTTTAGATGGTATTATTTTTACTTTAGAACGGATCTTGTCAATAAAGTATCTGGCTACAAAAGTCTAACAAATAGCTTCATCAATAGAGCAATAAGCCTCTATCTTTTTACACAGTGAACACTGAAACAGTCAATGCCAAAATACAGAACATAGGCTGATATGGACCAGAACTCTGAAACAAGGATTCTTACAAGTTATTGAGTCAGTGGAATTGACTTAATAGTTCTCTAGTTCAGTACTTAGTACTAAGTACTTAATATAGTTGCACAAGATTCACACCTATGATAATGGAATATATAACAACCAGCAAAGGCTGAGACAGATTCATTCCATCTTCTACCTTTGTAGTGGCTGGAGGCTAAAGCATAAACGTTTGGACTCAGAGAGATTCATTCACTTCATCTCACATCACCTTGGTGGCAGGCTCTCCTTTGCTTCTCCACTGAAACCAAGACTCCAGAAAGTTTCTAAGAAAACTAGTTGAGCTCCAAGTGAAGGAGATAAAGACTTTGAAAGAGACAATAAAAGATTTGGACTTTAACCTCCGGCTACTCTTGTGGTGATTACTGAACTGAAACAAAGGCTGCTCCAGAGACCCCCAGAAAACCAAACCAAAGAACATTACATAAAATGCTATATATTCTTCGCATTCAAAGTCAAGAATGACAGCAACTTTAGAAACAATCAAGGTTATCATTAGATAGATGTGTTCTTCATAGTTTTGTATGCTATGAGTTCTGTTGAAAATCTTAAACCACAGACTCTGAAAAGCTGTTGTTGCTATTGTTTTTCCCTCAACAGAGTTCCATTATGTTTAGCATTTCATATTTGGATTTAAATTTCTATAAGCTGTTGTTCAATAACCAACACAGAGCATTATTTTTTTCTTACTTTTCCTTTTAGAGGTTTTCTTTGATAAAGAGACAGAAAAACAGATAGATCTACTCATGTACATGTCTATGTATATATACATAAAAGTATGTATATATGTATGCACACGTTATTATTATTATTTGATTTTATTTTTTGAAGCTTTTTATTTTGAAAACATATGCAAGGATATTTCTTCACCATTGACCCTTGCAAAACCTTGTGTTCCAAATTTCCTCCCTTCTCCCCATCCCTCCCCTAGATGGCAAGTAATCCAATATATATTAAACATGGTAAAAATATATATGTAAATCCAATACAGGCATACATATTTATTCAACTGTCTCATTGCACAAGAAAAATCAGTTCAAAAAGGAACAAAAATTTAAAAGAAAATAAAATTTAAGCAAACAACAACAAAAGAAGTAAAAATTCTATGTTGTGACCACACAGTCCTTGCTCTGGGTGTAGATGGCTCTTTTCATCACAAGGTTATTGGAAATATCATGAATCATCTCATTGTTGAGAAGAGCCACATACATCAGAATTGATCTTTGTATAATCTTTTAAAAAAATATTCCTCTTTTTATTATAGCTTTTTATTGACAAAACATATGCATGGGTAATTTTTCAGCACTGATCCTTGCAAACACTTCTGTTCCAAATTTTCCTTTCTTCCCTTCACTCCCTCTCCTAGAGAACAGACAGTCTCATACATGTTAAACATGTTAAAGTATATCCTCAATACAATATATGCCTACATATTTATACAGTTCTCTTGCTGCACAAGAAAAATCGGATTTAGAACAGTAAAAAATAATCTGGGAAGAAAAACAAAAATTCAAGCAGTCTAGACTCACTTCCCAGTGTTCTTTTGCTTTGTGTAGCTGGTTCTGTTCATCACTGATCAATTGGAAATTAATTGGATCTTCTCATCGCCAAAGATAGCCACTTCCATCAGAATTGATCCTCATATAATATTGTTGTTGAAGTGTATTATGATCACTGGTTCTGCTCATTTCATTTAGCATCAGTTCATGTAAGTCTTTCCAAGCCTCTCTGTATTCTTCCTGCTGGTCATTTCTTACAGAACAATAACATTCCATAACATTTATATACTATAATTTACCTAACCATTCTCCAATTGATAGACATCTACTCAAATTCCAGTTTCTAGACACTACAAAAAGGGCTGCCACAAACATTTTTTGCACATACAGGTCCCTTTCCCATCTTTAATATCTCTTTGGGATATATAAGCCCAGTAGAAACACTGCTTGATCGATTGTGCACAATTTGATAACTTTTTGAGCATAGTTCCAAATTTCTCTCCAGAATTGTTGGATCCATTCACAGGTCTACCAACAATGTATCAGTGTCCCAGTTTTCCCACATCCCCTCCAACTTTCATCATTATAATTTCCTGTGATCTTAGCCAATCTGATAGGTGTGTAGCAGTATCTCAGAGTTGTCTTAATTTGCATTTCTCTGATCAACAATGATTTGGAATCCCTTTTTATATGAGTAGAAATAGTTTCAATTTCATCATCTGAAAATTGTCTGTTCATATTCATATCCTTTGACCATTTATCAATTGGAGAATGGTTTGATTTCTTATAGATTAGAGTCAATTCTCTATATATTTTGGAAATGAGGCTTTTATCAGAACCTTTAACTTTAAAAATGTTTTCCCAGTTCATTGCTTCCCTTCTAATCTTGTCTGCATTAGTTTGGTTTGTATAAAAGCTTTTTAACTTGATATAATAGGAATTTTCTATTTTGTGATCAATAATGACCTCTAGTTCTTTAGTCACAAATTCCTTCCTCCTCCACAAGTCTGAGAGGTAAACTATCCTATGTTCTTCTAATTTATTGATTATCTCGTTCTTTATGCCTAACTCATGAACCCATTTTGATCTTGTCTTGTTGTATGGTGTTAAGTGTGGGTGCATGCCTAGTTTCTGCCATACTAATTTCCAGTTTTCCCAGCAGTTTTTGTCAAATATTGAATTCTTATCCCAAAAATTGGGATCTTTGGGTTTGTCAAATACTAGATTGCTATAGTTATTGACTTTTTTGCCGTGAACCTAACCTATTCCACTGATAACTAGTCATTTCTTAGCCAATACCAAATGTTTTGGTGACTGCTGCTTTATAATATAGTTTTAGATCAGGTACAATTAGGCCATCTTCATTTGATTTTTTTTCCATTAGTTCCCTTGAAATTCTTGCCCTTTTGTTCTTCCATTTGAATTTTGTTGTTATGTTTTCCAAGTCATTAAAATAGTTTCTTAGGAGTCTGATTGGTATAGCACTAAATAAATAAATTAGTTTAGATCCTCATATAATCTTGCCATGGCCATGTATAATGATCTTACTGGTTCTGCTCATTTCACTTAGCATCAGTTCATGTAAGTCTCTCCAGACCTCTATGAAATCATCCTGCTGATTGTTTCTTATAGAAAAGTAATATTCTGTAACATTAATGTACCATAACTTATTCAACCATTCTCCAACTGATGAGCATCCATTCAGTTTCTAGTTTCTTGCCACTATAAAAAGTCTGCTACAAACATTTTCCACAACACATATTTTAATATATTGTTATCACATTACCCTGTGCCTCAGTTTCCTCATCTGTAAAAAATATCTGAAAAAGAAATGACAATCCACTCCATTTTGCCAAGAAAACCCTAAATGGTGTCACAAGAATTAAACACAACTAAAATGATTGAACAACAGAAACATATGTGTAGCGAGCTGTTGTCTCTAGAAGCTGCTGGATCGCTCTCTGGGAAGAGATCTGCTGTGTCTACTCAAATCTTTCAGACAGATTCTTCTTCCTGTAACGAACCGTTGTCTCCAGGCAGTTGCTGTTAACTCTTGTCCAAAGAAGTGACTTCCCTTCCTGCAGAGAGCCCCGTCAAGCCTGATGCAATTCAGAGTCTTCTCTTCTTGAATCCTGGCTCTGAATCTCCTCCAGCTCTTATCCTTCTCCAGGCCGATCTGCTCTCTGCGCCCAGTGCTGTCCTCTCTTTTATTCTCCCAGAGAATGGGCGTGGGATAATGCAAGGGCTTCTGGGAAGAACCACCCCAGCCAATGAGCTTGCCCCCTCTATCAAGTCAACCTGAGTTCTCACCTTGTAATTGTCCAGAAAACCTCAGTTCTCACTTAGTAATCCTAACATCTCCCCCTTTCTTTTGATTTAGAACATAGGACAGTCATGACCTTGAAACATAAATCCATCAATATGGGAAGTATTACAGATAATTACATAAATTACATAAGCACATAGTAACATAGTAACGTAACACATGCTAGAAGTATATAACATAATCATAAATTGAAAATTTATAAATGTCCATAAGTCCATTGTCCATTAGTCTCATCTTGTGTAAGGAAGTCCAATGATTCCTGCTGGTTTTTAAAGTTCTTTAACAGTCTTCTTATTATCCATGCTCTTTCAGTGTCAGATGTTTCTTAGATCTTCTCCTTTATTTTGAGGCCTTTCTCTTTTTCTGTCTCTCTCTGATGGACAAGGCGAATATGACTCGTTGGCACCCATCTGATTCCTTCTCCTGCTGAAGAAATACAAGCAAACCCTCTCCCCCAGGCAGTTAACCTATCTGGTCCCTTCCATTCACCACTTTCTAAATCTCTTCTCATCATCTGACAATTACATTGGAGTTGTTTGCACTGGGCACAGCCCTGTTGGTTTAAAAGGCCTGTATTCTCCCCAAGTGTAATCCATTTTTGCAATCTGATTACCTTTTGACTGACTTATCAGGTAATCCCTTTCTGCCATGTGATTGCTTCTCTGCTGATTGATTAAATCAGAGTCCTGGCCTTCTAAAGGTTCTTTGGGTGTAACATCAGCTGCCATCATGCCCCAAGTCTTTTTTGCCTGGGGCCCTGGACCTGGGCCCCTCATCCCATTTCCCTGAATTATTCTACACTCTGATGCCCAATGGAGTCCTCTGTTGCATTTTGGACATGGGGTTTTAGGTCTTCTCTCACCCTGTCTTCTCACTGTATCTCCATACTTACACTGAGCTCTTAGATGTCCAATTTTTCCACATTGAAAACATCGCCGAGTTTCTCTAGAAGTCCCTTGCCAGGAGGGACCCTGTCTTTCCACATTCATCATTGTCCGGGTGTAAAAAGCATTTGTTCCCACTGTAGCACAGCGTCTTATGATCTCCTCTAAAGGAGCATCTTTGTCTAATCCCCATATAATTCTTTTGCAAATCTCATTGGCATTTTCCTTAGCCAGATGTCTGGTCATTATTTCTGTAGCTGAATTTTCTCCAATAGTTCTTTTGACAGAAGTTTGCAAACGTCCCACAAAATCTGCAAAAGGTTCATTGGGACCTTGCTGTATTTTAGTGAAAGCCTCTCCACGATCTTTCTGTCCAGGAAGGACACCCCAAGCTTTTATTGCAGCCTTAGCAATTTGTTCATATATTGTCATGGTATAATTAATCTGTTCCGAATTCTCTCCATACCGACCTTCACCAGCCAAGTGCTCAAAAGTGAATTGTGTGTTAACTCCTATTTCCAAATTGCATCTGACTTGAATTTTACATAATTCATGAAATTCCGCAAGCCATAATAAATTTTCTCCAGGTTCCAGGCATATCCTTGCTATGGATTTCCAATCATTCGGGGTTAGGACTTCATAAGACAAACCATCTAGTAACATTTTGACATAAGCTGATGTAGCCCCATAAAGGGTACAACCTTTTTTCAAATCCTTAATTGTATTCAAATCTAAAGGTGCATATCTTCTCCTTTTTTTACCTACAGAGTCAGTATTTTCAATCACAGGATATGCATGTATAAAATCACTTATATCCTGTCCTTCTCTCTTAGCTTTAACCAATGCTTTTTCTAATCTTGTCATAGGCTTAGGCTTCTTCACAGGCAATTCTGTTTGTGTTTCTGCCTCTTCCCCTCTTTCTTCCTCCATCTCTGAAGGTGGGGTTGATGTGGGCCTGTCAATAATCTGTTCTCTAGGCAGGGTTGAAGCTTCTTCAAGAGAATCATACCATAATTCCTCATTTAAATCCTCTTGCTCTAGGGAAAGATCTTGATCTTTCCTTTTTTCCTCACACTTCCTCCTCTGTTCATTTTTAGAACTTTTCCTTCTCCTACAACTTGCTTGATAGTTTAAGGCTAATTGAACTATGTTGTAGATATAAAATACTTCTGCAGAAATTGAACGAGGCCCATTTTTTGCTTGAAATTCTTTCATTTCATATCCCACTAGCTTCCATTTATCTACATCTATCTTTTCTTCCTCTAAGAACCAAGGAGATGTGCGTCTTAATGCAGCCAAGAGTTTAGCAATCTGTACCCAGGTTACAAGTAAACTCTGCTCCTCAATTATGTTGATTATACTCTCTATAGTACCACTCCTGAATGGGGGTGGAGCTGAGGTTGCTTCTGGGGCTGGGGATGAGTCGGCTAAAGTCCAGGGATTGAATATAGCTAACATCTGCCCCATTTCAGCTATAAGAGATTCCTCGTTTAGCCCTTAACAAGTTAAGTTCCTTGTTTATCTATTAGCACGCTCACTTAATCTTTAACAAAGTTTCCTCGTTACTCACGGTTCTGGGTCAGAGAGACTGAGATCTAGATTGGAAGCTTTTCCACTGGAATCAGGACTGTGTCTGTCCCTGTTCGGGCGCCAAATTGCGAAGGTCTGGTCTAGCTCCTCTTGTCAGGATAAGCAAAAGTCCTTGCCCCACGTTGGGCGCCAACATGTAGTGAGCTGTCGTCTCCAGAAGCTGCTGGATCGCTCTCTGGGAAGAGATCTGCTGTGTCTACTCAAATCTTTCAGACAGATTCTTCTTCCTGTAACGAACCGTTGTCTCCAGGCAGTTGCTGTTAACTCTTGTCCAAAGAAGTGACTTCCCTTCCTGCAGAGAGCCCCGTCAAGCCTGATGCAATTCAGAGTCTTCTCTTCTTGAATCCTGGCTCTGAATCTCCTCCAGCTCTTATCCTTCTCCAGGCCGATCTGCTCTCTGCGCCCAGTGCTGTCCTCTCTTTTATTCTCCCAGAGAATGGGCGTGGGATAATGCAAGGGCTTCTGGGAAGAACCACCCCAGCCAATGAGCTTGCCCCCTCTATCAAGTCAACCTGAGTTCTCACCTTGTAATTGTCCAGAAAACCTCAGTTCTCACTTAGTAATCCTAACACATATGTGTGTGCATATATGTATTATTTGTTAAGCTAAAAGCTATAATGGAAAAATACATTGTTTAATAAAATAAAAAAGAAGACCTAAGATAAGATATTTATTCTCTGAACAAAAGTATAGTAAGACACAATTATCTTTAGCATTACCTTATAGAAGAAAGTATCTTACCCTAATGAAGAGTAATGATGTAGAATAAGAAGCCCTATATTCAAATTCTGCTTTTACTTTTTGCCTGAATGACCTAGATCAAGTTTGAGTTTCTGTTTCTTCACATAAAAAAAGGGGAATGGCTTAAGTGCTCTCTAAGATGTCTTCTATTGCTAAATATCCAATGGACATATCTGATGGACAGGGAAGTTTCTAGGCAATAAAAAACTGAGAATAATGGACAGGCTTCATGATTATAAATTTAGAGGCCAAAAATAGGCAAAAATTATTACAACTTAATAACTTAGGTCCAATGTGAGAGTTCAGTCATGGGGCAATTCATTGGTTTTATAGAGAGTCAGGCTGTTGGGGAAGGAGGAAGCAGTGAATTAAGAATCAAAAGACATAATTTGGATTCTTGGTCCTGCTGCACCCCAAGTTGCATGACCTTAGATAAGCAGTCAGAAGGTACATTGCCAGAGCAATTTGTCAGAGTATTTGATCATAATAATTTACCTCTGAAATGTGGGAAGAATTGTGGGAACTCCATAGACTATAGAATACTCTCTTTCTATCTGTCAAGAAACTCTCTGTGATGAAGGTATAGTATAATATCCTTGGCAGTAGGGAACACAAAAGGGTTTGAGGAACTTCTCTCTAATATCTAAATTACCATGAGGAGAATTTGGGTAATGGTAAGCCAGAAATTAACATTCCCATTTGACTATACAGCACAGGATAGAAATTGATGAAGAAATATATAAATAGATCATAATTTTGGTACATAGGTATGATATAAAAGGAATTAAAGAACCCGAGTTATCCATCCATAGATGAGTCCTCTCTATCATTCTCTCTGGCAAAATTTAGTTAGTTATTATTTGGTTCACTTGCTTTAATGATAATTATATCTTTAAAACATTGAGAAACAAAATTAAGAGAATTTTTACTTTAGCCTAGAAGCTCTCTTACAGTGTAGAAGGAGAGAATGGAAATGATGAGAACTTTAGAAGAAAATTGTCATTTCATTTCAGAATTTGTGATAGAATAAATATGAAAACAAGATCTGGTCTTTTTTTTTTTAACACAGCACAAACAGTTGAACAATAGGATAAGTGAAAATCAAATGAAGAAGATTCTAATGGAGAAAATACATATATGTATATGCATATATTAGATGTAAACAAATCAAAAACAATATAATCAATATGTAGAAAGACCAGGAAAGTTCTCTCCAAGAAAATGCTATTTTGAGTTCAGTTTTGATGGAAATCAGCAATTCTAGAAGGAAGGGAGAAAAGAAGGAAAGTATTCCAGGTTTGAACCATAGCCAATACAGAACAGAGCTGGAACAGAGAGCATTATGAGTGAAGAACAGCAAGTAGGCTCTTATGGCTGAGAGGATAGAGTGGAAATAGGTGGGGAAAAGTATGAATAAATTAATTTATAAGTAGATAAAAGCAAAACATATGGGTAATTTGATCATACAGGTAATAGGGAGTCACTGGATTTCATTGAATAACTGAGTGCCATTGCAAGGATTGTGGATGCAAGTTACCTCATTGACCATGTGGAGAATACATTGGAATAATAAGAGATGTGAGACAGGAAAATAGAATAGGAGACTGTAATGATAATAAGATGACAAGTAACAAGAGCCTAAACTGGGCTGTGTGACTGAAAAAGTGATGACACATATAAGAGATGCTTAGGAGTTAATAACAATTTGATAAGCGCTATCAAAAAATTTATAGTAATAATTTGTTGTAGAAAACAAAGGGAAAAAAAGTAGGTAATCATGAAATAAGGACAAGGTGAATTAACTGTAATATAATATATATACATATATATATATAGTGTGTGTGTTTCATATATAACAAATAAATATAAAACATAAAACTAGAAGATTATTTTGTCACAAGAAATGACAATTTTGAGTAATTGGAAGATACATGGTTAAAACTTGCATGAACTGTTGAAAAATGAAGAAAGCAGAATCAGGAGAATCACACTGTAATGACTATGATAGATAAAATTAAATTATGCATCAGCTTAACCTAGTTCAATTGTCTACTTGATCAGTTTTTCAGGGCCTGCTGTATCCTTTGCAATATGTGTGAATCTGACTCTATCACAAATATTAAAATTATCAAAATCAAGATAAAATGCAATGATCATTATTGATGCTAGAAAATGTATGATGAAAATGCTTATAGGCTTAATGAATTTACAGAATGATTAACTTTTTTCCTGTGATTTTTGATTAAATCCTTCTATAGAGCTATGGACATGCCCAATGGCACCTTTGTGAAATGACTAAAGACATGTGATTAAATCTCACTGAGTAGGCCAGTCTTTAAGATTAATTAGTTTATTTGAAGCCATACTTTGGGGTCTCATGATTGATGGATTTCATTGATAGGAGCAGCCCACAGGATAAAGTGATTGGCTGAAGCTCTAAGGAGAATGAATTATGGTGGAGAAAATAAGAAAGCAAACTTGCACAGTCCATTCATTCCCACTCTCCCCACTTCTGTCTGTCTGTCTGTCTGTCTCTTTCTCTCTCTCTTTCTTTCTCTTTCACAATTGGGAACTGCTACATATGAGATTCAGTTCTAACCTGAGCAACATGTCTTTTGATGAAAGAACATTTTCAATGGTTTATTGTAGGTGGATCAAAGACAAAATAGGAAACTTGAGTTTTTATATCCTAGTATTTACATGAGTTGTTTGAAGAATGTAGGCTTGATGAGAAGGAGCTGGTTAATCTAACAGTATTTTTTTTTTTTAGAAAAGTCCAAGCATGTAGAAAATTTTTATGTTTTGTTTTGTTTTGTTTTGTTTGTTTGTTTGTTTGTTTTTTAAAGTGACTCACTAGAATAATAGGGTTCTGCCTATCTAGAAGTTTTAAGTGCTATTCCCTCTTTAGGGGAACCAAAATGGGATAGTCCTAAATTAAGAACTGTATTATTTAATCATTTTCATTCATGTCTGACACTTTGGGATTCCCTTTGGGATTTTCTTGGTAAAGATACTGGAGTATTTTGTTGTTTCCTTTTCCAGTTCATTTTATAGATGATGAAACGAAGGCAAACAGGATTAAGTGATTTACCCAGGGTTATGTAGCTAGAAAGTGTCTGAGGACAGATTTGGCCCCAGGCCAGCCCTTTATCCACACTTCTATCTGGCTATCCAGAAGAACTTTAGGATTCTGTCAAAGTGGAATCCAATGGAGAGGACAAGAGTTACATTGGTTGTGAAATCTATACAAAAATTGACCATATATTAGGACATAAAGACCTAGAATTCAAATGCAGAAAGGCAGAATTAGTAAATGCATCCTTCTCAGATCACAATGCAACAAAAATTACACTCAATAAAAAGGCAGGGGAAAACAGGCCAAAAAGTAATTGGAAACTAAATAATCTCATCCTAAAGAATGATTGGGCGAAACAGCAAATCATAGACACAATTAATAATTTCAGCCATGAGAATGACAATAATGAGACAACTTACCAAAATGTGTGGGATGCAGCCAAGGCAGTAATAAGAGGAAATTTTATATCTCTATAAGCTTACTTGCATAAAATAGAAAAAGAGAAAATCAAAGAATTAGACTTGCAACTAAAAAACCTAGAAAAAGAGCAAATTAAAATTCCCCAATAAAACACTAAACTTGAAATTCTAAAAATAAAAGGAAAGATCAATATAATTGAAAGTAAAAACAAACAAACAAACTATTGAATTAAATAAAACTGAGTTGTTTTTATTTAAAAAAAAACAACAAAAGAGATAAATCCTTTGTAAATTTGTTTACAAAAAGGAAAGAGGAAAATCAAATTGTTAGTCTTAAGAATGAAAGGGAGAAATTTCCACTAATGAAGAGGAAATTAGAGCAATAATCAGGAATTACTTTGCCCAACTTTATGCCAATAAATTTGATAACTTAAATGAAATGGATAAATACCTCCAAAAATATAGATTGTTCAGATTAACAGAAAAAGAAGTAAATTTCTTAAACAGTCCCATTTTAGAAAAAGAAATAGAACAAGCTATTAATCAACTCCCTAAAAAAAAAAAAAAAAAAAAAAAAAAAAAAAAAAAAAAAAAAAAAAAAAAAAAAAAAAAAATCCGCAGCACCAGATGGATTTACATGTGAATTCTACCAAACATTTGAAGAACAATTAACTCCAATGCTATATAAACTATTTTTTAAAATAGGGAATGAAGGAGTCCTACCAAATTCCTTTTATGACACAGACATGATACTGAAACCTGTAAGGGGCCTTTAAATGGGTGCCACAGTGCATCAGGAGATTGAGGCCGGGAAGTAATTTCTGTGGATATTAGGACTGCCCTTGGGCGGGATCCTGGCCATATTGAGATAGCTTCATAATGGGTGACTCTCTCGCTGATTGGCTGTGTGTGTGACCTCACAGGCCCTATGTAAGCCCACTGCAGGCAGCAGGCGGTCCTCTTTAACCTCGCACTCTTCACCCTGGCTCCCTAGCCTGGGTGGCCAAGCCAAGATGGGTAGCCAAAAGAGGTAAGGGTTTTGGTAGTGAACACGTGGGTCTTCTGACCAGGTGTTCACTAGGGAACCAACAAGTCAGGGCATCAGTCAGGGCATTATGTGAGTAGGTATAATAAAGGCTTTTAAGATTACACGTGGTTGTTCTTGAGTGCGCTACCGGTTATTAAGCTATAGATTCAAGAGATTGTGACCAGAGACCTCTGAAGGCCTCAGAGGAGGCGAGCCAGGTAGAGTTCACACTGCAGAGGACAGTGGTCAAAGGTACTCTGGTGGGTCTAGGACAGACTAGTAATTATAACTGCCACTGGGTAGGATGAAAACAGAGAAAAACATTATAGACTAATCTCCCTAATGAACATCAATGTAAAAATCTTAAATAAAATCTTAACAAAAAGAATACAAAAAATCATCTCCAGGATAATACGCAATGACCAAGTAGGATTTATACCAGGAATGCAGGATTGCTTCAATATTAGGAACGCTATTACCATAATTGATTAAATCAATAACCAAATTAATAAAAGTCATATGATCATCTCAATAGATGCAGAAAAAAGCATTTAATAAAATCCAACACCCATTTCTATTAAAAACACTAGAGAGTATTGGAATAAATGGACTTTTTGTTAAAATAGTCAGTAGCATCTATTTAAAACCATCAGTAAGCATCATATGTAATGGAAACATTCCCATTAAAATCAGGGGTGAAACAAGGTTACCCACTTTCACCATTACTATTCAATATTGTACTAGAAATGCTAGCTTCAGCAATAAGAGCTGAAAAATAAAGGAATTAGAGTAAGTAATGAGGAAACCAAAGTATCACTCTTTGTGAATGATATGATGGTATACTTAGAAACACCCAGAGATTCTACTAAAAAGCTATGAGAAATAATCCACAACTTTAGCAAAGTTGCAGCATACAAAATAAATCCACATAAATCATCAGCATTTTTATACATCACTAACAAAATCCAACAGCAAGAGATGCAAAGAGAAATTCCATTTAAAATAACTGTTGATAAAATATTTAAGAAATCTATCTACCAAGGAAAAGTCAGGAACTATATAAGCAAAACTACAAAACACTTTCCACCCAAATAAAATCAAATTGATAAAATATTAAGTGCTCCTGCATAGGTCACGCAAATATAATAAAGATGACAATACTACCTAAGCTAATTGATTTATTTAGTGCTATACCAATCAGACTCCCAAGAAACTATTTTAACGACCTAGAAAAAAATAATAACAAAATTCATTTGGAAGAACAAAGGGTGGAGAATTTCAAGGGAACTAATGAAAAAAAAAAATCAAATGAAAGTGGAGCTGTACCTGATCTAAAACTATATTATAAAGAAGTGGTCACCAAAACCATTTGGTATTGGCTAAGAAATAGACTAGTTGATCAATGGAATAGGTTAGATTTACAAGACAAAATAGTTAATAACTATAGCAATCCAGTGTTTGACAAATCCAAAGACCCCAGCTTTTGGGATAAGAATTCATTATTTGACAAAAATTGCTGAGAAAATTGGAAATTAGTATGGTAGAAACTAGACACTGACCCATACTCAATACCATACACCAAGAAAAGATCAAAATGGGTTCATGATCTAAGCATAAAGAATGAGATTATAAATAAATTAGAAGAACACAGGATCATTTACCTCTCAGACCTGTGGAGAAAGAAGGAATTTGTGACCAAAGAAGAACTACAGGTCATTATTGATCACAAAATAGAAAATTTCAATTATGTTAACTTAAAAATCTTTTGTAAATAAATAAAACTAGTAAAACAAATAAAACTAATGTGTACAGGATTAGAAGGGAAGCAATAAACTGGGAAAACATTTTTACAGTCAAAGGTTCTGATAAAGGCTTCATCGCCAAAATATATAGAGAATTGACTCTAATTTATAAAAAATCAAGCCATTCTCCAATTGATAAATGGTCAAAGGATATGAACAGACAATTTTCTGATGAAGAAATTGAAACTATTTCTAGTCATACTAAAAGAGATTCCGAATCATTGTTGATCAGAGAAATGCAAATTAAGACAACTTTGAGATACTGCTACCTGTCAGATTGGCTAAGATGACAGGAACAAATAATGATGAATGTTGGAGGGGATGTGGGAAAACTGGAACATTGATGCATTATTGGTGGAGTTGTGAACCATTCTGGAATTTGGAACTATACTCAAAAAGTTATCAAACTGTGCATACCCTTTGATCCAGCAGTGATAATTCTGGGCTTATATCCCAAAGAGATATTAAAGAAGGGAAAGGGACCTGTATGTGCAAAAATGTTTGTGTTAGCCCTTTTCATAGTGGCTAGTGACTGGAAATTGAAGAGATGCCCACCAATTGGAGAATGGCTAAATAAATTGTGGTATATGAATGTTATGGAATATTATTGTTCTATAAGAAATGACCAGCAGGATGAATACAGAGAGGCTTGAAAAGACATACATGAACTAATGCTGAGTGAAATGAGCAGCACCAGGAGATCATTATATACTTCAATAAAAATACTACATGATGATCAATTCTAATGGACATCACTTTCTTCAACAATGAGAGGATCCAAATCAGTTCCAATTGATCTATAATGAACAGAACCAGCTATACCCAGGGAAAGAACACTCAGAAATGAGTATGGACCACAACATAACATTCTCACTCTTTCTGTTATTGTTTGCTTGCATTTTTGTTTTTTTCTTCTCAGGTTATTTTTACCTTCTTTCTAAATCAGATCTTCCTTGTGCAACAAGATAACTGTATACATATGTACACATATATTGTATTTAATATATACTTTAATATATTTAACATGTATGGGACTACCTATCATCTAGGGGAGGGGATGGAGGGAAGGAGGGGAAAAGCTGAAACAGAAGTTTTTGTAAGGGTCAATGTGGAAAAATTATCCATGCATATGTTTTCTATATAAAAAGCTATAATAAAAATAAATAAAAAGAGGAAAATGAAAAAAAATTATATTGGTTAATTGGTTGTTAGCTTTTCTGAATTCTTTATATATAAGTGCATTTTGTTTTATTTTGTATTTTTGCCTTATTTATGTATTTCTTTAAATTATTTTAATTTTTCTATGGGCCTAAATACACATAGTTGTAACTCTGATTTTTCAAATAGAAGTTAAAGCATGTGTGGGCCACATTTAAGAAAACTAGACAAAAAAAGGAGCATGATTCAATGGAAAGAATGCTGCATTTGTTGTCAGGTTTGTTGACCTCTTATTATTAGCTGTTCAATTGAGCATTACTTCTCTGGTTCTCACTTTCTGGCAAATAAATGAGTTATACAAGACCTCAGAGGTCCATCATTGCTTTAAATCTATGATAAAGTAATCTTAGATAAAAGCTATATTTTGAGATTTACCTCAAGTTGGGATAATTTAAGTCAAAGAGGGACTCATCTTTTGATGATAGTGCTTCAGAGAAGACCCAGTTCATGCGACTCTAGAGCTCAGGATTCTGGCCCATATGTCACATATATTTTTTTTTCCTATAGATTGGAGGAATGTGTAGAAGGAAAGATATATTGACATATGATATATACTGAAAGAATAATTTGCTATGCTGATTATTTTACTTATTTTTCTTTGTTACAAGAAAAGTTTCTATAGAAAAAAGGCAGGAAGTACTCTAAAGAGGTTGAGAGAAATGAATAAAATGAATAAAATAATAAAAATTGATTTTATGAAAAAGATGTATAGCTGGACACAATGGTTCATACATGTAATACCTGGTAAAAGTGATATTGATATGGTAAATACATAAACATGGGAGTTTTGATCTATAATAAGCTAAGCCAAATGTGTGTACTGGGTCCACACTAGTATGGTAAGTCCTTTGAGAAGGGAGAGAAAACTAGGCATTAGGATGCCTAACAAACGGACAACCATCCAAGGTCAGAAATAGAGCAGAAGAAAAGGCTTGTAGGAGAAAAGAGGAGAAGAGAGGAGAGGAAAATGGAGGGAATAGAAAAGACTATGACATTATCCTTTAAGAACAATGGCAAGGTGTTAACATCGAAAGATCTGAGGTTAGTAAGGAAAACTAAGGAAAATACAAAGAATCCATATTAGAATAAAAGAATATCAATATTTAGAAATAATCCTCCCTAACCAGATGGGATAATTATTATAGGCAATGGGGATTAGGTAACACTGCTCAGCTCTTATTTTGTTTCTTTTTTCTTTACTGAAGAGAATTATCTTTGAATTGGAAAGGACAGAACAAAAAAAGAGGGGCTTAATAGGGAGTGGAAACCCAAGATAAGAAAGGAAATAGTAATAGAACACTTAGCTGTTCTTGATGAATTCAAGTTAGTTTCCCCAGATAAGCCACAATTGAGAATTGTTGGATAAGTTTGTCAAGCAGACAGAAGTGATCTTTGAAAACTAGAGAAAAGAAATACCTTGCAACTAGAAAAGCATAAATGTTCTGCTTTTTTTTTTTTTTAAGGAAAGTACATTTTGGAAATTACAGGTTATAGCAAACTGAACTTTTAGTCCCAATCAAATTCTAAAATAATGTAATGCTAGTGAGCATATAGAAAATGAAGTAGAAGCTACAAAGAGATCATGACCTCAGCAAGAAGAGGCCATCATGGATTCACTGGATTACTAGATTGATACATCTGGAGAATTCTATAGCTAGAGGTTTTTTCATATTCTAGAATATGTTTAACAGATTTTCCCATATAATTGTAGATAAAATAGTGAAATGTGGGCTAGGTGTTAACACAGTTAGTAGATCCAAAACTGCTTCATTCATTTACCTGCTTTGTGACTGCCAAATTTTATTCTTGATTGGAAAACTAGAATAATAGCATCATAATATTACACTCAGGACTTACTTTACTGACATTCTGCCTTAGGAATTCTTAACCTGGCATCCACAACCATAAAGGGAAGTAAAAACAACTGCATTTTGGCATACTTTATTTCTTTTGCAGTGCTAAATATTTCATTTTATGCATTTCAAATATATTATTCTGCCAGAAAAATCTGTGAAAAAAAAATCTGAACTCATATTTTCATTCAACACACTGTTTTTACAGATGATGATCTGGGACAGGTGAGTCCCAGATCAAGAAAGTAATTATCTAATATGCTACTTCAAAATGACTTCTTCCCCATAGTCATGATTTCTCCCCCATTCTATGAGTAATTGAAGCAACCATCACAAGTTTTTATCTTTCAGCTGCTTCTCTAAACCTCATTCTAAAAGAGGAAGATGGATAAGGCTATCAATTTGTTACATGCATGTCTTCACTGCTACTCTTTTAGTTTCTCTATGTCATTTTGTTGCTCATTTTTAAATGAAGAAACCATGTTCTGCTGGCTAAATGCCATGGTAACAATGACATACAAATTCAAATTTCATGCAGGTTTTCTACTTCATTGAACAGGCAAATGATGAGAAACATTTTTTTCCCAATGCAGAGGAAATACATTTTCAAGGATAAGCACCTTAATTAGGAACTCCAATCAGGGTAAAATGAATAAATTGTGCCAAAAGCTAAATTGGTTATTATTCAATCAAGAAGTTTTTATTAGGAAATCTCTGTATAACTATGCATATTCTTTGATTCAGCAATATTATTAATAGTCCTATACCCCCAAAGAGATTTAAAAAAAATAATCCGTAAGAGATATAACCTCTTTGCAACACATCTTTTTGTGGTTAACAAGATATTGGAAACTAAAGAAATACCCTTCAATTGGACAGTGGCTGAATAAATTATGAATAAATTATGGCAAGTGAATGTATTGAAATACTGTTGTTTAGAGACTTTCCTTTTGAGAATTGCTATGTATGCCATGTCAGCTGGTAGGGTGGACCCAGGAGGTAGAAGGGGGCTTGGCTTCTGAGGCAGGAGGTTGTGTCTTACAGGTGTTTTCCTTGAGATGGCCAAGGGTGTGTCTTCTTGCTAGATCTTTTCTTCCGATGCAGCACTAACTCCCTTCAGTGTCTCCCTTCTGTGGATCCACCTATGCAGTGCTGAGTGGGCTAGGCATGGGGTAATCCAAAAGAAGAGTAAATATAAATGGCCAGCTTTGAGTCCATAGAAGAAGAAGGATGCAGAGAGAAGGAGAGAGAGAGAGAGAGAGAGAGAGAGAGAGAGAGAGAGAGAGAGAGAGAGAGAGAGAGAGAGAGAGAGAGAGATTCAGAGACACAGAGACAGAGACAGAGAGAGAGAGATACATACACTTGCTCTTGTTTCCTGGTAACCCCTGCTAATGTTATCAATAAAGAAAGGCTGTTTGGTGATTTAACATTGGACTCATCTTCATGTCTATCTGGGAAAAATTTGTAAGTATGGCCCTGGCAATCAATAGCCTTGGAGTGGGAGGTTAAACTATTGTATGTAAGAAACAATTAAGGGGATGGTATCAGTGAAACCAATGCAGTGTTTGTTGTATGCAATTGTGTGCAGTGATGCAGAGTGAAGTGAGCAGAATCAGGAAAACAATTTAAGTTATAAAAACAATATTAAAAATAAATTTTAAGGGGCAGGTAGATGGTATAGTAGATAGAGTACCTGCCCTGAAGTCAAGAAGACCTGAATTCAAATCTGGCCTCAGACACTTAATATATTCTAGCCGTGAGACCCTAGGCAAATCACTTAACCCCAATTGCCTCAGAAAAAAAAAAAAAAAGATCAATTTGAAAATATTAAGAACTCTGATAAATGCATTGATTCATCAGGATTCCCAGTACTGGTGATGTTTATTTATCTTATGACAGAGAGGTGATGAACTACACATTCACAATGAGAAATGTATTTTTGCACATGGTCAATATAGGCATTTGTTTTGCTTAACTACATATATTTGTTTTTACCTTTTTTGTTTGTTTATTTACTAAATCAAAGAATGGGACAAATAATGAGTGTTTATTTATTAAAAATAGCATTTTAAAAAGACTTTAATATCCAGAAAATGAGTAATTATAGGACAAAAATATTTTTATTTTTCCCTTCCTGACACGACAAAATGAGAAGCTCTGAAAACCAAATTCACAAGCCTCTTTTTATGAATTGTTAAATGCATGTCTTTATGCATGTAATTTTATGCAATCCAACCAACAGGAAGGACAAGTACAAAGACAAAGCATATTAAAGAGACCAATAGACCAAAAAGTAGATGGTTGTGGCAAACCCTTCTTAGGAAATTGTCAAAAGTGGCACAGGTAGTTCTCAGTCTTAATTAATTCAAAGCATACTCTTATGAAGAAAGGTGATCCAGAAACCACACACCAGATATATCATTCTGTGTCAATCATAATAACAAGAATGACAGCAATGCTTTATGTGTTTTGATGGACTCCACAATAATAATGCCTTAGTCTTATCTGTTATTTGACAGTTCACAATACACTTTCACAATCCATTTTCTCCAATGGTATTTGAGCCACCTGAACCATTTTAGGCAGGGCTAATATCCTTATCCTCAATTTGTAGACTTTGAAATTCAGTCCCTATCTAGCCAGAAAGGCAAAATTATTTTTACATAAATCCAAAGGGCCATTAAGAAAGCCAGAACTTCTGTCTCATATTAGGTTGTCTGATGCCGAGGCCAGTGCTTTCTTTTCCCATTAAAATTTGTTGCAACCCTGCATCTAATATTTGAATATCAATCTAAAAATGAACCCATAATATCTTAAGAGAATTTGCAAGATATATATTTGGTAAAAACAAAAGTATATCTTACATTGTATTGGAAGGGAATTTTCATCTCATGGAACAAGCAACCTAAATTATGAGAGGTTTAAGGAATAATTATTTTATTACAGATATACTTGGTAAGCCCCTGGTAAAAACTGCCTATAAAGAGGTAAAAGCAGCAGACCAAGAAATAAAAGCAGCCCAAAAGGAAGAAGGTTCATAGGATTTCAGTAGCTTCTGCACAAAACATAGAGTGGTTTACATATATTGTTTGTTCAAGACATACACTAGTGAGTTTCAGGTCAATATATCCAGAGGCAAAGTTAACTCAGAAGCCTAATATCCACTGCATGTCCTGACCATGATAACCCTGATTGGTGTCATAGGGATTATTTCAAACTAATCCAGGGTTACTAGTAACTTGGCCCCTAAAGCCTCACTTTAAGAAAAACCCTCCAGTGAAAGTAAATAATCTATTCTTTAATATTAAAAAAAAAACTATTTCTATTTCATTGTTCCTCATTCTTTTGCTCCTTTAGTTAGAAATGGCTGCTTCCACAAAGCACAACCTTCCTGGTACCAGTAATTTATTGTAGCTAGTTTAGAGCAAACTTCAGAGGTGCCGATAGCTTCTCCTCACCTGACATTAAAATATGTATCTGATTACAAAAGGTTGAGCCTAGCAAATCAAGGAATATCATAGTGAAACTCCACCCTGATATCATCCCCTGGGTCAGGATGCCATCTCTCTCTAAACTATCCTCACTCAGATTTTTAGTTCTTAGCATGGTATCAAACCTAACTCACTCCAATCTGGACATTCACTTTTTCCCTCTGACCCCTGGGGTTAATACCATCTTTGTGATATTATAGGTTATCAATTCAAACTTATTTTGATACTTATTCAAAGCATCCATGGCTTCCTCAAGTGGGAACCTCACAGCCTTGGGAATAAGTACAGTTATTGCCTACTCTAGGATTAACCTAGTTTCAGAATTTGCATTCAAAAGGCATAGTCTTAAAGAGGATGGGTACAAGTTTATTACAGCTCAGAATCTTGATTTAAATAAGATATAAGAAAAAGAAGAAACATATATAATAAAGGTAATATGCAGTTAGCAAACATAGTGATGACCAAGACAATATAAGACACAGACAAAAGATAATATGTAATACACATCATCATATGTAATATATATCATCACCACTTCAAGGAATCTCCAACCTCTGGATTTCAATAGCTGGGAGAGCATGTCACAGCTATGCAGAGTCTTGAGTGGGAAACGGTACCAAGTGGTACACAAGCCTCCTAACTGAGTTCTCAAAGTCCCTTTCCACTAAGGAGTTTTAATAGGCTGAGAAAAAAAGAAGGCACTGCATTAAATATTCTCATTTAGTACATGATGCTTGAAACAGAGTAATTTTGTAAGGTACAGGATTTTTCTATCACAAAAGGCCCACCAAAGAGACTATCTGTTCATTCCTCTAGGAGGATTATAATTACTCCAGAAACCATCAGGTTTTCCAGGGTAAATATAGGCCTGACATAAAGGATATTAATTAAGTAAGGCAGCAGGAGGATCACCAATCCTCCTAAAGCTTCCAGAGATTTATCAGGAGTGAAGGAGTGAATTTCAAAGTTCTCAGCAAACAAATTTACACAAAGACATGCCTGAGGCTCACTGGGATTTCTGACTAGGATTCCCTACACCTGCTTCAGTGGGTTTTTTTTGTTTGTTTGTTTTTTGTTTTTGTTTTTTAAAGAAACAAATCTTTATTACCTGGCCAGACCTTTATGTATAGGTACACAATTAGTCTATAGTAAGTCCAGGTCTGAGATAGGGAGCTCCTCACTTCTGTTTTCTCAGCTCACATTTCTTCATTTTTCCCTCCTTTATTATTTGCTGAGTTTTCTGCCTTTTTCTATTTATAGGAGTTAAAGAAGATGACAGTCTCCATCCAATCTTTGTTGAGTGAGGAAGATGATTATCAATGTGTTCTGGTCCTAATGTTACTGAATATCTTGGGCAGACCACATTTCCTCTCAGTTTCAGTGTTTTCATCTGTAAAATTAATCAATTGATGTTTAAGTTTTCCTTGAAGACCCTATTTCTAGCCTTCCAGAAACTTTTTCTAAATGGATTCCTACTTTAGATACAAAGAAGAGTTTGCAATCCACCCATCTTTGTGTTTAAAACATGCATTTCTAGGAGTTCCTATGTATTCTTTTTTCACATGTAACAAACATCAACATTGAATATCCCCAGGCTTTAAATAGAAAAATGACTTTTAGCTTTCCACTCTGATTTCTTGTTTCCTCCAAGTTCAAACATACTGGTATTCCCACCTCTCAGTGATCCCCTGGGTCATTAACAGACAGTCCTATTCACAACTGATTCACCAAACTAGCCCTTATGCTTTGTGTAGTACTTTCTGATAGACTACATAGTTCCTCCTCTGTCCTTCAGCAGTTTTTTCCAATGTGGACATTGACATTGAAAATCACATTGTCAAAATTAAAATGTTTTATTTAAGTATTAATTTTGTGGATTTAAATATTAATTACTTAAATAACATGAAATAATAATTGTGTGCATTACACTGTAACATTTTATCAGGGATAATATTTCAGAATGATTGAAGCCTGTTAGGTTCTTACTAAGTGCTAATGAGATAATGAGATATTAGGTTTTTACTAAGTGCTAAGTCGGTACTTAACAATTTTCTAGTTCTGGCCTTTCCTGGGAGTTTGACTTGTGAATTCCTGGGGAAGAGCTTGCATGCTTAGGAGGAGCAAGTTTGTTGGTTGAAGTAATTCTTCCCAGAAGCCCTTGCATTCACCACTTTCTGGGTCTCTCCACATCACCTGGCGATTATCTAAGGACAGTGGAGCTGCTTGCACTGGACACTGCCCTTCTGGTGGGTTATAAAACCTGTCTGCTCCCCCTTTCTTTTGTTTTTGGAGGAGTGTCTTAATGTCTCTGTTTCTTCTCTCTACTATTGCCTGACCTTGTGGATTAAAAGGTATTCCAATAATGTGTAATATCTTATACTGCGCACAGAAGTGCGCAAAATGTTTAGAACTATATGCAAGTCCATTATCTGTTTTTATTTCTTTTGTCACAGGTAGCCCTAGGGAACTTCTAAATTTAGTTCTCTATACCATTAATTTTCTAATTTTTGACAAAGATGCACTGGCTCCGGCAGACAGGTTTTATAACCCACCAGAAGGGCAGTGTCCAGTGCGAGCAGCCCCATGTTGGGCACCAATTTGTAACGAGCTGTTCCTCTAGAAGCTGCCGATCGCTCTCTGGGAGGAGATCTGTTGTGTCAACTCAAATCTTTAGGACAGATTCTTCTTCCTGTAGAGAACCGTTGTCTCCAGACAGTTGCCATTAACTCTGGTCCAGAGAAGTGATTTCCCTTCCTGCAGAGAGCCGAGTCAAGCCTGGTCTAGAGCAAAGACTCCCTTTTTCCTCCAGAGCTGACCTCTTTATTCTCCCAGAGAATGGGTGTGGAATAATGCAAGGGCTTCGGCAAGAATTACTTCAACCAATGAACTTGCTCCTCCTAAGCATGCAAGCTCTTCCCCAGTAACTCACAAGTCAAACTCCCAGGAAAGGCCAGAACTAGAAAATTGTTAAGTACCAACTTAGCACTTAGTAAAAACCTAATATCTCATTATCTCATTAGCACTTAGTAAGAACCTAACAGAAGCCTACATCCCTATTTCAAAATACTTTGCCAAATGCAATCAGGAGAGCTAGATTTTTCATATTAGTTTTGTCATTCAATAATAGTTAGCTAGCATTTGTATGATCTTTTTTTTTTTTTTTTTTTTTTTTTTTTTGAGGCTGGAGTTAAGTGACTTGCCCAGGGTCACACAGCTAGGAAGTGTTAAGTGTCTGAGACCAGATTTGAACTCGGGTCCTCCTGAATTCAAGGCTGGTGCTCTATCCACTGCACCACCTAGCTGCCCTTGTATGATCTTTTAAGACTTACAAAGGACTATATAGTATATGTTATTTTATCTGATCTTCACAAAGCCTCTGAGAGGAAGATACTAATATTATCTCTATCTTACAGGTAAAGAAACTGAAGTTAAATGATTTATCCAAGATCACATAGCTTAAATAAACATTAAATTTTTGCTCTTCTTGATTCAGTCATGATAGGCACTGTGCTGATTTCAGTGCTTTGAGACTAAATGTTAAATCTATGGCATAGAAATGATGTTCTCCCTAGGGAAGTCAATATTGGCAAAATATTGGCAAAAATGTTTCTTGACATATTAAAATACAATATTTTATCACAGGAAAATATCCCAGAATGATCAATTCTTTCTCAAACATGCCTCTCTATTTTTTCCAAAGCCAAAATTCCTGAGGCTCCAGAAGTAAAGCCAAGTGATTTTCCGAGAAGCACTGGAGGGTTGATATTAGTGATTTTAGTCCTCAATTTTGAATATACACTAATTAAGAAAGTCTTACCTTAGAAAATGAAACTGTTCTTCCAAAGCTCTTTCATTATTGATAAGCTGAACACTTCTTTTTTTTTTTTCCAGGATTGTGCTTTCTGAATACTTTCCCCTTCTACTTTTAACTTTTATAAAATTTGTTTTTAGAAACAGGCTATGTTATCCTGGGCAATCACCCACAAATATACTTGGTAGAGCAGTCTGATTTTGTGATACTAGAAAAACCATTGCATTATTATTACCTTCTTACTGATGACTTAAATTTCATAATTGCTGATTTGATCATTTCAAGTATATTTTTACATCTACAATCAATGTCTACTTTTGACACAAATGTGAATTACAGCCCTAATCTGCCAGGTGATAGAAAGACAAATCAATGTCCAGAAACCCTCTAATCAATGATTGCTTCTGCCATTTACTAGTTCTGGAGTATTGGACCTTCTAAATTTTTATCTTCTAAAATTTTGTATTCATCCTTTGAAAAATATTGAAGCAATGATACTTAATCAAACAGTGAAGATTAAAGATGATAGATATGCAGCTCTTAAATCTTATGTGAATATAATTTTTGGGGGGGTAAGCTAAAAGAGAAGAAGAAGAACTGTAGGAAAGATTGATTCTGGGAGGACAGAGTTTACTTGAAAGTGATAAGAAATAGAGGAGGATTGAACCAAAATTAATTAAGGATTTATAACATTAGCATTTCATGCTATAAGTGTTTGTTTTTCTCTTTGAAGTTGCTAGAATTTGCTGAATTTATTTTTGAAGACCTTGCATATTTCTACTTTTCTCAAGGTAAATGATTGAAGTCATTGGTCTTTTTGAAAAACTATTTATTTAGAAATATAAGATCATTTATAGCATTAATTAATCAATCAGCATGAATTTGTTAAGTGCTTACTATATGCCAGTCATTGTGTAGGCACTGAACAAGTTATTTTGCAAGCATTTTCCTGTTTGTTTTTTTAATTAATTATATTTCAATATTTTATTTTTTCATAAGTTAAATAACTCATTGACAATTCTCAAAAATAATTTTTCACTCAACATTGTAATCTTCATTGCTATTCTGTATGAGTTATACTTGAAATTTCTCTTTGGCAGCATCCTGGAGATTTTATTGATCTTCATTTTACTCCTAATTCCAATATTTCAAATCAATTTTTCATGATTTCTCATATTATTACACCCAACCTCTTTGTTTAATATATTTCATTTCCCTTATATTTCTAATATTCTAGCAAATGAAGTATTGTACATCAATATATTAGAAAGTTTACCAGTTCCACCCCCACCTTATTATTGTTGCTGTTTGGTATTTGTTTATACTTGTTCTTGTTTTATAGGTATTATGTTTTAGCTTCCATGGCCATGATGAGAATTGAAAGGACCCCAACTGAAGAATGCTTGGGGAAATTAGTACCAAAGGAGTAGCCAGAAAAAATTTTCTAGCAGGGAAACTATAATCAACTATGTGCCTTGAGAAGATTATTTTAGAATAAGAGATGAATATGTTATTTGAGAGATCTTGTACTAGTTCAAGTGAGAGGTGATGAAGGCCAGAGATAGAGTGACACTTGCTTGCTTTTCTATTAGGCTCTCAGACATGGTAAAGTGTGGAGAAGTTTTATTTTCCTTTGGGGAAGAGACAATTGAAGTTAACTTATCTGGCCAGGATCACATAGCTATTAAGTATCTGAGGTGGATTTGAACTCATATCCTCCTGACTCTATTGAGAGTGCTCTACTAAATGTATAACCTAACTTTCTTTTTTGGGGTAGGAAGCAGAAGTTTTTTAATAATAATTCTTCATATATAATGGCAACCTCATTGATTTTCACATAATGGTATGAACATTGAGTTAGGTTTGACAGATATCATTATTCTCATCTTACAAGTACAACAATTGAGTCTACAAAGTCTAAGTTAGCTGAACTTGGGGTTCTGGAAAAGAAAATCCTAAAGAGTCCAACTGGCATTCCCCCCAGGATACCAAGAGTATAAACTCTGTCATACTTAATTGCAATAAATAACACAAGGCTGAAAAAGAAATATAAAATTTGAGCATAATACTTTCATGTTAGAAAGATTAGCATCCATGTATAAATAGTTCTTTACCAGAAGAAAGAATATTGGAGAAAAAGGAGACATGATTAGAAGTAGAAAGATGTATATTTTGGCAGTAGTTTTGATTTAACTGTGTGACTCTGGCCAAGTCATTCTGATATTCAAAGATTTAGTTCCCTCATCTACAACATGGGAATAATAATATTGATATTTGCAACTTCATTGAATATTGTAAGAAAATTAGTCCATAAACATGAAAACATTACATCAATATGAGTTACAAATTATTATCATCACATTAAAAATCATCCTGAGTGAAAAATTTCAAGAAATATTTTTCTTTTTCTTCTTCCTCTTGATAAGAGATAGCATTTTCAGGAAGTAGGAAGCTAAAAGACACATGAATGCAACATATTTTTTAATCTTCCCTAACAAAACTCTGTATTTCAATCCTAGGGACTGGGATGAAATTGGTAGATTGAGTTTGAAAGAATAAGCAAGTATTCAAAAGTCAGAGCTCTCCCATATTGGTTTAAAGGGCTCTTACATGGAAACAAGATTAATTGTATTATGTTTGAATTGAGAGAGCAGAACTAAGCACAATGAGTCAAAGTTGCAAAAGGGAAAGTTGATGTAAGGCTTGATTGGGGAATTAAAAAAAAAAAAAAGCTGTCTGAAAATGGAGTAAAGTACTTTGCAATTTGATGGATTTCCTCTTACCATAGTTTCTCTGAGTAAATGCTAGAAAATGACTTATTGAGGATTTTGTAGGAGGCTTTTTTATTTAGGTATAGGTATAGCTTTTATGATTTCTCCCAATTCTAGGATTCTCTGATATTTAATCTAAAGGTAGCAAAGAGAAATTAATTTAGTTTGTTTGTTTTAGGTAATTTTTTCCCAATTGCATGTAAAAATAGTTTTCAACATTAATTTTTGTAGGACTTTGAGGTCCAAATTGTTCTTCCTTCCTTACTCCTGCCCCATTCCAAGATGGCAAACAATGTGATATAAGCTATACACGTGAATCATGTTAAACATATTCTTACATTAGTCATGCCGCCAAAAGAAGAAATAAAATGAAAGGGAAAAGCCACCAAAAAAGAAAGTGAAAATAATATGCTTCAGTTTATATTCAGCTCCCAGGCCTTTCTTTAGTTATGAATACCATTTTCTATTCTTAGTCTTTTGGAAATTCTTAGATCTTGCTGAGAAAAGCCAAGTCAATAATAGTTCATCATTGTACAGTTACGGTGTACAATGATTTCCTGGTTCTGCTCACTTCACTAAGCATCATTTCATGTAAATTTTTCTAGCTTTCTCTTAAATCAGCTGCTCATCATTTCTAATAGGACAATAGTATTTCAATATATTAATATCACAACTTGTTCAACCATTTCCCAAATAATGGGCACCCTTCAATATCCGATTATCACCATAAAAGAGCTGCTATAAATATTTTTGTACATATGGGCCCTTTTTCTGCTTTTTAATGCTGTTCATGGGATAGAGATCCAGTAGTGGTATTTCTGGATCAAAGCATATGCATAGTTTTTTAGCTCTTTGAGTATAGTTCTAAATTGCTCTTCAAAATAGTTATATCTGTTCTCAACTCCATCAACAATACATTAGATATTAAAAGTTGTAGAAGATGAATGACAATTGGCTACATCCAGAAAAGGAACACTGGGAAATGAGTGTAAACTGTGAGCATTGTTTTTTTTTTTTTTGTTTTGTTTTGTTTTGTTTTGTTTTTCTTCCCAGATTATTTTTACCTTCTGAATACAATCCTTCCTTTGCAACAACAACAACAACAAAATTCGGTTCTGCACATATATATTGTACCTAGGATATACAATAACATATTTAATATATATGGGAATGCCTGCCATCTAGGGGAGGGGGGAAAATTTAGGAACAGAAGGGAGTACAAGGGATAATGTTGTAAAAAAAAAATTACCTATGCATATGTACTGTCAAAGAAAATGTTATAATTATAAAAATTAATAAAAATATGTTTACAAAAAAAGAAGAAGATGAATGATATGATACCTTTCTTTAATGAATGAATCATGACCAGTTCTATGCCCCACCAAGCAAATACTGCCAAGTTGCATGACTCAAAGAATATAAAATATTTATTCTCTAGACCTTACTTATTTTAATACTGAAATCATTTCCCAGAAAGCTATCTGAATAATAGTTTACCTCAGATATGAAAAGATAATGAGAATTTTAAATTGGGAAATACTACCCCTGAGTAGATGACCAATGTAAGAAATTGTTGCTTTTTTTCAAATTCTATTTTCTTTTCATTTTTGTTGCATATATGGTACTGACACCATGCAGAGTCACTATGTAAGCCATACTTCTACATCCCCATCAGGAAACTAAGGTATTGGGAGAATGTTACTTAAATAGATACTCTTCAAGTCCTGATCTCTGCTTTCCCTATTCCCCTACCTCTCTCTGTATGTGTCATTGTCTCTGTCTGTCTCCCTTCCTTCTTCTCTCCCACTTCCCCTCCTTCCCCCCTTTTTGGTTTTTGCTCTGTCTCTGTCTCTCTCACTGCCTCCCTCCCTCTCTCCTTCTCCCCCTTTTTCCCTTCTTCTCTCCTCCTTTTCCCCTCTCTCTGTCTATATTTTCTTTTCTCCCTCTCTCCTTCCATCTCTCCGGCATTCTTAATGAGGTTTTCAATGTACCTGGAACTCTCAAAATCATTGGTAGATAATGACTTCTTCAAAATGTTTTCCTTTCCTAATTACTATAGTCCTAGGGATAAACTGTATATTCCCCCAGGAGGATTTTTCTTACTTGTTACAAGGATGTAACTCCCATTAACACTAATCTAAGTTATGAGTGAATGTCAGAAGGCTGAATGTGCTCTACAAAATTACACTTGTCAATATATCTGTCAAAAACTGGCTTCTTTTGTGATTTTGACTTGGCTCTCAATTCCTGAACATAGTGCACCAATCATTAGAACAAATGCATTGGATCTAAAAAAGAAAAATGAAGAACAATGTACCCAGAAATAAAGTGCTTTAGCTAGGATGAGAAAAAACTGCAGCTGCAATAATAATAAACCATCAACAAAATAGTCATAACCAATGTGAAAATATCATTTAACATTTTGCAAAGTGCTTTACATGCATTATCTTATTTAAGCACAAAATACTTTGCAAACTTTTTGATATTATATAAATGCAATTTATTATTGTAATATTTGTTTATTCTCTTTCAAGTGTGATAAGATATTGAGAGACACCAAGTCATCCTCAATACCCTCAATAAAAGTAAAACATAAGTGTGTTAGAGGAATGGGAATTGTCTATTTAAAAAAGAATTATTTTATTTCAACAATGGTGGCTGAGAATAATTTATTAGCATCTGAGTGGAAATGGACCTTGAAAACTATCTAGTTCATCCCATACTGAAAAAACAATATCTCTTCTCTCCCACAAATAGATAAACAGACTTTGCCTTAAAACTTCCAGTGAGGTCAAACTTCCTGAAGCATCCCATCTTAAATATCAATAATTCTAATTGTTAGGAAGTTTTCTTATATTGAACTGAATGAAATCTGCCATTTAGCAATGTCCACCCATTGGAAGTACTAACTTCTAGAACCAAATATTTAATATTTATTTATTAAATATTTTTATAAATATAATAAATATTTATTATTTAAATATTTTAATACTTAATCTCTCTTACAAGGAAACTCCTTAAAATCATTGTAGAAATCTATCATATACTCTTTGCACTTTTCTTTTAGGTTAAACATCTCTAATTCCTTCAAGGAATGCTCATATGGCATAACACTCACAGATATGCCTGGGTGGCACAGTAGATGGAACTTTATCGCTGAAGTCAAGGAGATGTGAGAGTTTAAATAAAACTGCTTATGAATATATTTATGAAATTGTGTGCCAATAATCTTTAAAAAAAAGATAGGAAAGTTCCAATTTAGGTATAGCTCAAGACAATCATGATACAGTTCATAAACTTCTTTTTTTTTTGAAAATGGAGATCAAGAAAAGCTTGGCATTTTCTAACCAGACCACACCAAAATAAGAGCATCTGAATCCACTAGCATAAAAGAGAATGATGGTAGGTCCCCTCCTCATCAATCTGGATCTCATATCTATGTGTGCCTCTCTCTGCCTGATACAAGCCTTTTGTTTCGCTCGCTTCAGTAAAGGAGTAAGTCTTCCCCCAAACACAGCTTGAGAGAGTGATAATAAAGAAGAGTGTTATGACTTTAATTCACAGTTGGTGAGAGTAGCAGATAAGCACAGCAATAGGCCTGGCTACCCCACTGACACTGGAATTTATTTTTTCACATTTGTATTTGAAACTAGAGGAATTCAGGTTGATTTTAACTCTCATGGGTTAATGGTACTTTGAAGCTCCAATTTCCCTTCTTGCTGTGAATTGGACTATAGAATTCTTTCCCCCTGCAAGGCCAATCAGATGAGATGGATTAGCAAATTTCTCTAACAGCCTGGTAACAACATGTGTATTTGAAACTTCTGAGAAGAGATTCCAAGGACAAGTGACTTTTCCCTCTATTACAGAGTATATTGTTTAATAAATTATCTCAGTATCACAACTCTGGATGTATAGATTTTCACCTCCTCAACGTGAGGGGCAAAAAAAGACACTGTAGAAATAATATTACTAGCAACACAAGTATGTCATGTTCCCCATGCACATTCTACATGCATACAAAAGAGAAGTTAACAGATTTCTATTTATTTGGTTTTTAATACTAAGGAAATATAAACTAAGGAAATATAAATATAAAAAATATTGTCCTGGAATGTGCAATCATTAAAGAGCAAACTAGAAGATAAATATTTGTCTGTTGTAAAGAAGGATATGAAACTATTTTCCAATGATTATTGCAAGTAAAATGGAGAATATCTGTGGAGGGAAGTACCCTATTCAAATATAAGTTTCTATAAAATTAAGTAGAAAGGCTGCTTGTTTTTCTTCCCTTCTTGGAAGATCTATCATGGTTAACAATCACTCTATCAAATTATATTTATTAGACAAAAATATTCTCATCACAGTACTAGACATATTTGGGGAAACTGAACTATGAGAGTGTGAAAATCCAAAAGAAAAGGGGAAAAATCTCTTCAGGGGTTTCTGAAATTTATAGGAAACAATTGTAAAAGGCTGTCTCTATTTTTTCCCACCCCCTCTTCCTCTGTAATAAGATCATACACCACATCTCTCAATTTTATCTAGATACTGACACATCCACACACTCACATATATGCATATATAAAAACTTATAAACCTAGAAAATGTTTTGTGTTAATATGCAAATATATATTTATAAAATGTTTAAATAAATTCATATATATATATAGTTATATAAGCATGTATACATGTATACATATACACATACATATATTATACATACACACATATTTTTGCATATGTGTGTCTCTGTATATTATGCATCTCTTTGTGTGTACATATATGTGTATATATATATATATATATATATATATATATATATATATACACATATATATGTATATGTATATATACACAGAGAAGCATAATTGATTCTTTTAGATTTTTCCCCTCTTCCAAAACTCTTCCATATAGGCATCTATTTATATTATCTATGCAGAAGGCCAACCATGATATTGTGAAATGATCATTTAAGATTCTATTAAACCTAGTTTATACTGGACTCGACTCTAACACCCTAAGTTCCTGAAGCATCTAGATTCCTACACTTGTCGGGGAGGATTTCAAATAATGTTTTGGCATCCAGAAGAATGTAAACTAAAGGAATCTACTACTGTTTAGCTCTGTAACCAATAAAGACATAATAACTGTGAAAAGAGTAACTCCAACACCCTGTTCCTTCATTTTCTTGTCTATAAAGAGAGGGAATCCCATTATATCATTTCCAAGTTCACTCTTAGCTCTTTTTTATATTAGCTTTATGACTCTATATAGGTAATGGATATGTAACTAAAATTAGGGCGAAGCATTTCAGGAAACCCAATTGAAATTAGATATAGCTACAGAATTTCTTTGATGCATAGCAATGCTGTATTTCTAGATTTTCAATATATTTTCTGGATACATATATTAGACATTGTGATTTCCACAGAAGAGTATGGAGTATGAAACAAAGGCCTAGAATGTAAGAGAAATTAAGCTATGGATAGAGAAGAATTTTTACTTTGTACACTCAGAATTATTTGTATGTTACACAGAGGTCATTTAACTGCTGGATAAATACTTGAAAATAAAAAGATGATTCTAGTCACTGAAATATAAGACTGCTCTGCTTTATTACATTCAGGAAACAATGGATAACTGTTGAAATGGGCACCAAACTGCTAAAGGAGTGAGGCAGATGGCACAACAATTTCACTTATTGAAAAATAATTACCAATCTGTTTGTCCTTTTATGAAGTAATAGTGGATATCTTTGATGTTTATGGTGGTTTCCTCAAAGCATATTAAAAAGCAAACATATTTTTTCATGAAGAGGAGTGAAGAAAAAACATTCATGAACTCTGAAATCTTTTCAGAAATGAGAATGGGAAAGTCAGGCTAGCAAGGATCATCAGATTGGAAAAGACCTTAAAAATGAGGAGGAAACAGGCTCAGCAAAATGTATTCAAATCCTAAAAGTAGTGATAAAAAGAGTCACAATGTAAAGCTGGTTATTCAGTCTTTATTTTAATTGTTTCTGACTCTTTGTGATCCCATTTGGAGTTTTCTTGGCAAAGATATGGGAGTGATTTGCCATTTCTTTCTCCAGTTCATTTTAGAGATAAGAAAAGTGGAACAAACAAATTTAAGTGACTTGTCCAGGTCACATAGCTAGTAAGTATCTGAAGCCAGATTTGGACTCAGATATTACTGATTCTAAGTCTAGCACTCTATCCACTGTACTAATTAACTACTCCATGAACCCTGATACTCAACTCCAAATCTCATGTTTGTGGCACTGTCTCTCATTTATTCAAAAATCCCTTTTATTTTTGTATCACATGTGTTTCCCAGTTCTCTTCCTCCACAACTACCATGATAGCTATCTTTTAAACAAAGAAAAAAGGGGGAAAAAAGGATTTTGATAAATGAACCAAAACTGATTATAAAAGAATAAGTAGTATTCTTCACCTATTGTCCTCCATTTCTTGGAAAAAAGAGAGGAAGATATATCTCATATTCATTTTTCAGAGACCAGCTACAGGCAGAATTAATATGGTGGAGAAAGAAGACACAGAATTGCCCAGCTCCTTACTATCTCTTTTCTATGGTGATTTAGAAAATACACTAAGCTAAATTCTGATCAAGAAAATTGGGCATAGAGCTTTTCAGCACCAAGGAACTAAAAAAAATTAAAAACATTGTAGCAGAGCATGAAGGCATGAAGAAATCTAACAGGATCCATAACAAGTTCTGGCTATAGCAAAAGGTTCCATCTGGTGTCTCTGTTACCCACTACCCAGTGCCAGGTCATAGATCCAGAGAAAAATGTCACTATGTATTGAGCAATGAAAAGTTTTAGAAACAAACAGTATATTACTCCAATTCCAGGACCAAAGTGATGATACAGTTCTGGTCTAAGAGGCAATAAGCCTAAAAGGGTATAAGCCTAAAGTAAAATAGCAAGAGCAGGAATCTCAAACTCACAGGAAGTTGACATTTTAGTCACATTGAGCTTACAGAATCTTCCAACAGGGTATTAGTAGCTAAATCCAATAGATGTCTATTGAAAATCCCAACCAATGACAAGCTGACAAGAACAAACCTGAGTGAAGAATTTGCAGAGCTCAGTCAACAAAGGTATTAAACAGATCTTGTCCTAGATCACATCATTTTGGGAGCAATGAAAGTTGCAAATCCCATAGCCTGAAGTCAGAAAGTAGCAAAAGGTTTTAAGAGTACAGAATCTTAAGTCAGACATCCCCTCAGAAGTGCACAGAGATCAACACTAACAAAAAGTCCAAAAACAAGAAATGGGGAAGAATGACATAGAAAGAATGCCATTTTAAAGAGATCTTTTGATATGAAAACTTGAGATATAAGCACATAAAAAATGACTTCATTTCTATAAACAAAGCTACAAATTAAAAACTCTTCCTCACAAATATAACAAGAATTTCTAGATTTTTAAAAGTAAAAGATGAATTTAAAATCCAAATGAAAACTTCAGATGAGAAAAAAATACAAAAAATTGAGAGCTAGGAAAGAAAGACATCGAAAAAAAAAAACACAGCTTGGGAAAAAGATGTATAAAAACTCATGGAACATTAGAATTGGGTAAATAAAATCTAACTTCTCTACAAAGTAGAAAGAAATAATAAAACATAGTCAAAAGATTGAAAATAGAAGAAAATATGAGCTATCACAGGAGAGAAAATAGCTGACCTGAAAAAAAATATATATCAAGAAGAGATAATATAAGAATCACTGGGCTACATGAATGGCACTAACAAAAATACAATTAACAGATAACATATTTTAAGAAATTATACAGGGTGAGGTGGCATTTTGGGAAAATGGCAAAAGAGGTCAGAAATTTTCAGGCTATCCATATATCCTCCAGTTACAGACAGGAAGTAGCATTTTTGAAAAATTTTAAGACAAAAATCACTGGTCACTTCCTGGAAGAAATTCTAAAAAAATAAATAAAGAAAAGAAAAGTCACCTAAGAATATAATAGCCAAAATCCAAAACTTCCAAGATAAAACAAAAAGATAACAAATACTGTAAGTAGCCAGAAAGAAAGAAATCAACTACTAAGAGTCCACAATCAGGATTACACAAGATATAGCAATTACTACTTTAAAAGAGTAGGGAGATTAGAATATAATATTCCAGATGAGAAAGTATCTAGGCTTACAATGAAGAATAACCTGCCCAGCAAAACTGAATATTATATACACTACAGGAGAAATGGATTTTTTAAAAAAGAAAATAGCAAATTTCCAAACATTTCTAATGAAAAGAGCCGAATAAAAATTTTGACAAGCAAACATGAGTTAAGAGAAATATGAAAAAAGTAACTTGAACAAGCAATTATAAGGGACTGAACAAAGTGGAAAAGGTAAAAGAAGAATAAGAAGGGAATGTCAAAAAATGGAGTGTGCAAATGTACTTTATAATAAAGGGGAAATGTGGGGAGAAGTGGGTAACACTTGAATCTCACTCAAATATGACCAAGTTAAATGAGGATACTATACAATACATATTAAATTGGGTATAGAAATACAACTTACTCAATAAGGAAATTAGGAGGAAGGGAAGGGTTAAGGAAAAAGGGGAAATAGAAAGAAAGACAAATTAAAAGAGGGATTAGTCAAAAGCAAAACAAGATTTTAAGAGAGATAGGAGCAAAGAAAAAAAAATGTAAGAAAACAGGATAAAAGGAATACACCATTAGCAATCATAACTATGAATGTGGATAGTATAAACTCATCCACAAAAATATGTGTTATTTAAAAGAGAAATTTTAAACAGAAAGAGATACAGAGTTAAAATAAGAAAATAAACAAAATCTATTATGTGTTACCTGAAGTAAAATGGCAGGAGTACGTGACATTAGATAAAGCAAAAGCAAAAGTAGATGTAATTGAAAGAGATGAAGAGAGAGTATATTTTGCAAAACCATACATGATAAATCAATATTAATATTAATATATATAGAAATAGCTACATCTATCTATCTATCTATCTATATCTATATCTATATATATATATATATATATATATATCAAATAGCATAAAATCTAAATTTTTAAAAGTTAAATGAGTTTCCAAGACCTCAGTGAACCCATTTCAGACCTAGATAAATCTAACCTCCCAAAAATGAATAAGAAAGATATTAAGGAGTTGAAGAGAATGTGAAAAAAATTAGGTATGATAGACTTCTTGGGAATAAAATGAAATACACACACACACACACACACACACACACACACACACACATATATATATATATATAAAATATATGTATATATGTATATACATATTTCTCAACTGTTCATGGTGCCTTTACAAAAATTGAATTGAATTGACTATGTATTAGGCCATAAAAAAACCTTTGAAATAAATACAGTAAATCAGAAATATTAATTAGATCTTTTATATGCCATAATGCAATAAAATGCATATTTGATTCAGGGATTGTCTTTGAAGCAAAAATTAATATTAAAATAAGTAATTTAATCTTGAAGAATATATGAAGAATATTTACTAAATTTATGTAAATTCACATAATTTCAGAAGACAATGACAATAATGAGAATACATTCCAGAGCTCATAGGATACAGCCAAACCAATATTTAGAAGGAACGTTATGTATCAAAACACTTTAATAAAGCAGAATAAAAGCAAATCAGTGATTTGGGAATACAGCAGAAAATTTGAAAAAACAATTTTAAGTAATCCAAAAATATTAAAAATCAAAGAAGAGATTAATAATTAGAAAACAAATCAAAACAAAAACCTTAGAGCTGTTTTTCTAAAATAATATCAGCAAATCATTAGCTTATTTGATTTAAAAAAAAAAATCTAAATTACCAATATCAAAAATGGAAAAGGTGAATTTACAGGCAAAAAGGAAAAAAAGCAAATATTAGAAATTATTTCACTCAAACATATGTCAGCAAATACATTTATCTGAGTATAATGGATGAATATTTTCCAAAAAGTAAATTTTATATTAATTAAATAGGACACAGAATATTTAAATAACTCTACATTAAAAAATATTTAATCAGCTATAAATGAATTACCATAGGGAAAATTATATATCTGTATATCCCAAGATCAAACAGATATACAAAAGAATTCCATTAAATATGTAAAAATAATTAATTTTAATACTTCACAAAATGTTCCCTAAAAAATATGGAAAAAGAGGTTATACCAAATTCTTTCCATGGTATTAACATCTAAATGTACCTTATGAATATTGATGCAAAAATATAAAAATATGTATCATCAAGGAGAGCAAAACAACATATCACATAAGATCATATATTATGTCCAAGTTGGATTTATAACAAAAATTAGTGTTTCAATGTTAAATAAACTAACAACATAATTGACAATATTGATAGAGGGATAGGTTACCAGGACTATATATCCTGTGGGTGGAAATCTGGCCAGCATCCTACTAAACCTGAAGGGAAGAGCAAAGCATCTAGTTGGAATCATGTCTGACAACCCAAAAATCAACTGGACCAGAGTTCTAGCCTGGTATGTTATATCCAGTATGGAAGAATGCTGAAATGCTTTGAGTTCCAATCCCCAAGAAAATCAAAATCAGAAGGGAGAGACTCAGGAAGTAAATGATAAAGAAATTAACGGGGTACAGAAACTGAAAGTATCAAAGATTTCAGTAAGAAGAAATATCCAAGCCTTGAATAAAAATAAATCAATAAGAAAAACAGTAACAGAGAGAAATATAGCTTCCAGTTGTAAACAAGTTCAGGTATCTATGATATATATATATATATATATATATATATATATATGATATAGCTTCTTTTAAAGTTGTTTGTTTGTTTGTTTGTTTTCCCCCCCTGAGGCTGGGGTTAAGTGACTTGCCCAGGGTCACACAGCTAGGAAGTGTTAAGTGTCTGAGACCAGATTTGAACTTGGGTCCTCTTGAATTCAAGGCTGGTGCTCTATCCACTGCGCCACCTAGCTGCCCCCATTTAAAGCTTTAAATGAAGAGAAATGATCTAATATACAATGAAAAAAAAAAGAATCTTTTGCAATTTAAGGAGAAAATGGGCCACAAGATGTTGATCCAGAGTGGTTTAAAAGAGAAGAATTACAAGAACAGAATTTATATCCTTCACAGCAACTAAAAAGAGCATAATAGAAAAACTTGCATCTGCTGTTGTAAAACTTACCAAAAAACAAAAGAGAGACAGAAAGAGAAAGAGAGAGAGAAACAGAACTGTGGTTTGGGAATGTAAATGCACCCAAAACATTTTTAATATATTTACTATACAAGCAACCTACATAGATTTTGATGATGGGATTGTAGAGATAATTCCAAGGATCATCTCCTTGGGTCTCCCAAAAGAACATGACAGGAAAAAAAAAAAAAAAACTTTAAGCCAAAATGAAAGAAATAGTAAAACTGCACAGGACTTCTGAAATTAAATCATATCTGAAAGAATATATAAGTTGAAAAAAAAGCAGTAAAAAAAAAGGCTACAAACTCTAAGACACAAACATAAATTTAATAATTTAATTTAGAAACAAGTGCTAACAACTCATCACGGATAAAAAGCCTATCAAATTCAAAGTAAAGGATATTTGAAAAACATAAAACAATTCTGTGCTCACTGGAATAATGTTTTCTGAAGATCATTGAAACTTGGGATTCAACCCAGGATGACATCACTTGCAAATGTGAGCTAAATATACAAGACAATGGACAATATACAATATACAATGGACATTCAGTAATAAAGAAGTTTTTGTTTTTAGGGGGAAAAGTCTGAGATTATTTGCTTGTATCAAGGATTCCAAACAATATAAGTGAAAAAGGAGCAGATACAAAAAGGAACAGAATGACAATAGAAAGAGCAGTAAGATACTTCTTTCTAAAAGTGCACAATTTGATGGGTAAGATCCTGAAATAAAATAGAAGTAACAATTGACAGACGAGACAGAGGAAAAGAACCTGGCTGTATTCTGATAATGGATGTATGTTTCTTTTGTAGAACTACATTACAACAATGAAAGATATATGAAATTAAGAAGCTGGGGTCAAATCAAGGATTAGCAAGGGCTAGAAAGTGACCTCTATATTCTTAGAAAGCAGAACCTACAGAGCAATGGGTAAAAAAGAGCAGGGGAAATATTGAAAGTAGGGGGGACAGAAGACTGGAAAAATGAGAAGATTCTGTTAAAGTATGCTCCAATGGGTTAAGGAATATAACAATTTTACATATGATAAGGCTGGAAGTATGGGGGAGGAGGGTGTATGTACCTATAAAGTCTACTTGTACCAGAAGCACAGGAAGGAGGCACTCTTGCAACTGGCACCTAAAGGAGTGGGATAACATGAACAAAGGAAGATTTCCAGGAAAATATAGGGGGGAAAGAGATTGCATAAGTCAATGGAAGTGAGGAAACTCTATTATGAGCAGTATTATCTCTGGCATCTAATAATTGGAATTATTCTGTGAATGAGTCAATTTTCCCTCTGAAGACTACTTCCTCAAAGGACTGCTTCCTTCTGCATCCTATAAAATTCTGTATTGTTGTTTCATAATCAGCACATCCAGAGTTCTCTCTTGACTGAATGTGAGAATGCATGTTTATCTTTTTTTCTCTCTCTCTGTCATGTTTTTTTTTTCTCTTTTGGTCTGATTTTTCTTGCTCAGCATGACAAAAATGGAAATATGTTTAAAAGAATTGCACATATTTAACCTATATCAGATTGCTGTCTTGCTTACTTAGTGAAGTAAGAGAGGGAGGAGAAAAATTCGGAACTCAAAGTCTTGCAGAAATGAATGTTGCTTCCTTTTTATGTGTTTGGAAAATAAAATGCTATTGAAAAAAATTTTTAAAGTTCATAAAAGAAGCTTATGTTACATTTTAAAAGTTTATATTATATTAAATATATATTAAAAGTTTGTTAAATTTTTAAAGTTTATAAAAAGAAAGAAAGAAATTATATATGATAAAAACAGAAAATTGTTAAAATGATCTACATATGCTTCTGCAAAGTGAAGTAATCTACAATGATATGAAAATAATGAGCAATGACACCAAAAAAATAAATAAATAAAGATGAACTGTAACTTAAAGAATATTAGGAAAACTAGAAGATGGAGAGGAAGAAGGAAAAAATTCCAGGCATAAAAGACAGTCAATGAAAATGCCTAGAGACAAGAAATGGTACATTATATTCAAGGAAAAGCAAGAAGGCCAGTATCATTGGAAGTAGAATATAAGAAGAATGGAAAGGTAGAAAAGTAGGAAATGTAGAAAAAGTAAAAAAGATCCAGGTAATAATGCTTGAAAAAGCAAAAAGAAGATTTCATATTTGGTCCTATAAGTAATAAGAAGCCCCTGGACTTAATTTTTACATGACATATATAATTAGAATTATATTAGTACTGTTTTGATTTTTTCTTTCTAATTGCATCATAATGTATTTAATATTTTCTTGATTCTGCTTCTCCCACTTTGCATTAGTCCATTTATCTTCCCACAATTTTTATGTATTATTTATATTTGTGATTTTTATATATTTGGCATAGTAATAGCCCATTACTTTCAGGTACCCCAATTTTTTTGGACACACCAATAAAACATTGCCTTGTTCTTTAAAAAAAAAAATGAAAATGCAAGGATTATAATGTAGCTAGCAAACAGATGGAACAAAAGAAACGGTTTTATATGACTCCAAATAGTGTTGAATCGAGCCTCTCCTCAATAGTCCAAAAGGAATACAGATACAAAAACCAAGCAACTGAGAAATCCCAGAAAGAGCATTAGGTCTAGCCCCTTTAGGTAGTCCAAAGTCTAAGTTATGAAGAAGAGATCATTGTAGCATAACTCAGACTTAATAAGTGCTTGCTGACTTATTTTTGTAACTGTCCAGTTACAAATCTCTGCCTCATTGAAAAAAGGAATACATGGATACTATTCAGATTTGTCTCCCAGAAAGGTCTATTGCACAGGGAATTCATGCTATAGATAGTTTGCTATTTAGGTGGTTGGAAATAGAGAGAGAGAGGGAAAATCAAATTGAAAGGGAGAGGGAAAAGGAACAGGAGAGGGATTTTTTTTTTGCCTTGAGTATTTCTCCTGTGCTTTTAATTTTTATTCTTCCTCAATTGTAATACACACCTCCTTTGCTAAATAATATAAACTTAGGCTGAATTAGCAGATGTATATTGCCAAGAACAAAGAAAGTTATAGTCTCATTCTAGTCTTCCCTAGTCAGACTATCTATAGAAAATCAGATTCACTTGGGGGCACTTCATTTTAAGAAAGACATGGAGAAGCTGGTCCTATCCCAGGAAAAAGAAGATGAGAAAATAGAGAATTCTTCCAAGTAAGAATTAACTGATACAAAAATAAAAAGGAAAACATTTAGGTGTCCTCAAATACACAGTTTACAGCACACTAAAATACCCTGTACAATGGATTGGAGTCCTTTTCCTTGGGTCTTAAATAAGTCTAGAAACATTGAGAGGAGTTGCAGAGAGATTTCCTCTGGAGTTTAGGAAAAATATCCTAGGAATTAGAACCATACAAAAACCATAGAATCATACAATTCACTTGTAATCTCAGGAAAAACTGATCATCTTACCACTTGGGTTTTTCTAAAATTTGCCATAAAGCAGACACTAGTCACAAGGATCAGGTTTAAGTCTGGTCTCTGGACAAACAGAAAATTCTACATATGTTTCAATTATTTCTATTTTGTTATGTTAATTCTTTTTTCCTCTATCATAGTCTCTAACCTTGAGATCATTCCCTTTTTTGCCTTTCCTCATATCTCCTATTTGGATAGTTTCTTTCTGGTTGCCTGCAATATTTTCTCCTTGATCTAATAATTCTCAAATTTAGTTATGTTATTTCTTGGGGTCTTCATTTTGAAATCTCTTTCAGGAGTTAATTGGTAGATTCTTTCAAGGTTCTAGAACATCAGAGAAGTTTTTCTTCATGATTTCTTTAAAAAGGTTGTCTAGGCTCTTTTTTATTGCTGTTTTCAGGCAGTGCAATAATTCTTAAATTCTCTCTCCTAGATTTATTTTTAGATGAAATATTTTATATTTTCTTCTATTTTTTTCATTTTGGGGGAGATTTTTTGATTGATTCTTGATGTTTCACAGAATCATTCACATCCATTTGTTCAATTCTAATTTTTAGTGAATTATTTTCTTCAGTTAGCTTTTTTATCTCCTTTTGCATTAGGCCAATTAAACTTTTAAATAATTTTGTTCATTGATTTTTTTTTTCCCATTTCACCAAATTTTTTTTTTTTTTTTTTTTTTTTTTTTTTTTTTTTTTTTAGGGAGTTGTTCACTGATTCCATTTTACCAATTCTGTTTTTAAGGAGGTGTTTTCTTATCCCCTTGCTCCAAATCTTTTTTTAAGAAATTATTTTTTTCAGACAATTTCTTCTTTCTTCATACAAATTATTCCAAAAGAGCCTTTTGAGCTGGAGAGCAACTCATATCACATTTTGAGGCTTCATCTGGATATGTTTTGCTTTTAATGTCCTCAGAATTTGAGGTTTGAGGTCTCAGTCTCCATAATAGCTATCTATAGTCAAAGCTCTTTTTGCTTTTTTGGTCATTTTTTTAAAGGCTGACAAGGGGGAGATTGTCCCAAGGTTCTGGCTTCACACTGCCCTGGGCTGATGCTGCTAGCTTTCTTCTGGTGCTGGCTGGGTGTGGCCAAATACTATTTATTTTGTTGGGTTTCAAAGGCTCAAGATTTGCCTTCTGTAGTTGCAATGAAGGTCCCACAATTAGTCTTCTGATCTACTGGTTTCTGAACCAGGAAAGAGTGGCCAACATTACTACATTTTGCCTAAGAGCCTCCCAGTAGTTTCCCCCAGGGTCTCCCTGAGCTGTACCTGTGATGTACCTCCTCCCCTGCTCTATTGAGATGGAATTTTCCTGAAGTTTTTTCCAAAATATCTTCTTCTGGAAATTTGTTATACTACAAATATCTGTGGGTTGTCACTTTAAAACCCATTCAGAGGTTTGATTTGGTATTGATTCTGAAGGAAGCCAGGAAGAGGTCAGGCAAAGAGCTGTCTGTTTTCTGCCATCTTGGCTCCACCCCATCTAAGAAACTTCAAAACCTTGAAGCAATTACTAACATGCTAAGGGCACCAAATAGCTATATTCAAGGACGTTTAGTTCTATCTAGTCTTACATGTAGTAAGACTTCATTTTGCAAGCCTTATAAAAACTGAAGACTAAAATAAGTGGTACAATATAGAGAATAACAGGCCCTACAGTTAAGGAAAACCTGAGTTCAAGTCTTATCTCAGATATTTACTAATTGGATAATTCACTTAATCTATGCTTGTCTCCATTAACTTTTCTGTAAAATGTGGATAATAATAGCATCTACCTTCCTGTGATAAAATAAGATATTATAAGGTATTTCTAAATTGGGCAAGTCACTTAAACCCAATTTCCTCACAAACAAATAAATAAATTGGATAAAATATTCCTATAAAAGCCAAAATCTTTATAGCCTCTTTTTTATAGCAGAAAAGAACTGAAAACAAAGAGCATATGCATTAATTTAAGAATACATTTTTAAAAACTGTACTTGAATATAATTGAATATCACTGTGTTAATAAATAATGAAAACAAAAATAAATAGGGGTAAGGTTTATGGAAACTGATGCAAAGTAAATGAAATAGAACCTAATAATTTCAATAATGTAAACAAAAAAATTAAACTAAATACTGGCTAATTGTAATAACTAAGTTTAATCCCAAAAACTATGTATGAAAAGCTTTACCTACACCACACACACAAACACACACACACACACACACACACACACACACATATAGACATATAGACATATATGTGTGTGTATGTGTGTATGTGTTTATTAAATATATTGTTTAAACTTTCAGGCTCTGGTACACTGGATGTGGAACTCTGAACTGTTCACTTTATTTGAAGATTTCCAAGAATGAGAAACTCACTATCTGTTAAAGTCACCCAGTTCAGTTTTTGAAAATTATAATTGTAAAGACATATTTTATATTAAACTGATTTTTGTCTCTCTATAACATCCACCCATTGCTCTTAGTTCCATCCAACATGGCCAAGTAGATGGAATTTTCCAAATGAAAGCCTTATAAACACTTGAAAATGGTTGTTATTTATTCACTATTTTCCTGAACCCAATCCAATGTCTTCTTAAGTCTAAACATTATTTGACAATGGCTGCCTTGCATTGCATAGTTCCCATTTCTTTCATCACTGGCTTTATCTTATTACCAAGTAGTAGAGTGAAGTGAATGTCTTTTTAAGGAAAACAGAAGTGCTAATTTTCTTCTCTCTCCTGACAACTCTGTAAGAAAATGGTAGTGTAAAATACTGGGCTTCCACTGAGCTTTTTGAACTGCATAAATTATTCAATCAATAAGTTTTTGTTAAGTACCTATTACTTGTTAGATATATGCCAGGCATTTTAAAATATGTTTATACAAAGAATGAAACAAATTCTACTACAAAAGACCTTACATATAATTGAGGAAGTTAGCAAATATATATATATATATATATATGAAACTAAAATAAGTATAAAGAGCATATATACAAATAGAAAATAATTAAGAAATTGGAGGATGCTGGAGCTAGGTGGAACAGTGGATAGCACACTGGCCAGTTAGGAGGACGTAAATTCAAAAGCAACCTAAGTCATTTGATGACCATGTAACTTTGCCTGTGCAAGTAATTTAAATTTGATTTCTAGAGAGAAAGACAGACAGATCGACAGAGATGGAGACAATTCAAAAACACAGAAACAACGACAGAGAAATTGGAGAATATTGTGGTAATTAAGGCAGGGAAGATAATAGCAATTTGGGAGGTTGAGAAAAGACTTATGTAGAAAGCAGTGATTAAGGTGGTAAGGAAATATATTCAGGAATGGGGAATAGCTTTTAAGAAGGCATGGAAATGGGAAATGATGCCCTTCCTTTCAGAATCAGAGAAAATCAATTTTACTGGTTTACAAAATGCTGGAGAGGGAGTAACATACATGGAAACAAACAAAAAAAAAGTTTAACAAAGGAATTTATATTTTATTCCAGAGGCAATAGCAAGCCATTAGAGTTTACTAAATAGGAATCAAAATCAATAACCTAACCAAGCCTAGTTAGGTTCTGCATAAACCAACGGGTTCTTAGCATTTAATAACTATTAGATATGAAACTCTCAAGTACTTATAATAAACACAAAAATAATCTATAGTAATGTCTTCAATAGTGCCCTTAAAGGTAAGAGGGTGCTGACGTTTTAAATCCCAAGGCCTATCACTTTAATACAATCTTTAAAAAGCATAATCTTCAAAGCTAATAAGAACAAGTCCTTTCCAACTATTGATGACATAAAAGATTTTGCTTCCCATCATCACTTCTCTTGAAGTAAAATAATCACTCTAGGGATATAACAGGAACTTATATTTTTCGCTACTTTAAGGCATTCTTAGGACTAAAAATATTGATAAACAAGATATGGCTAGAAATCCCTAGGATGATAAAAAGAGCTTTTTCTCCAGTCCAATAACTTCTAAATACTCTACTTGAAAAAGATATTAATGGAAAGATTTCAAAACCATTTTCTTTCTGATGACTAGCTGCTGTGGGGATCAATTTTATCATTTATCTATGTCCTAAAGGGGTCTCCAGTCTATGATTTGGATAATACATATGGTTACTGTTTTCTCTGTAGTTGTCCTGCTTATGCAAAGGACACAATGTCAAAGATTAACACAATTCAAGCATCATCCTGCCCATTCTAGCTTATTAATTAGTGATACTGTCAAAAAGCACGAGAGGAGAAAGTTTTTTTTTAATCATATCATTATAATTTTTCTTCAACATAATTGAAGTTTATTAGTGCCATATGCATTGTGATAGAAGTACAGGAATGTGAGATGAGAGATGAACTCTGGGGTCATCAAATCCATCTGCTACTTCAACAGGACTTTTTGCACAATTCACTCCTTGGTGCTTTGAACCATTTATCATTAAATAGCCCAAATATCAGGCATGTCCCTGACTTCTCTTGGATACATTTTTAAATTCTAAACATCTGTGTAAGTGGCATTTTAACTCCACAAATCAGATTAGATTAAAACCATAGTTTACTAGCACAATACCCAAAGTGAAGAACCTATAAGATGCAAATAAATGCATTTAATCTTACTATTTCTTCCTTACTAGAAATTAGAGAGATGTTAGATTTAAGTTGAATGAATTTCTTTGCTTTTAAGTTTTTGATGTTGATGTTTTTAAAATTTGTCCTGCTTTGGGCTCTCTAAAGGATGTAATCCAACTTCTTAATGTATTTTTACCATATTCTTTTTCCTGCTTCATGAACAAGATACTCCATCTCTCAGCTCCAAGGATTTCTCTGGCTGTTCTTCATGCCTGGAACATTTCCCTTCTCTGCTTTACCTACTGACCTCCAGGGCTCCCTTTAAATTACAACTAAAAGCCCACCTCCTATAGATGGGCCTTTCCCAAACTCTCTTAATTCTAGGGCCTGTTCCCTGTGAATTATTTCCTATTTAGGTTAATTGTATATTTTGGTTTACTTTTCCCTCTCAATTAAATGATAATCTCATTGGGAACAGGGACAGTTTTTGGTGGTTTTTTTTTTTGTTGTTGTTGTTGTTGTTGTTTTGGGTTTTTTGTTTGTTTTTTGTTTTGATTTTTTTTGTTTTGTTTTGTTTTGTTTTGTTTTTTACCTCTTGTATCCTCAGCACTTAGCACAGTGCCTAGAACATAGTAGGTATTTAATTAATATTTATTGATCTGCTGTGAATGATTTTGCTATTCTCAATACAATGATTCAAAATTACACTGAAGGACTTATGATGAAAAAATACTGTCCATACTCAGAGAAATAACTGACTGTGTCTGAACACAGCTCGAATCATACTTTTTAAACTTTACTTTTCTTCAGTTGTTTTTTTTTTTTTGAGGGGTATATCTGTTTTCTTTTACCAAAAGATTTTTATGGAAATATCTTGCATAACTTCACATGTACCTTCTCAATGTGGGAGTCAGGATGTAGGGAGTAAAGAAGGGAGAGAATTTGAAACTCAAAATTTTAAAAACATATCTTAAAAAGACCTAATAGATTTGCAGTTTCATGTGCAATTGTCTTTTTTGTACTATTTTATGAAAATGCTTATTTTATTCCATCAGTTAAAAATAAAGTCAAAAAAAGAACTCCTATACTGCCATTCATTTGATAAGGAAGATAATGGTCATCTGGGTAGCACCATCATCCCCAGCCTCTCTGTACTAGCTTTGGGTAGTAGAGCAGCTCAATATATAAAGCCTCATCTTTTTAACACCAATATTCTTGCAAGGAGGTTTTATTATGATTTCAGAAGAAACAAATTTAAAAGTTATACAAAAGGAAATTGAGGAAAATAACCTGAATGGAAAAAAAGATAGAATACATTATCCATGGTAACATGAATTAAAGAACACATGTAAAACATAGATATCAAACTGAAACTCAGGTAAGAGATTAAAATCCAATTGGCAAGTAATTAACAAAAAATTAAAATACAACAGAAACACAAATAATGTTGTTATGCAGTCCTTATGACTCTCATTTTAATGACATAGTTTAGTGATCCCCATTTCTATTTGAAATTAGCATCACCACTATAAAGGAGATCATCTCTCCTAGAACAAGCATGACCCAAAAAATGAGACAGAACATCAGATATCAAGAATGAGGATCAGGGGCAGCTAGGTTTCCCAGTGAATAGAACACCAGCCCTGAAATCAAGAGGACCTGAGTTCAAATCTGGTCTCAGACACTTAGCACTTCCTGGCTATCTGACCCTGGGCAAGTCACTTATACCAATTGCCTCAGGAAAAAAAAAAAAGGACAAACAGATATTTGAGTATAAAATATGTGGGTTTTTGTAAGTAATAGTTTGTAATCCCATTCCTGCTAAATCAGGATCTTGAGTCAAGGAAAACTTAGGGAGAAGGACAAGTGGTATATATGAGACAAGAAGCCACACTGATACTCACAAAATATTAAAGAAGCTTAAAGGAAATACTTGAATGTACTGGGTAGACACTACATAACTGTTTTATTAGAGGTCAGACAACAGTCAAAAAAGAATAATATAACATGAAAGGCTCTAAAATGAAAGGAACTGTATTCAAATACAACTCGGATAACTACTATATGAATCTAGGTAAGTTACTTAAACTCTGAAACTATATTTCCTCATTTGAGAAAGGAGGAAATTGGCTTAGATGATCTCTGAGGTCCTATCCAGGTTTAGATCTATTATCCTATTAAAACAACAACAACAATAGCAGTAGCAAAACATGGCAATGTTAACCCAGAAAAGTACTTTCAGAGAAAATGCAACATATTCATTCTTATTGTAAATATATTTACTGTTAAGTTGTTTTCTGAAATGATACTGTGTATATTTATGTTTTTTCATTGTGCTCACTGACATGGCCGATAATCTATTTTATTTAGTGATGAAATCATTTCAAACAGATATTTGATCATTTCTCTTACATTTTTCTTCATTATTGATTTCTACTGCTTTGCCAAGCAATTTTCAGAAGATATATTAAAAAGACTGGTGAAACTCCCTCCAGAAAACACAAAACCAATCCCAGCAATCAGTTCTGACAGACTCCTGCCTATTGAGGCCAATTTCAATCTCTCAAACAAACAGTCACAAAAATTGTTTTAAAATAAGTTAAATGTTAAAAACCTCATTATTTCTTCTCTGTCCTTTTTAAGCTAGTATGCTATAAGTACATAGCACTCTTTATTTTATGTCCATAGAAAAATTCTAGGGACTTCTGTGTCTAAGAAATGTGTCAACAATACCTTGATTCAGTTGGGAAATATCTGATATTCTTTGAATTTTTTCTTTTTTCTTTCCTGTTCTTCGAATTTAACAGAGTTTGATGAAGAGTAAACTGAGGTTCTAAACCAAGATGGGTCAGTTCCTTTTCTCTCTCTCCTTCCTTCCCCAAAGTAACCAAAGGCGGGGTCAGCAGCAAATGAATTTGCTACTTAATGCTGTATGGAAACAAAGTCTTTATTGATAGTAAAGGGATAGACAAGCATTTGGCCTTCAGGAAGACCCAAACTGCCTACAAGGGGACGCCAGTTGGCGGGCATTGGCTGGTATACACCAAATGCAAAGATTTCATTTTTCAGCCTTCCTTATAGACATAACTAGAGTCATCAAAACAATGTTTGCACAGAGATGTTATCAAGAGGTTCTGGAGATATTTGTCAATAATACAAGAATTCTCTGTTGTTGTAAATAAGACAGGAATTTTCTTATTACTGTAAATAAGACAAAATTCTCTGTTATCTCCTTTAGTCTCTCCCCAGAAAGGAATTTCAGATCATTAGAATGGGGGCTGAAAACTGAAACTAGCCCAAAGGAAGTTGGAAATTAAACAAGGAATATCAAAGGGGGCTACTGCCCCCAACAAGTTGTATAGAACTAACCCTTGGGCCAATGGATAACACTTGGCAGGAGTTACACCCTTCATCTCCAAATAAATAATTTTAACATAAACATAATTTCTATTGTCTAAGTAAATATTACCTCCACCTCAAATTTCAAGAAAGAAACCTCAGATGATTTCTACTATTCTGTGAACTTATCCTTGGATAAGGAGCCTCTCTACAAAAGCCCTTACAAATGTTCACCCCTGTTTTAATCAAAGTTCATTTTAAGAATAGTACTAATTATAAAAGGATTTCTCTAAACCTAAACTTAAATGTAAGTTTTATCCTCCTCCGTGATTATTTCTAGTTTTGCCTTCTGGTGTGAACATATTTCTTTTTCATTTAATTTAAAAGCTATGTATCTCAATGGTTAAAGGGCTGACTCAAAGGAGTCAGCAAGACCTGAACTGTTGCACTAATCCAGATTTGTTTGTTTGATTGTTTGTTTTTTGAAAAATGGACCTTTGATGTAGGGTGTGCACAAAGCATAGTCAAAATTCAGGAAGTACATGATTTAGGAAATAGAGTAAAGGGAAGGAGAGGAAGTAGGTGCAAGTAGGTTATTATAATAGATGATAACCCAAAAAGACTAAAAGAGGAAGGCAGAGCCAAGATGATGGAGAGGAGATATGCCTTACTCTATAGGGAAGTAGGTGAGGAAAGGAAAAGAAAAGGGGGAAGTTAATAGAAGGGAGAAAAGAAGTAGAAGGGGAAAAGATAAGAAAGGGGGAGGAAACTGTAAAGGAGGAGGGCTGTTTTACAGAGATGGTAGCCAGAAGCAAAATATTGGGGAGGAGGGAAAGGAAAGAGAAAAAGGAAAAGAGGAAAAGAAAGAGAAAAGCATAGCTTGGGGGGGAAATCAGATGGTGAGAAACACATTTTAATTGTGAATATGAATAGGATGAGATCTCCCATAAAACAGAAGCAGATAGCAGACTGGATTAAAAGCCATAATCCCACAATATGTTGTTTACAAGAAATACATTTAAAGCAGAGTAATACATACAGAGTAAAGGTAAAAGGCTGGAGAAGAATCTAATTATGTTTCACCTGAGGGGAGTGGGGGAAACAACAGGGGTAGCAATCCTGATCTCAGATCAAGCTAAAGCAAAAATAGATCTAATTAAAAGAGATAAGGAAAGAAACTATCTTACTAAAAGGTTCCATAGATAATGAAGTAATATCAATATTAAACATATATGCACCAAGTGGAATAGCATCCAAATTCCTAGAGGAGAAGATAAGAGAGCTGCAAAAAAAAAAAAAAAAAAAAAAAATAGATAGCAAAACTACACTAATGGGGGAAAGAAGTTAAGGAGGTAAATATAATTTTAGAAAAGTTAGGTATGATAGAACTTTGGAGAAAATTGAATGGAGACATGTTATGGGACAGAACTTAACAAAAGATTCTTACAAGATGTAAGTCAATGGAATTGACAGAGAATGATAGAGACAATAAACAAAGGTTGTTTACCATGGTGCTTAATAATTCTTTAGATTAGTACATGTACTTAGTACTTAATATAGTTCCACAATATTCAAATCTATGCTGGGAGAAACTCAGGGAGAGACAGAACTAGGAAAGACAGAGACCATGGTGGTAGTCCTCCTGCTTCCCCCACAGAAACCAAGACACATTCAAGAAGACTTCAAGAAAGCTGGCCCAGGTTCCAGGCAAAGAGATAATAAAGGATTTGGATTTTAACACCTGGCTACCTGTGTGGTGATTACTGAACTGAAACTAAAGCTGTTCCCAGAGATCCAAAGGAAACCAAACCAACAGAGAACATTACAGAGACAGAAAAGAATATGCTTTTTTCTCAGCAGTTCATTGATTCTACACAAAAACTGACCATATATTAGGATATAAAAATCTCAAAAAACAAATGCAGCAAGGCAGAAATAGTAAATTCATTTTTTTCAGATTATGATGCAATGAAAATCACATGTAATAAAGAGCTAGGGGGAAATAGACCAAAAATTAATTGAAAACTAAATAATCTGACTGTAAAGAATGAGTGGGTGAAACAACAAATCATAGACATAATCGATAATTTCATCTAAGAGAATGACAACAATGAGATAACATGCCAAAATTTATGGGATGCAGCCAAAGCAGTTCTTAAGCGAAGTTTTATATTTCTAGATGCTTACTTGCATAAAATAAAGAGAAGATCAATGAACTGGGCATGCAATTTAAAAAGCTAGAAAAATAACATATTAAACCCCCCAAGTAAAAACAAATTTGAAATTCTGAAAATAAAAGGGGAGATTAATAAAATTTAAAGTTAAAAAACCTACTGAACCAATAAACAAAACTAAGAGCCGATTTTATGAAAAAACAAAACCAACAAAATAATTAAAACTTTATTTAATTTGATCAGAAAAAGAAAAGAAAATCAAATTCTTAGTATTCAAAATGAAAAGGATGAACTTTCCCCCAATGAAGAGGAAGTTGGAGTAATAATTAGGAACTAATTTGCCCAACTGTATGCCAATAAATATGATTGCCTAAGTAAAATGGATGAATATTTAAAAATAAATTCCCCATATTAACAGAGGAAGAAAGAAAATTACTTAAATAGTCCCATTTTAGAAAAAGTAATTGAACAAGATATTAATGAATTCCCTAAGAAAAAATCTCCAGGGCAAGATGGATTTACTCATGAATTCTACCAAACATTTAAAGAACAATTAATTCCAATACTATGCAAAATCTTTGGAAAAATAGGGGAAAAAGGAATCCTATCAAATTCTTTTTTATGACACAGACATGGTCCTGATACCCAAGCCAGATAGATTCAAAAGAGAGATATAAAATTATAAACCAATTTCCTTAATAAGTACTGATGCAAAAAATATTAAATGAAATATTAGCTAATAGATTACATCAAGTTATCCCCAGGATAATACATTATGACCAAATAGGATCACCATGACCAACCAGGAATGCAGGGCTGGTTCAATATTAGGAAAACTTTTAGCGTAATTGACTACATTAATAATCAATCTAACAAAAACCATATGATTATCTCAATAGATGCAGAAAAAGCATTTGATAAAATCCAATATCTATTCTTATTAAAAACACTAGAGAATATAGGAGTAAATGGAATTTTCCTTAAAATGATCAATAGCACCTATTTAAAGCCATCGGTAAGTATCAGATGTAATAGGGATAAACTAAAACCATTCCCAGTAAGATCAGGGGTGAAACAAGGTTACTCACTATCATCATTCCTGTTCAACATTGTATTAGGAATGTTAACTTTGGCAATAAAAGAAGACAAAGAGATAAAAGGAATTAGAATAAGTAATGAGGAAACCCAATTATCATTCTTTGTATGATATTATGGTACACCTTTCTGACTATTTGAAGACTATTTGAATCCTAGAGAATCAACTAAAAAAGTACTTGAACCAATTCACAATTTTAGCAAAGTTGCAGGATACAAAATAAATCCACACAAATCATCAGCATTTCTATATGTTACCAACAAAATCCATCAGCAAGAGATAGAAAGAGAAATTTCATTTAAAATAACTGTAGAAAATATAAATTACTTGGGAGTCTACTTGCCAAAGCAAAGTCTGGAACTATATGAACACAATTACAAAATGCTTGCCACATAAATAAAGTCAGATCTAATCTATTGGAAAAATACCAAGTGCTCATAGATACACTCAGCTAATATAATAAAAGTGACAATATTATCTAAATTAATCTACTCATTCAGTGCCATACCAACCAAACTTCCAAAAAAATTACTTCACAGGGCTAGAAAAATAATAAGAAAATTCATATGGAAGAACAAAAGATCAAAAATTTCTAGATAATTAATGAAAAAATGCAAATGGAGGTGGCCTAGTTGTGCCAAATCTAAAACTATATTACAAAGCAGCAGTCACCAAAAATATTTGTTTTGTTTTCTTTCTCATTTTTTCTCTTTTTGATCTGATTTTGCTTTTGCAGCATATTTGTGGAAATATGTATAGAAGAATTGCACCTGTTTAAGATATATTGGATCACTTGTTATCTAGGAGAGAGTGTGAGGAGAAGGGAAAAAATCAGAACACAAGGTTTTGCAAGGGTCAATGTTGAAAATTATCCATGTACAAAATTAAAAATAAAAATCTTTAATTTTTAAAAAGAAGACTAGAAGAGCCAAAAAAAAAAAAACTATTACAATGAGGGGCAGAAAGGATGGCAATGAGCATTGTGAGAAAGAAAATCATTTGATCTCTCATTAGATATATATGTCACAGTTAATACCACAGTAGAAAGAACAGTGGTCCTGGAGTTAGGATGACCTGACTTTAAATCCTACTTCTAATACTTTCTATCTTGGAAGAGTCACTCAACCTTTCTAAGTTTTAGTTTTCTTAACTGAGGGGAAAAAATAGCTTCCCTTACATACATAAGATTTTTATGACAATAAAATTAGACAGTAGCATACATATAGTACTTTGCCAACCTTAAAGTAATATATAAATGTCAACAAATATTATTAAATGAGTTACAACTGCAAAGACATGAACATCTTTCCTTTATCTATTATCACCTACAATTCCTTACTGTTGATCAATAACCTTCCTTAAGAGTCATTGTAAATGTATATTTTAGTGAGTACTTCTATGCCCATTAGAATCTGCTCTTTCTTTTGATGTTTCTTTCTTCTAAATATTTCCATATAGGTTTGCTTTGTGCTAATGACCACTTTGATCATTCTCCTGCCTTCTTTGAATATTTAGAGTTTTCTAGCATCTTTTTTTTTCAATTCTGGAAACCTCCCAACTCAGGGAAAGAAGTTTACTCACACTTTTAAGCCACACTCTTGGATTTTTATTCTGACAGTAAGAGAATTCATGTTGCCTTCTCTCCCTGTATTCACGATCCTACTATGCAGCCACGTTTTTGAAGAATTACCTCCTATGTGCCAAAATTCAGGGAAAAAACATGAGTTCCAGAGGAAATGTGGCTTATGTGGTGTAAGTTTTAGAGAAAAAAATTATCTGAGATCCCAGAGCCAAGTAGGACTTGAGGCTGTCAGGTTCATCTCAGTCACTAGATCTTGTCAAGTATTCCTTTGAATGTATGCACAAGAGAAAACAAATCTGTCATAATGTGGGTTTCTTGCTAGTAATGGGTTTTTTCCTCCATGGTTGGTTGTTGCCTATACCACCAGGTAAATTTTACCTCCTGTTCTAGTTCTCATGAAACCATATTCTGAGACATGGGGTTTCCATACAGTTTTTCTTTCCAGACCCAATGACTTCTATATGCACCTTTTGTAGGTTCATTTTGATGGAATAAGTCTTAAAATCAATGGCATTGCCAGGATATATAATAAGGGCATCATACCAGCATTATTATTTGGCATTTTGTCACTAAATTTCCAATTGACACTCCCTCAGGAGCTCCATGTAATTTTCTGGTGTTGAGCTTCCTGTATTCTAAGTGGTCATTTAAGTGTTTGTCCATATAAATTAAGGTCATCAAATCCTCAGTGACAAGATGCTATAATAACTGACCCATTAAATTCTCATTTAAGCCTTTTCAAAAAAGATTTTCATTATCATTAGCTTCTGCAATTCAAAGAGGATTCTCAATTAGTAGGATTCATTTATATTGGTTATTAGCAGATGTCCTCCTGGTAAGAGCCTTAATATGGCAATGGACACATACTACATTATATAAGGTTATTCCACAACTTCTCATAATTCCCCTATAGGGATTTCCATTTTTCAAAGTGTCTTATCTTAGTCTTCTTTTTCACAAAAGCCACTTGAACTTAACTTGCTAGTTAGATTATATACATGTATGTATGCATATGTGTGTATGTTTGTAGGAATCCAAATTTTAAATACTAGTATGCAGAGACCTGCACCTATGTCTGATTCCCTATAGAGAATAATAGGGATTCTCTATTAGGTTCATACAGGAATTGCCAAAACTATGGAAATCGTCTCTACCATGCTTATCGTGATGTTATTTCAGCAACCACAACTTTTAAATCATGTACCTGCTGCTTAAGCTTATGAACAACTGTTCTAACCCCTACAGAGCAAGGAAAGTAAGAATGTTTTCCATTTTTCTGATGAAACTTTATTATCTGGGGCTGTCAAATGTATCCCAGAAAGATAAGACAGAAACCAAAATACATTATATTAATAGATATATAGATTGGATTACTTCTAAATTAGTTATTAGATTTATCCTTCTAGTAAACTGATCCATTAATCCAGTGTATCAATCAGTCAGTAATTGTAATGCACTATGCTAGACACCACTGACAAAAGAAAATATAATGAAGTAATCCCTGCTTTTAAGGAGTTTTTATTCTTTTGGAAGAGATATGCATTTGTGAGAATATGCAGAACATTTACAAAATAAATATATTACATATATAAGTACGTTAAACACACAGTAGTTAAGGAGGGAAAGCTATAGTAAACTGACAGAGATTGGAAAAGGTTGTGGTTTGTTTTGTTTTGTTTTGTTTTGTTTTTGTACAAGGTGTTATTTGAACTGACTGGAAGGAAGGGAGAGATTCTATTAAGTGAAGCTGATGAGGGAGTACATGTCAGGTATGAGACATAAAGACAAGAGATAGAAATGAAGGGATATATATATGAGAAACAGAGACTCATTTGATTAGACTACAATGTATAAGAAAGGAAGTAATGTGTAGTGAAGCTGGAAGATAAGCTGGGATGGGTCTTTAAAAGTCAGAGCAGAATTGTTTATATTTTATTCCAGAAGCCACAGGGAGCCACTAGGATTTATAATGTTCATGTGGTCAGAAACATATTTTAGAAAATTTATTTTGACATCCATATGGTGGATAGATTAGTGACAAGGTAGGAAAATCAGTTAGGAGGCCAACCATAACCACAGAATGTGATATAAGGAGGAGAGAGTGAAGAAAAGACAATCTTTCCGAAATTGTCATCATCTTCACTTTCACCTTCACAACTCCCCATCCCCACAGACATCCAACAGCTGCACTCCCAGCTGTTCTGTCAAAACAAAACAAACAAACAAACAAAAAACTCTGTAAGGAAAAATGACACAGGCTATCCACATTACTGCAATTATATTTTTTCCCATTCCCTGAAGTTTTATTTGGATCAATTCTGCTCTTTGATAATAAACCAATTCTGCCTTTGTCACCATTTCTATCCTAAGTGCAACAGGATTGTAGTCAATCTTATTTCTATTGGCAATAGAAACTATACTTCCTGCTACTTAAATTAATAAGGAAACAAAGCTTCCTCAGGGTGGGATGATGTTTTACACAATCATATTAAAAGTTCCACTTTTCTCCAAACTGCATGGGATTCTATTTGTTACCATTCTAACAATAATAGTCCTTCAAATATTTAAAGTCCATCAGAGTGATACACTATGTTATATTGGTGTGGTGTTGTCACTTCAGGTTGCGCCTACAAGCTCATGTTACTTGTCTCCATTCACTTTATATTACAATCCAACTTGACTACCCATTCATTATTCTCTAAGGGTGCTCCATGCTCTCACACCTCTGTATCTCTCTCATATTGTACCCCTCCCTTCATTTGTTGAATTTTCTATACATTCTTTTTTTTTTTTTTTTTTTTTTTTTTTTTAATTTTTTATTTTATTTTATAATTATAACATTTTTTGACAGTACATATGCATGGGTAATTTTTTTTACAACATTATCCCTTGCACTTACTTCTATTCAGATTTTTTCCCTTCCTCCCCCAACCCCCTCCCCCTGATGGCAAGCAGTCTTATATATGTTAAATATATTACAGTATAATTTAGATACAATATATGTGTGTAGAACCGAATTTTTTGTTGCACAGGAAGAATTGGATTCAGAAGGTAAAAATAACAGTTTACATTCATTTCCCAGTCCTTTTCTGGATGTAGCTGGTTCTGTCCATCATTAATCAATTGGAATTGGATTAGCTCTTCTCTATGTTGAAGAAATCCACTTCCATCAGCATACATCCTCGTACAGTATCATTGTTGAAGTGTATAATGATCTTCTGGTTCTGCTCGTTTCACTCAGCATCAGTTGATGTAAGTCTCTCCAAGCCTCTCTGTATTTCTCCTGTTGGTCATTTCTTATAGAACAGTAATATTCCATAACATTCATATACCATAGTTTACCCAACCATTCTCCAATTGATGGACATCCATTCATCTTCCAGCTTCTAGCCACTATGAAAAGGGCTGCCACAAACATTTTGGCACATACAGGACCCTTTCCCTTCTCTAGTAGTTCCTTGGGGTATAAGCCCAGTAGTAGTATGGCTGGGTCAAAGGGTATGCACATTTTGATAACTTTTTGGGCATAATTCCAGATTGCTCTCCAGAATGGTTGGATTCTTTCACAACTCCACCAACAATGCATCAGTGTCCCAGTTTTCCCACAGCCCCTCCAACATTCATCGTTATTTGTTCCTGTCATTTTAGCCAATCTGACAGGTGTGTAATGATACCTCAGAGTTGTCTTAATTTGCATTTCTCTGATCAATAGTGATTTGGAACACTCTTTCATATGAGTGGAAATAGTTTTAATTTCATCATCTGAAAATTGTCTGTTCATATCCTTTGACCATTTATCAATTGGAGAATGGCTTGATTTCTTATAAATTAAAGTCAATTCTCTGTATATTTTGGAGATGAGGCCTTTATCAGAACCTTTAACTGTAAAAATTTTTTCCCAATTTGTTACTTCCCTTCTAATCTTGTTTGCATTAGTTTTGTTTGTGCAGAAACTTTTTAATTTGGTGTAATCAAAATGTTCTATTTTGTGATCAATAATGGTCTCTAGTTCTCCCTTGGACACAAACTCCTTCCTCCTCCACAAGTCTGAGAGGTAAACCATCCCATGTTCCTCCAATTTATTTATGATTTCGTTCTTTATGCCTAAATCTTGGACCCATTTTGATCTAATCTTAGTATGTGGTGTTAAATGTGGGTCCATGCCTAGTTTCTGCCATACTAATTTCCAGTTTTCCCAGCAGTTTTTGTCAAATAATGAATTCTTATCCCAAAATTGGGGATCTTTGGGTTTGTCAAAGATTAGATTGCTATTTTTATTCACTATCTTGTCCTGTGAACCTAACCTATGCCACTGATCAACTAGTCTATTTCTTAGCCAATACCAAATGGTTTTGGTGACTGTTGCTTTATAATATAGCTTTAAATCAGGTACACTTAGACCACCTTCCTCTGACTTTTTTTTCATTAGTTCCCTTGCAATTCTCGACCCTTTATTCTTCCATATGAATTTTGTTGTTATTTTTTCTAGGTCATTAAAATAGTTTCTTGGGAGTCTGATTGGTATAGCACTAAATAAATAGATTAGTTTGGGGAGTATTGTCATCTTTATTATATTCGCTCGGCCTATCCAAGAACATTGAATGTCTTTCCAATTATTTAAATCTGACTTTATTTTTGTGGCAAGTGTTTTGTAATTTTGCTCATATAATTCCTGACTCTCCTTTGGTAGATATATTCCCAAATATTTGATACTATCGACTGTTATTTTGAATGGAATTTCTCTTTGTATCTCTTGCTGTTGGATTGTGTTGGTAATGTATAAAAATGCTGAGGATTTATGTGGATTTATTTTGTATCCTGCGACTTTGCTAAAATTCTGAATTATTTCTAATAGCTTTTTAGCAGAGTCTTTGGGGTTCTCTAAGTATACCATCATGTCATCTGCGAAAAGTGACAATTTGATTTCTTCATTTCCTACTCTAATTCCTTGGATCTCTTTCTCGGCTCTTATTGCCAAGGCTAGAGTTTCTAGTACTATATTGAATAGTAATGGTGATAGTGGGCAACCTTGTTTCACTCCTGATCTTACAGGGAAAGGTTCTAGTTTATCACCATTACATATGATGTTTACTGAAGGTTTTAAATATATGCTCCTTATTATTTTAAGGAATAGTCCATTTATTCCTATACTCTCAAGCGTTTTTAGTAGGAATGGATGTTGGATTTTATCAAATGCTTTTTCTGCATCTATTGAGATGATCATATGGTTTTTATTAATTTGATTATTAATATGGTCAATTATACTAATAGTTTTTCTAATATTAAACCATCCCTGCATTCCTGGTATAAATCCCACTTGGTCATAGTGTATTATCCTGGGGATGATTTTCTGAAGTCTATTTGCTAATATCTTATTTAAGATTTTAGCATCAATATTCATTAAGGAAATTGGTCTATAGTTTTCTTTCTCAGTTTTCGATCTACCTGGTTTAGGTATCAGTACCATGTCTGTGTCATAGAAGGAATTTGGTAGGACTCCTTCAATCCCTATTTTTTCAAATAGTTTACATAGCATTGGAGTTAGTTGTTCTTTAAATGTTTGGTAGAATTCACCTGTAAATCCATCTGGTCCTGGGGACTTTTTCTTAGGAAGTTGGTTAATAGCTTGGTCTATTTCTTTTTCTGAGATGGGACTATTTAAACTACTTACTTCTTCCTCTGTTAATCTGGGCAAGCTATATTTTTGAAGGTATTCTTCCATTTCATTTAAGTTATCGAATTTATCGGCATAAAGTTGAGCAAAGTAGCTCCTAACTATTGTTCTAATTTCCTCTTCATTAGTGGTGAGTTCACCCTTTTCATTTTCAAGACTATCAATTTGCTTTTTCTCTTTCCTTTTTTTAATCAGGTTTACTAAGGGTTTGTCTATTTTGTTGGTTTTTTCATAAAACCAACTCTTAGTTTTATTAATTAATTCAATAGTTTTTTTACTTTCAATTTTATTAATCTCACCTTTTATTTTTTGAATTTCAAGTTTTGTGTTTGTCTGGGGGTTTTTAATTTGTTCCTTTTCTAGCAATTTTAGTTGTAAACCCAATTCGTTGGCCCTCTCTTTCTCTATTTTATGCAGGTAGGCCTGTAGAGATATAAAACTTCCCCTAATTACTGCCTTGGCTGTATCCCACACATTTTGGTATGATGTCTCATTATTGTCATTTTCTTGGGTGAAGTTATTAATTATGTCTATGATTTGCTGTTTTACCCAATCATTCTTTAGTATAAGATTATTTAGTTTCCAATTATTTTTTGGTCTATTTTCCCCTGGCTTTTTATTAAATGTTATTTTGATTGCATTATGGTCTGAAAAGGATGCATTTACTATTTCTGCCTTACTGCATTTGATTTTGAGGTTTTTATGCCCTAGTATATGATCAATTTTTGTATAGGTTCCATGAACTGCTGAGAAGAAAGTATATTCCTTTCTGTCTCCATTTAGCTTTCGCCAAAGATCTATCATATCAAACTTTTCTAGTATTCTATTTACCTCTTTGACTTCTTTCTTATTTATTTTGTGGTTTGATTTATCTAATTCTGAGAGTGCAAGGTTGAGATCTCCCGCTATTATAGTTTTGCTATCTATTTCCTCTTGCAGCTCTCTTAATTTCTCTTTTAAGAATTTAGATGCTGCACCACTTGGTGCATACATGTTTAATATTGATACTGCTTCACTATTGATGCTTCCCTTTAGCAGGATATAATGCCCTTCCTTATCTCTTTTAATTAGATCAATTTTTGTTTTTGCTTGATCTGAGATGAGGATGGCTACTCCTGCTTTTTTGGTTTTGCCTGAAGCATAATAGATTCTGCTCCACCCTTTTACTTTTAGTTTGAATGTCTCATCCTGTTTCAGGTGTGTTTCCTGTAAACAACATATAGTAGGATTCTGACTTTTAATCCAGTCTGCTAACTGCTTCCTCTTTATGAGGCAGTTTGCCCCATTCACATTTATGGTTAGAAGGATTAATTCTATATTGCTTGCCATCCTATTAACCCCTGCTTATGCTTTTCCCCTTTCCTTCCCTTTTACCCTCCTATCCAGTATTAAACTGGTAAACACCACTTGCTTTTCACAGCCCTCCCTTTTTAGGATCCCTCCCCCACCTTAAAGATCCTCCCCTTATTTTACCCCTTTTCCTCGAAATTATTGTATTCCCTTCCCCTTAGCTTACTCCTTCCCTTTCACTTTTCAATGAAGTGGAAGAAGTTTCACCATAAATCGAATATGTCTATTGATACACGCTATGTTCATCTCCCTCCTTTCTTTCTCTCAGATATAATAGGTTACCTTTGCCTCTTCATGAGATGTAGTACCACCACTTTGTACTTTTTTATGATATAATCTCCTTTCCACCTCTATTTTCTAAGACAAATTGTACATATGTTCTTTACATATTTTTTTGACAGAAGTATAGTTCTCAAGATTTCTTTTTACCTTTTTTAGAAGTCTCTTGAGTTCTGTATTTGAAGATCAAACCTCTTATGTAGGTCTGGTTTTTTCATCAAAAATAGATGGAATTCATTTATTTCGTTAAATGTCCATCTTCTTCCCTGGAAAACGATGCTCATTCTTGCTGGGTAAGTTATTCTTGGCTGCATACCAAGTTCCTTAGCCTTTCGGAATATCATGTTCCAGGCCCTGCGTTCTTTTAATGTGGACGCTGCTAGATCCTGTGTTATCCTTATTGTGGATCCTCCATATCTGAATTGTTTTTTTCTAGCAGCTTCCAATATCTTTTCCTTTGTCTGATGGTTCTTGAACTTGGCCACTATATTTCTTGGCGTTTTGATTTTAGGGTCCCTTTCAGTAGGTGATCGATGAATTTTCTCAATGTCTATTTTACCCTCTGTTTCCAAAACGTCTGGGCAGTTCTCTTTGATAATTTCCTCGAAAATGGTGTCCAAGCTCTTTTTTTCCTCCCATTTTTCAGGGAGTCCGATTATTCTCAAATTGTCTCTCCTGGATCTGTTTTCCAGGTCTGTTGTCTTTCTGGTAAGGTACTTGACAGTCTTTTCAATTGTTTCATTTCTCTGGTTTTGCTTGACTCCCTCTTGGTTTCTCCTTGAGTCATTCATTTCTACTTGTTCCAGTCTAATTTTCAATGATGTATTTTCTTCACTCACTTTTTTTATATCTCTTTGTAATTGTCCAATTGAGTTTTTATCTTCTATGGAATTTTTTTCCATTTTATCCATTTTATTTTTTAGAGAGCTGATTTCTTTTTCCAGCTCACTAATCCTGTTTTCCTTGGAGTTGTTTACCTTTTCCAGCTCACTAATCTTGTTTCTCAATGATTTGATTTCTTTATCCATTCTGTCTTTGAATGCATGGGATGACTTCTCCAGGCTCTCTTGCCAAGCTTCCCTTTCCTTTTCCCATTTCTCTTCCAGCTCTCTTGTGAGAGCCTTTTTTATTTCCTCTATGAGGTTCTTTTGTATTGAGGAGCAGCTTATATCCCTCCCAGGGGATACATCTGGGGACATTCTGTTCCTAGTCTCCTCAGCATTTGAAGTCTGCTCCCTCTCCACACAAAAGCTGTCAATGGTTAGAGCCCTTTTGAATTTTTTATTCATTTTGTCAGAATCAAAGAAAACAAACTGACAAGAGAAGCAATTGGTCTGTTTTGCGGGGGATAGGGCTGGATGTTATTAATGGGCTTCCTCTACAGACTGGGGATAGGGCAGCAGAGAGCCACTAACAGAACAGCAATGACTGTACTGAGTCTGCGCTCTGAGGCTCCGAGAACGCACCGAGTCAGTCCAGGTGGGGGTTGGGGGTGGCCGGGCTCTGAGAGACGTTGGCTTTCTGGGGTTTCAATCTTCACCTCCGGTGTTTACACCCTCTCCGTGGCTCCTGGCTTGCTGCCAAGACGGAGCATCCACACTGGGGCAAAAGCCCTTTCGCAGAAACTGCAGAGATCACACCCCTCCCCCTCAGGTCTGAGCTGTGTGAGCTGCCTGTCTTGCTCTGGCTGTCTGCCCTCAGTCTGCGCCCAGTCTGATTGACCCTCCCCCAAACAAACACAGACCTTTTCTGGCGACTTTCAAGGATGTCTTCTCTTGGTGATAATTTGTGGATTTCTTTCTGGGTCAAGCATTAAGTCAGAGGCTTGTCATGAAGTAAGTTCTGAGAGAAAGCGAGGAGCTCAAGCAGCTGTCTGCCTCCACGCCGCCATCTTAGCCGGAAGTCCTCTCTATACATTCTTTAAAACCCTAATCAAATATTACTTCCTCCAGGAATCCTTCTTTAATGGTGATAATAAAGATAAGAACAGCTAACATTTATATACTGCTTTACTATTTGCAAAGCATTTTATATAAATTGCCTCATTCAATGTATACAACAACCTTTTTTGTAGATATTGTCATTTTATCCATTTTACAGATAAGGAAACTGAAGCAAAGAAAGGTTAAGTGACTTGATAATGGTCAAACAACAAATGTTTGAGGTAGGATTTGAATTCAGATCTTTCTGGCTCCAAGCCAATATTTTATCTGCTATTTCTGCTTTAACCCACAATCTTCATTCCCATCAATCATTATCTTTTCTCAGTAAGAAATTCATAGTATTTATTATATTTTCCCTTATAGAACTGTAATGCAATATTAGATTGTCCTTCACCTGTAATATAGCACTTTTATTTAATCTACTAATGCAAATACTAGTTTTGGACAGACATAGGCAAACAAGAGTGTATTTAACATAAGACCAGTTTCATTACAATTCTTGAATCCATATCAGATGAAAGGTACTTGAAGACAATAAGGATTTCCATCTTAAAAAGTAGACACGTTAGAGGAGAAGGGTATGTTAGATGTATTTAAGACTGTAAAAGACTCCAACATGATAGAGGGAGGACAGAACTAATTTAGAAATTCCAGAGGCAGGTTACACTTTGGCATGAGGAAGTTTATCCAAAAATCAAATAGGTTGTTCTTTTTTTGGAGAAATACTGCTTATTATTTTGTTTTATCTTTTTAAAATAATAGCATTTTTATTTTCAAATATATGCAAATAGTTTTCATTATTCACCCTTGCAAAACTTAGTGTTTCAAATTTTTTTCTCCTTTCCTTCCTCTATCCCCTAGATAGCAAGCAATGCAATATATGTTAAATATGCAATTCTTCTACATATATTTCCAAAATTATCATGCTGCACAAGAGAAATCAGATTAAAAAGGAAAAACAATAATAAGGAAAACAAAAAGCAAAAAACAATAACAAAAAGGGAAAATACTATGTGATCCACAATCAGTACCCACAGTCCTCTCTCTAGGTATAGATCACTCTCTCCAACACAAATCTGTTGGAATTGGCCCAAATCATCTCATTACTGAAAACAGCCATATCAATTAGAATTGATCACCATATAATCTTCTTGTTGCTGTACACAGTGTTCTCTTCCTTCTACTCACTTCAGGTAACATCAATTTAGCTAAGATTTTCCAGGCTTTTTGGAAAGCAACCTACTGATTGTTTCTTATAGAACTATAATATTCCATAACATTCATATATCACAACTTATTCAGCCATTCTCCAATTGATAGCCATCCACTCATTTTCTAGTTTCTTGCCACTACAATAAGGGCTGTCACAAACATTTTTTTTCCTCTTTAAGATCTCTTTGGGATACAAGCCTAGTAGAAACACTGTTGGATCAAAGGGTATGCACAGTTTGATAGCCTTTTTATACAGAGTTTCATATTCCTCTCCAGAATGGTTGAGTCACATATCTTCTAACAATGTCTCAGTTTTCCCACACCTCTCCAACATTTATTATCTTTTTCAGTCATTTTAGGCAATCTGAGAGGTATGTAGTGGTACTTCAGAGTTGTCTTAATTTGTTTTTCTTTGATCAATAGTTGATTTAGAGAATTTTTTTCATATGGCTAGAAATGGTTTTAATTTCTTCATCTGAAAATTATTTGTTCATATTATTTCACCATTTATCAATTGGAAAATGGCTTGTAAATAAATGAGGCCTTTATCAGAATTCTTGGATATAAAATTTCCCCCAGTTTTCTTTTTGCTTTCTAATCTTGTCTGTATTGGTTTTGTTTGTACAATTTTTTAATTTAATATAATCAAAATTATCCATTTTGAATTTCATAATGTAGTCTAGTTCTTCATTGGTCACAAAGTCCTTCCTCCACAGATCTGAGAGGAAGATTGCACTTTGTCCTTTTAACTTGCTTATATTATTACTCTTTATGTCTAAATCATGAAGCTATTTTGACCTTATCTTAGTATAAGGTGTTAGATAGTAGTTAATGCCTAGTTTCTGACATACTATTCTCCAATTTTCCTAGGAATTTTGTCAAATAGTGAGTTCTTATCTTTGAAGCTATAATCTTTGGATTCTAGATTACTACAATCATTGATTATTACATCTTGCGAACCTAACCTATTCTGCTGATAAACTACTCTATCTCTTAGCTAGTACCAAATGGGTTTGATGACTGCTGCTTTATAATATAGTTTTAGGTCTGCTGCATTTTTTCATTTTTATTTTTTCATTAATTTCCTTGAAATTCTTGACCTTTTGTTCTTCCAGATGAACTTTGTTAGTATTTTTTTTTCTAGCTCTATAATTTCTTGGAAGTTTGATTGCTATGGCACTGAATAAGTAGATTAATTTTAGGTAAAATTATCTTTTTGTAATATTAGCTTGGCCTATCCATGAAACACTTGATATTCTCCCAATTATTTAGATCTTACTTTATTTGTGTGGAAAGTTTTGTTATTGTGTTAATATAGTTCCTAACTTTGTCTTGGCAGGTAGACTACCAAATATTTTATATTATCTACAGTTATTTTAAAATGGAAGTTTTCTTTGTAATTCTTGCTGCTGGACTTTGTTGGTAACATATAGAAATGTTGATGATTTATGTGGATTTATTTTGTATCCTATAACTTTGCTAAAGTTGTGAATTATTTCTAGTAGTTTATTAGTTGATACACCAGTATTCTCTGGGTATAATATCAAAAATAGATTGTTCTTAATGAATTCTCTGTTACTGGAAGTCTTCAGGTAGAAGATGGTGAATACTTGGCAAGAATATAGGAGAGGCACTTTTGTAATTCTGAAATTCTGTGTTTATATCATATTATATATTCTGGATATTTGGGTTTGTGTTTTCCCCCTTTATTAAACTACCATGAGAACATCTACTATATCTTATTCAAACACTTTCTTCCCTTGTAATTTAACACAATTGTTTGCATACAACAGATACTTAACAAATGCCTTTCCATAGAATGAATACATACAGTATCTTCAAATGATTTTAAGAAAACTATGATGTCCCTGTATTGGGGCAACTAGGTGGCAAAGGAGATAGATTGTCAGGCCTGGAGTCAGAAAAAAACCCTCTTCCTGAGTTAAAATATAGCTAAGATTTGACCCTGATCAAGTCACTTAACCCTGATTGCCTCAGTTTCACCATTTGTAAAATGATCTGTAGAAAGAAATGCTAAATTACTTCAGTATCTTTGCCAAAAAAAAATCCCCAAAAGGTTCATATATGACCAAAAAAAAAAAAAGACTTAACAAAATTATGCCCTTCTAAGAATTTTTCCTCCAGAATAAACAGCATCAGATTTTTTTTTATTGCCAAGTTGGATTGTTGACTCATCACTTTTTCTACCATGTCATAAAAATTTCATCATATTGATAGCTTACTTCACCTCTGGCCAAGTCGTATTGGAACTACTATCTTCTACTGCGATCTGACTTTGTTCCTGATTAGTTTCTTATACAACTTTCTATTTAACAATGAAGCATAGACCAATGGTATCATTTCTCTCCAGGCTGCCCTGCTGATTCATCTCCAATGCACTTTTACTACTATGGCTCTGTCTGGAATCTCCTCACACCCCCACTTTACTTTTATGTGTCTTCTGCTTCATTGGAATGTAAGTTCTTTTATGGCTGGGGCTACATGTCTTTTTATTTGTATTTATATTCTCAGCCCTTAATACATTGCTTGATAAATAATAAAATCTAATGTTGACTGACCTCTACCAATATACGTATAAGTATGCTTTCTGTGGCACCCAAAATTAAAAACTATTTCAAATGTGGCTTACTTGAGGCAGAATACAGTAGAATGCAGTCAATCTAGATGTTGTGTTTTGGTTAATTTCAGAAAACTGCTCTTTTCATGGTTTAGAACAACTGTAGACCCTAGAGCCATCTAATCCCGTAGCTTCTATGAAAAGTAAGTGGTTCAACCATTATTGGTGCAAGAATAATTATACTTATCTACTTTACAAGGTCATTTTTTTTGGTAATGTTTAATCAAAGCCTGTGAGGAAACTAATGGAAAATAAATATTTTAAAATATATCAGGTTCAGGAGAAAGGTAAATGAAAAAAGAATTAAGAACAGCTGTTGGAGATGACAATGAGAAATTAGACATTTGATTTATTAAAAATAAAAGCTAGTACAAAAACTCAGAACTTTCTGTCTTTACAAAATAAGTGAAGTCAGAATAGGGACAAAGATTGGTATATGGGTACAAGAGATAAGTGGAGAGAAACTATATAAGAAATTACTTTAGAGGTAGCATGGTTTAGAGGAAAGAATGTTAAACTTGCAATTCAAAGGCCTGGATTAGAATCATTTCTCTGACAGGTTAGTCGTGTTTCCTGGATATTCTATTTAAACTTTCTGTGCCTCATATTACTGATCTGTAAAATGAAAAAAAATAATTAGAGTTCCTCTACCCACATGGATGCATTTTTTAAGTGCTTTGTGAATTTTAAAGAATAATGGAAATAGGTAATATCATATTGATTACTATTGTGATTATAAGGTTATTATGATTTTATCAACCTCCTTGTTCTTCATAGCATCCCCCTCTTCATTGTCCTGACTATGGGGGTTTGACAGAAGTGAGGGAAGGATAGATTGGATGGGTAGAAGCAAACAGATTTCCAAAAAATAAGTATTTCTATTGTGCATTAACCAACAAAGGAGTGAATATGGAAAACTGATTGGAAATTATACAGGACACAATCAGGATCAAATTTTGGGGAAGGTGCAAGATAGAATTTATATGAACAGAGTTTTAGATTTGAAGTCATTTTCTCTTATAAAACTTTGATGGGAAATTTGCCTCTGAAAAGAAGCAATTTCCTGAGACTAATCAGGATATTTTCATTTTTTTCTTTTAAAAGTAGATTTTTCTTCTTATGTTTTTATCCCTTGGATTCTTTAGGCTCTCCTTTATCTGAGGTCCATCTCATTACAATACAGATGGGGTTCTAGTAAATATTTTTGGTAGGAAAAAACAATTATTGTGTGAAATACTCCATTATAACTGAGTGTGAATAGGGCTGGTACTTATACTTGATTTAATCAAAATTATTGTTTGAGAGACTTGGTCACTAAGGAACTCGTATAAAAAGGAGAAAATAGCTCATAATTATTTACAGATTCATTGTCAAGAAGTTGAATGGGAAAAAAGTATTTTCATACAAAGCTGAAGATCCAGTAACACTGGGGCAGATATTAAAAGAAGGAAGAAAAAAAGTAGAATTATACTTTGAGAGAGAAGGATGGCATTGAAGAAGCCTATTAATACTACAAAAATCTTAGAGCAGAAAACTAAGGTTGATGTCAAGAGTATACCCAGTTACTTAAAAAATTACAGGAAGTCCTGGGAAAGATCTGCTCTCTCCCTAATTTCCCTTCACTATATCTCTATATACAAACAATTTTAGTATTTATATAATTTTGATAGCCTGAATTTTATCTAAACCACAAAGAGGGCAGAGGCCCCCTAGAGATAGAGATAAATATCAACTTCGTCCAAGAGCCCAACCTCTCATTGTGAAGAATCACCTAATTGTAATTGTAATTGAACTTCTAACTTTTCACCTAAAATAAATTCCATAAGGCCACAGAAGAGGAAATCACATAGATCTTGAGGGCCATAAGGTGAAGTAAAAAAAGTAGGAGTAGTCATTCTGATCTCAGATCAAGCAAAAGCAAAATTGATCTAATTAAAAAGATATAAGGAAGGAATTTATATCTTGCTAAAGGGTACCACAGATAATGAAATAATATCAATATTAAACATATATGCACCAAGTAGTGTAGCATCGAAATTACTAAAAGAGAAGTTAAGAGAGTTGCAGGAAGAAATAGATAGCAAAACTATACTAGTGGGAGATATCAACCTTGCTCTCTAGATACTAGATAAATCAAACCACAAAATAAATAAGAAAGAAGTTAAGGAGGTAAATAGAATACTAGAAAAACTGGATATGATAGATCTTTGGAAAAATTTGAATAGAGACTGAAAGGAGAAAACTTTCTTCTTGGGCAGTTCATAGAAGCTATTCAAAAACTGATCATATATTAGGATATAAAAACCTCAAACTCAAATGCAGAAGGGCATAAATAGTAAATGAATTTTTTTCAGATCACAATGCAATAAAAATTACATTCAGTAAAGACAAGGGGAAAATAGACCAAAAAAGTAATTGGAAACTAAATAATCTCATCCTAAATAATGAACGGGTGAAACAGCAAATCACAGACACAATCAATAATTTCACGCAAGAGAATGACAGTAATGAGACAACATGTCAAAATTTGTGGGATGTAGCCAAAGAGGTAAAAAGGGGAAATTTTATATCTCTAGATATCTATTTGCATAAAATAGAGGGAAAAAAAGAACAATGAATTGGGCTTACAACTAAAAAAGCTATAAAAAGAACAAATTAAAAACCTCCAATCAAATATCAAACTTGAAATTCTAAAAATAAAAGGAGAGATCAACAAAATTGACAGTTAAAAAAAGTATTGAATTAATAAATAAAATTAAGACTTGGTTTTATGAAAAAAAGACAAAATAGATAAACCTTTAGTTAATTTGATTAGAAAAAGGAAAGAGGAAAATCAAATTGTTAGTCTCAAAAATGAAAAGGGACAACTATCCACCAATGAAGAGAAAATTAGAACGATTATTAAGAATTATTTTGCCCAACTTTATACCAATAAATTTGACAACCTAAGCGAAATGGAGAAATACCAAAATATTACAAAAATATAATTTTTGTAATAATTTATATTACAAAATATTACAAAAATATAAATTATCCAGATTAATGGAAGAGGAAATAAATTACTTAAATAGTCCCATTTTAGAAAAAGAAATAGAACAAGCTATTAATCAACTCCCTAAGAAAAAAAATCCTCATGACCAGATGGATTTATGTGTGAATTGTACTAAATATTTAAAGAACAACTCCAATAATATATAAACTATTTGAAAAAATAGGGATTGAAGGACTCTTAATAAATTCCTTTTATGACACAGATATAGTACTGATACTTAAACCAAGTAGGATAAAAACAGAGAAAGGAAATTATAGAACAATCTCCCGAATGAATAGTGATGCAAAAATCTTAAATAAAATATTAGCAAAGAGATTACAGAAAATCATCCCCAGGATAATACAGCACGACCAAGTAGGATTTATATCTGTAATGCAGGGCTGGTTCAATATTAGGAAAGCTATTAGCACAATTGACTATATCAACAACCAAATTCACAAAAAAAAACATTTGATTATCTCAATACATGCAGAAAAAGCATTTGATAAAATCCAAACTCCATTACTAGTAAAAGCACTCAGGAATATAGGAATAAACGGAGTTTTTCTAAAAGTAATCAGTAGCATCAATCTAAAACCATTAGCAAGCATCATATGTAATGGGTATAAATTGGAACCATTTCCAATAAGATCAGGGGTGAAACAAGGTTGCTCGCTATCACCATTACTATTCAATATTGTATTAGAAATGTTAGCTTTGTCAATAAGAGAAGAAAATGAGATTAAAGGAATTAGAATGGGTAACAAAGAAACCAAATTATCACTCTTTGCAGATGATGTGATGGTATACTTAGAGAATTCTAGAGAATCAACTAAAAATCATTAGAAGCAATCCACAACTTTAGCAAAGTTGCAGGATACAAAATAAATCCACATAAATCAATAGCATTCTTATATATAACTAACAAAGTCCAGCAATAAGAGGTACAAAGAGAAATTCCATTTAGAAATAACTGTTGATGGTATAAAATATTTGGGAATCTATCAGCTAAGGGGAAGTCAGGAACTATATGAGCAAAACAACAAAACACTGTCCACACAAATGAAGTCAGATCTAAGCAATTGGAAAAATATCAAGTGCTCTTGGATAGGGCGAGCAAATATAATAAAGATGACATTATGGAGCAGCTAGGTGGCACAGTGAATAGAGCACCAGCCTTGAATTCAGGAGGACCCGAGTTCAAATCTGGTCTCAGACACTTAACACTTCCTAGCTGTGTGACCCTGGGCAAGTCACTTAACCCAGCCTCAGGGAAAAAAAAAAAGATGACATTACTACCTAAACTAATCTATTTATTTAAAACTATACCAATCAAACTCCCAAGAAACTATTTTACTGATCTTGAAATAATAACAACATAATTCATCTGGAAGAACAAAAGGTCAAGAATTTCAAACAAATTAATGAAGAGAAAATCAAATAAAGGTGGCCTATCTGTACCAGATTTAAAACTATAATATAAAGCAGCACTCATCAAAACCATTTGGTACTGGCTAAGAAATAGACTAATTGGTCAGTGGAATAGGTTAGGTTCAGATAACAAAATAGTCAATGTCTTTAGCAATCCAGTATTTGACAAACCCAAAGACCCCAGCTTTTGGGATAAGAATTTACTATTTGACAAAAGCTGTTGGGAAAGTTGGAAACTAGTATAGAAGAAAGTAGGCATAGATCCACATCCAACACTCTATACCAAGAGCAGGTCCAATGGATTCATGATCTAAACATAAAGAATGATATTATAAACAAATTAGATGAACATAGGATAGTTTACCTCTCAGATATGTGGAAAAGGAAGGAATTTGTAACCAAAGAAGAATTAGATTATTGATCACGAAAATTATTTTGATTATATTAAGTTAAAAGGCTTTTGCACAAACAAAATGAATGCAGACAAGATTAGAAAGGAAGCAATAAAGTGGGAAAACATTTCTACATCCAAAGGATCTGATAAAAGCCTCATTTCTAAAATATATAGAGAATTAACTCAAATTTATAAGAAATCAAGACATTCTATAATTTGTAAATGGGCAAAAGATATGAACAATGAATTTTCAGATGAAGAAATTAAAAGTATTTGTAGTCACATTAAAAGGTGCTCCAAATTTCTATTGATCAGAGAAATGCAAATTAAGACAATTCTGAGGTACCACTACATACCTCTCAGATGGGTAAGATGACAGGAAAAGATAATGACCAATGTTGGAGGGGATGTGGGAAAACTGGGACACTGATACATTGTTGGTGGACTTGTGAACAGATCCAAGCATTCTGGAAAGCAGTTTGGAACTATGCTCAAAAAGTTATAAAACTGTGCATACCCTTTGACCCAGCAATGTTTTTACTGGGATCATTTCCTAAAGAGATCTTAAAGGAGGCAAAGGGATCCACATGTGCAAAAATGTTTATTGCAGTCTTTTTATAGTGGCAAGAAACTGGAAACTAAGTGGATATCTATCAATTAAAGAATGGATGAATAAATTATGGCATATGAATGTTATGGAATATTATTGTTCTGTAAGAAATAACCAGCAGGATTATTTCAGAAAGGTTTGGAGAGAACTATATGAATTGATGCTAAGTGAAATGAGCAAAACCAGGAGATTATTATACATATAACAACAAAATTATACAGTGATCAATTCTGATGGATGTGGTTCTCTTCAAAAATGAGATGATTCAAACTAGTTCTACTTGTCCAGTGATGAAGAGAACCATTTACAACCAGAGAGAGAACTGTGGGAACAGAGTGTGGAACAGAACATAACATTCTTACTCTCTCTGTTGGTATTTGTTTGCATTTTGGTTTCTTTCTCAAGTCTTTTTTTCTTTTTCTACCTTCTTGATCTGATTTTTCTTGTGCAGCAAGATAACTGTAGAAATATATACATACATATATAGTATTTGGCATGTATTTTAACATACTTATTAACATGAATTGGATTACCTGCTAGCTAGGGGAGGGGATGGGAGAAAGGAGAGGAAAATGTGGAACACAAGATTTTGCAAGGGTCAATGCTGGAAAAATTACCAGTGCATATGTTTTGTAAATAAAAAGCTTTAATTAAAAAAAAAAGAAAAAGAAAAATGGAGGGAGAAGAGGGAAAAAACATTCAGTTAAATGATCAGCACCTTGGAAAAAGCTGCTATCAAATGCAGTGTTCCATACCTATGGACACTGACTTCCTCAAAGGAGTTGAAAGATATCTTTGTTTTTCAAGTAATTGAGGGGAAAGAAGATTAGGTTCATGAACCAGACCAGAAAGTCATAGTATAAAAAACCATACTGTTGTTGGAAATAATGTAAGAAAAGACTAATGAAAGCAATTTATGGTGAGAATTGCTTATCTGAAGTTTTCAGCTAAGAACTGGCAATGCTAAAGAGCCTTTGTTAATTATATGGATCACATAAAATCTCAGCAAGAATTAACTACAGATACAGAGAAGATAAAACTACATGCCAGCTAGACCCATCCAAAGAATCTTTAACAAGGATTTTTGAATACGTGGGGAAAAATGTGAAAAATTATGCTAACAATTTCAAGCTACTCAAAATTTTCACTTATGGATGTATGGTTAGGAAAAATCCTTAGTAGAAAGTCAAATCAACCTATTGCAACCCTTTCAACACCATATAGAGATATTTGGGAGACTTGTGAACAAGTTTTTTAAAGATGTGTTAAATGTTGTTGCTAACTTGCTAAATAATATTTCTTTCTTTTCATACATAACAGAAGTTCACAGTTTTACATTCAACTCTCTGGATATTTTATTTGTGTATTTGAGTGGTTGTTTTTGTTAATGATTAGTTCATTTTTTTAATGTTAAAAAATAATTAAAGGGGACCTGTGTGTGCCAGAGTATTTATGGCAGCTCTTTTTGTAGTAGCTAGAAACTGGAAGATGAATGGATGTCCATCAATTGGAGAATGGTTGGGTAAGTTATGGTATGTGAAGGTTATGGAATATTATTGCTCTGTGGGAAAAGACCAGCAGGAGGAGTGCAGAGAGGCTTGGGGAGACTTGCATCAACTGATGCTGAGTGAAATGAGTAGAACCGGAAGATCTCTGTACACTTCAATGTTGTATGAGGATGTATTCTGATGGAGGTGGATATCTTCAACATAAAGAAGATCCAACTCACTTCCAGTTGATCAATGATGGACAGAGATAACTACACCCAGGGAAGGAACACTGGGAGGTGAATGTAAATTGTTAGCACTACTGTCTATCTACCCAGGTTACTTGTACCTTCGGAATCTAATACTTAATGTGCAACAAGAAAATGGTATTTGCACACATGTATTGTATCTGGGTTATATTTTAACATGTGTAAGATGTATGGGATTGCCTGTCATCGGGGGGAGGGTGTGGATGGAGGGGGGGGATAATTTGGAAAAATGAATGCAAGGGATGGTGTTGTAAAGGAAAATTACTCATGCATGTGTGCTGTGGAAAAAAAATTCTAAATAAAAAAAAATAATAATTAAAACTTATCAAAAGTCTCATGTTTGCTATTATTACAATATAATCTCCTTGAAGGCAGGAATCCTCTCCTTTGTATTTGTACCTACAGCATCTAATCTATAACAGGCACATTATACATACTTGTTGATTAATTGATTGCAAAAGCATTGACAATTCAAATCAAGCAAACACTAATACTAGTTTGCAAAATTTGAGAACAACCTTTCATATACAAAGAGAGAGAGATTATCATCAGAAATTTATTGCATATGTCAGCAGAGAAATTATTGACAAAAAAGCTCAATATGCCATACAAAAACTAGGATATGAGTTTTAGAACATGTAATCCCTCAAAAGTTCTAAGATAATATTTATGGAGCTAAGTTTCAAATATAATGATTCTTCTGATTTTTTTTTTTTTTTTTTTTTTTTTTTTTGCTGTGGCAATTGGGGTTAAGTGACTTGCCTAGGGTCACACAACTAGGAAGTGTTAAGTGTCTGAGGCCAGATTTGAACTCGGTCCTCCTGTTTTCAGGGCTGGTGCTCTATCCACTGCTCCACATAGCTGCCCCTCTTCTGGAAATTTTGATGAGTACTAAGGTATCCAGTGCTTGCCAGAGACACATATTGGCACTAGACAATTATGAGCTCAAGTGCACTGGCAGGTAGGGTAGTAGAGAGATGAAGTATGCCGTGTATGATGTGAGACCAAAGCTCATAGAAGGAATAAAGATGCAAGGACGTATAGATGAGATTCCAGGACTTCAACCAATGTGTACATCAGTATTTATGAATTATTTTGCAATAAAATAATCCTGTTTGTTGAGTTGTTCTTGAATGATTAGTAGTGGTTGCAATTATGGAATTACAGGACTGCAAGAAAAGGCTCTGGCTAAAAAATGTTGAAGTGACTCTTAGTGACTCAAAATTCATTCTCTAGCGGGCATTTAACTAGTATAAAGACAGAAATTAGAGTTATATAATAAAGTATTGTAATGGAATATTGTTTTTTGTCCTTTTTAAAAAGTGCCAATGATATCACAGGTGACGTCTTGACCCATGTTAATTGGATTTAAGTGAGCAAGAATTCCACAAAGTCATAATCAGCCTCATTGACGTCCATTGACAAGACAACAGTCAAGACCCCTGGTGATCACCAGTGACTCAGTGAATGACCTTGACGTCATTGATATCTGATCAGGCTCTAATTATACATTCCACCAGAGTAAAGTTTTAGGGGAGATATTGCCCTAACTTACCAATGGATTTGAGACTTATCAACATGATTTATTCTATCTACAAGATATTTTTACTCAGGTGTGGTTGTGTGCATTCTTTAGCTTCTTAGAGCCACAGGTGATAACTGAGTGAAAGATAGATACCAAAGGTGGATGAGCAGTCCTGAAAAGGGCTTGCAAACATTTACATAAGAGGTGGTACCTCCCTGAGCACTTTATATACCTCAATGTACTGGACATGTTAACAAGAAGCAATGAATTCTATGCAAGACATTTTTTTCAATGGCATGAATTTAATAAATGTCAATTTAGGAGGAAGTATGCTGTAGTGAAAGGAGTTTCATGTTTGGAGTTAGAGTTTCAATTACTGGCTCAGCTTCTTGTTACTTGTGTGGCCTTTGGCAAATTATGTACACTTTATAGATCTCAATTTCCACAGCTGTGAAATAAGGAGATTGGAGTAGATGATATAAATGATTGTTTCTAGCACTAATATATATTTCTGTTACTTTCAGCACTTGTCAAGAAAGGACATTTGTGCTAAGATGAAACAGGTATTATTTGCCTCAAAATGGCTGTATATATATACTTAAGAAGTGTGAGATTTAGGCCAGATGAGTTCAAAAGAAAGTATTAACTATATATTCTGCCTCTTTGGAAATTATAAATACTATCAAACCTTTGAAGCTTGTATGAATAAACTTTTTATTTGTAAAAATATAATAAATATGTAGTGTTGATGATAGTATCATACAGTATGTATAAATATGCAGAACCAGGAAATAGAAAGCTTATACAACTAAGACTTTATGAAAGCAATTTTTTCTTTCCCTTCTTTCTTTTCTTCCTTTATTCCTTCCTTCCTTCTTTCCTTCCTTCCTTCCTTCCTTCCTTCCTTCTTTCCTTCTTTCCTTCCTTATTTCCTTCCTTCCTTCCTTCCTTCCTTCCTTCCTTCCTTCCTTCCTTCCTTCCTTCCTTCCTTCTTTCCTTCTTTCCTTCTTTCCTTTCTTCCTTCTTTCCTTCTATGGATATTGATGAGTATATTAGAACTAGCCATTCTTAAATACTGTACTCTTCCCCCAATGTATAGCATTATTTTATAAATTATAGTATAGTAAGGAAACATAAGCAACAGAAGTTCATATGTAGAGCATATACTCTATTGCCTTTTTTTCATATATACATGACTAGACTTAGAAACAACTCTAATGTTACCCTATGAACACATTACATGTACTCCAACTGGCATCATTTGGTCACAGAGGTAATCATTTCTTTTTTATTCTACTTAGAGAATTACAAATAATTGGGTCTGATGGGTATGACACCTGTTATTTCTTTATTGAGGGAAGAGTATAGCAGCACCAAAACATCCCCACTATGTACTTTGATCCAACCCCTTTATCATGGGAAATTAATAGGCAGGGACCTGATCAAGAAGAATGATAGAGAAAGAAGAAAAGGAAAAGCTGGGGAGGAAAGGGAGGAGAAAGAAGAGAAAGAGGAGAAGGAAGAGGATGAGAAAGAGGAGGAAAAAAGGAAGAGCCACATATTAGCAGAGGAGAGAGTCAAAAACTCAAAATGAATTTTCTCATTTCTCACTAAAACAGCCTCAGTTTTCTCAGCAAAGTAAGAATCAAGATTCTCAGTTAGAGGGAGAGAGGGAGGGAGCTAGTAGGGAAGAATAACTTGGAATAGTTTCTGCAGAAAGTGAGATATGAATCAGAGGAATAACAATTTTTTTTTGAAAACTTTTCCATATATCTCATGTAGACCTCACATCAACCCTGAGTGATAGCTGCCCTAGGGTAAAGCCCTTTTAATCCTCTCCCAATTAATGCTACTGTAAATAATATTACTAAACACTTGGAAATGAAGCATGATTATATCATAGCAACAGCTTACATTGGTATAGCATAGCAATAGATATTTAATAAAGCACCATTATACCCATTATATCATTTAATGTAATGTTATTTAAATATATATCATTTTATACCCACACATATATCAGTTAAATATTCAATATAATCCAATTAAGCCAACAAGCAATTCTGTGAGGTGTTTGGCGTATCATTTCTATTTTATAACAGCTATTTGCTAGGTTGTTTTTTTAATAGTGCTTTGGACCATTGAGGTGGCTTGGAATTTGAAAGGCGCATCTTCATGACTTCAAATACAGCCTCAGGCATTTACTAGCTATATGATCTTGTCTCAATTTCCTATTCTGTAACATAAGCTGAAAAAAGGCAAAGTATTTGGTATTTTTGCAAGAAAACCTCATATTAGGTTATGAAGAATAGGACATGACTTAAAAATGACTGAACAATTATGGTGCTTTTGGATTTGAAAAGCATTTTACATTTTATCATCTCACTTGATTCTCACAAAACCTCTTTAAGGTAGGTGCTGTTATTATTCCCATTTTATAGATGACAAATCTGAAGCTGAGCAAAGTGAAATGATTTATCAAAGGATCACATAACTAGTGAGTGTTTGAGACATACTGTCCATTGCTCCAATCAGCTTCCTAATATAAAACACAAATGCATACAGAAGATGCAGACTTTTCCTCAAATCATATAACTAATAAGTGTCAGAACTTAGTAAAACTTAGGTCTTTTGACTAACTGCAGCACAGTGATTTTTTCACTATTACATTCTGTTTCTCAAGTGATGATTCATTCAGACTTCTTACTTCAGTTTGTCAGTTGGTAATTGATGAGGATACAACTTGAATCCTGGTCTTCTGACCACAAATCCAATATGGGCCACTTTATTTCTTACTATTAATACTACTCCTTCCCCCCCCCTCTTTGTCCTCCCTTATGCTTCTTCTCCTTTTCTTCCTCCACCTTCTACTCTTACTCCTACCAACAAAAACAATTATTTAAAACTTAAATAAAACTTTATTTTCTTCTTTTCTTTTTCTAATCAAATTAATTAAAAGTCTATTTTGTTGGGGGTTGCATAAAACCAAATCTTAGTTTTATTTATTAATTAAACTTTTTTTTTTACTTTCAATTTTATTAGTTTCCCCCTTTATTTTCAGAATTTCAAATTTGGATTTAATTGGAGCTTTTTTATTTGTTCTTTTTTTTAGCTTTTTTTAGTTGCAAATCCAATTCACTGATCTTTTCTTTGTCTATTTTATGCAAGTAAGCATCTAGAAAGATAAAACTTCTTCCAAGAAGTGCTTTGGCTGCATCCTATATATTTTGACATATTGTCTCATTGTCATTCTCTTGGATGAAATTATTGAATGTGTCTATGATTTGTTGTTTCACTCACTCATTCTTTAGGATTAGATTATTTCACTTCCAATTAATTTTGGTCTATTTTCCCTTGGCCTTTTATTGCATGTAATTTTTATTGCATCATGATCTGAGAGAATTGCATTTACTATTTCTACCTTTCTGCATTTGATTTTGAGGTCTTTATGCCCTAATATATGGTCAATTTTTGTATAGTTTCTATGTATTTCCAAGAAAAAAGTATATTTCTTTCTGTCTTCTTTCCCCCTTTCCCTCTTCACCAATATCTCATCACTGATCACCACCTTCCTCAAACAGGCTTCCCCTTTTGTGACCCCACCATTTTTATAATTTTCCCTTTTGCTTCTCCTCTCCCCCCTCTATTAGTCTCCCCTTTTCCTTTCTCTTTCTCCTCCTACTTCCCTATAGGGTGAAACAAGCTTCTCTATAAAGCTAAATGTGTCTGATATTCTTTCTTTGAGCCAAATCTGATGAGAGTAAGATTTGCACAGTGCTTACCTCCCTCCCCTCTTTCCCTCAATTATAATAGATCTTTTTTGCCTCCTCATGAGATGTAATTTATCCCATTTTAACTCCATTTTCCTCTTCTTCCAGTAGAATCACTGTTCTTCCTCTAATATCTTTTTTAAATCATCACAATAAAATCATATTATACCTGCATCCTCTAAATATATCCATAAAAGAGATACAGATCTTAGAAGTTAAACATATTATCTTCCCATATAGGAATAGAAGTTTTTTGACTTTTAAAAGAAATGTGTTCTTTCTTTTTTTATCTTTTTATGTTTCTCTTTATTTCTCTATTTGAAGATCAAATTTTCTCTTCAGCTCTGGACTTCATCAGAAATAGATGAAATTTACCTGTTTCATTAAATGACCATCTTTTTCCCTGAAAGATGATGCTCAATTTTTCCAGATAATTGATTCTTGGCTGAAATCCAAGTTCCTTTGCCTTTCAGAATATAAAATTCCATGCCCTTTTATCTTTTAAAGTGGAAAGCTGCTAGGTCCTGGATAATCCTAAATGTGGCCCCTCAGTATTTGAATTGTTTCCTTCTGGCTGCTTGCAATATTTTCTCTTTTACTTGATAATTCTGAACTTTAGCTAGCAATGTTCTTTAGAATTTTCATTTTGGAGTCTTTTTTAGGAGATGATTGGTTAATTCTTCCAAGGAATTCTTCCAATTTTACCCTGTGGTTCTAGGATATCTGAATAGTTTTTCTTAATGATTTCCTGAAAGATGATGTCTAGCCTTTTTTTATCATGGTTTTCAGGAAGTCCAATAATTCATAGATTGTCTCTCCTAGATCTATTTTTCATGTCAGTTGTTTTTCCAATGAGGTATTTTACATTTTCTTCTAATGTTTCTTTCTATCTTTCTTTCTTTCTTTTTTTTGGTTTTGCTTGACTGATTCTTGAAGAATCATTGAGTCATTCTAGTCCATTTGTTTAATTCTAATTTTCTTGATTTATTTTCTTCAGTTAGCTTGTATCTTCTTTTGCATTTGGCCAATCGAACTTTTATATGAAGTGCTTTATTCACTGAATTTTTTTTTCATTTCACAGATTTTGTTTTTCATTGAATTAGTTTCTTTTTTATATCTCTTTTGTAAGGTGTTATATACTGTTTCCATTTCATAAAGTCTGCTTTTAAGGATTTTTCTTCAGATAATTTTTGGTTTTCATTTTCCATACTCTCTTGCAATGATCTCATTTCCTTTCCCCATTTTTCTTCTCTCTTTTAAGAATCTTTTTGAAATTTTCCAAGAGAGCCTTGTGAAAAGGGAACCAACTCCTATCACCCTTTCAGGTTCTTTTGGTATTTATTTGCCTTTATTATTCTCAGAGTTTGATGTCTGTCCTTCGCTTTCTCCAAAAAAAAGCTGTCCATGGTCAAAGTTCTTTTTGCTTTTTTGCTCATTTTTTAAAGGTTGAGGTCTTCTTTTAAGGCAAAGGGACAATAGTTGCTTTAGTTTTCCCTGGAGCAGTTCTGCTGACTGACTTGTGCCCTGAGTAAGTATGGCCAGGTCCTACATTCTTCTGGGGCTCAGTGGCTTATAATTTGCCTTTTGTATTTGCTTTTGGATGTCTTAGAGCAAATTTGCTTAACCATCAGCTTGCTACCAGAACAGAGAAGCCTAAGAGCCTTGAAATAGATTCCCTAGAGTGTGGACTCACAAGCTCCTCACCCTACCCTGCTCCCTGCACTGGGTTCCCTGCACTGTGGTCTGGGGTTAGCAGCCTCTTTCCCTGTCCAATTGAAGCAGAACTTTTCTAAAGGTCTTCCAGGGTATCTTCTTCTGGAAATTTGTTGTACTTCAAATATTTGTGAGTTCTGTCACTCTAAACTAGTTCAGAGGCTATATCTGCTGTTAATTTTGGGGGAAGTTTGGAGGAGATCACACAGCTGCCTGTCTGTTCTTTACCATCTTAGTTCCACTCCTGCTAAGCACTTAAAAAAAAAAAAAAAAAAAAAAAAAAAAGAACATTTCAAATCAGATGTTCCATTTGATCTATATAGCTCTGTGAGGTAAATACCATCATTTTCAACTTAGTTGAGGAAATTGAGGCAGTCAGAAGTTAAAGGATTACCCAAAGCCACACAGCTAGTTACTGTTTGAGGTTGGAATTCTGGTCTTCCTAATTCAAGCCCAATTCTCTTATCTCTATGCCACTTATTTGCTTGGAAGCATGTTTGTTAAACACATCTATCCAAAGATAATTTTTAGCAGTTCCACTTGTACATGAAGGGAAGGTGATTAAGTTCCTCAGGTACCTCGCAAGAAATATAATACATGTAAAACATCATTACATTGCTTTCTCTTCAGTCCTTGAGTTGTTTAGTCAGGTCCAATTCCTCATGATCCCCTAAATCATAACAAGCCAAGCACTTCTGACATGAAGTTTCTTCTTCCAATGCCATGTGTTTCAACATTTTTTTAAATTTTGCCCATGGGATTTTCCTGGCAAAGATGCTGGAGTGCTTTGCCTTTTCCTTCTCCAATGTTTTGTTTGCTTGTTTTATGCAAGCAGGCAGGGATTAAGTGACTTGCCTATGGTCACACAGATAATGTCTTAATTCAGATTTGAAATCTGGTTTGATTCCAGGATCACTTTTCTATACACTGCATTAACTAACTATCCCCTTGTCCTTCTTTTTAGTATATCTAGGATTTCTGTCACAAGGACCTGAAAATTTGCAAAAACAAAAATAAGTATAATAGGCATAGAACAAGTGAACAATGAAACAAATTTATTTATTCTAAGGCTCTCATTTTGAGGTTGGAGGAAGATAAGAAAAAGCAATTTTCCTCTTTCCCAGAAATATGAAAGCTTGAAGGGAATTTAGAAACTATAAAGTCCAACCTATACCTGACTGGAAATTCCTTCTACAATAAATGTCACAAGTAGTCATTCAGCCTTCAACTTGAGGATTTTTAGTGATAAGCATCCTACTGATTACCAAGGCAGTCCATTTCCTTTTTGAATAATTATAGTTATTATAAAGTTTTTCTTTATACAAATAATTCAATCTTAATAGATTTATGCAGTTGTTCTGTTCTGTTGAGATTTTTTTTTTGTATCTTTACTGAATCATCCAGTATTACAGCATCTCTCCAAACTTTATGCCATCTGCAGATCTGATATGCTGGCCATCTGTACTTTTATCCATGCCATTGTTAAAAATGTTTAACAGAATAAGACCATGAAAAAAGAACTCTCTTTAAACTGACATCAATTCATTAATATCTACTTTTAGATCTGCCATTCAACTAATTTAGATCTAACTGTGCTACCTTCTAGCATTTATCACTCACTGTCATCACAAAAAAAGCATGAGAAATGTTGTCAAATACTTGATGAAAAAAAGAAATCAATTTATATACTATATAATTTTCTTAATCTCCATATCAAATAATCCTGTTGACAAACAAAATGAGGACATTCTGCAATGACGTGTTCTTAATTAAGTTATTCTATTTTTCAATGATCATTTCTTTTCTTTCTAATTGTCCACAAACTTTCTTATTTGTTAAGTCACTGACACTAGAGGAAGTATTGTGGTATATAGCATGATTAATTTCAAAAAAGAACATGGGACAAGAAATTAACAACATGGAGTTTACATATATATTATAAGTAACATTAGCCATGTGAATTAAGAGTTGTTTTTCATGTCTGCTCTTTACTTTCCTCTTATATAAAATGGGAAAATTAGACTATATCATTTTTAATGTTTCTTCCATTTCCATTTCCAAATTTTATAACCATAACTGTCTAAGTACAGGGTCACACCCAAGACAACAGACATACACACACACACACACACACACACACACACACACACACACACACACACACATACACATGCAGAGTTAAATTGATTATCTATGCATCCACTCTTCTGGAAACTGAATTGACTCATGATTATTCAAGAAACAAACTCTCACCCATGATTTTCTAGAAGGGCAGATCTTTGTTTCTTCTTAATACAAAACAAAACATAAACCATCAATTGGCAAGTTCATCTCCATACAGACAACCATCAGTTTTCATTGGTCCCAGTCCATTTCATATAATCAATAAGTGTATCCATAAGCATTTTGAAATAATCAGTATATACCAGGTATTATGTTAAGTGCTGAAGATACAAAGACATAAACGAGTCAAAGTTTCCTCCTTTATTGAAGAAATGTTCAGATATATAACATAAAATAATAAATACTCTATAATTTGGGGGAAGAGGTAGAAGGGTATTTGGGGGAAGGGTATTTCACAACTGGAATATCAAAAATGATGTTAGAAGGTGATTTTTATATGTACTGAGGTTTGAAGGAAATTATGGATTTTAGGAAACAAGTGAGAAGGAAGTGAGAAAAATTCTCAACAGAACAAATTGCATAAATCTAGTAAGATTTAATTATGTGTGTGAAGAAAAACTTTATAATAACTATAAATATTAAAAAATTAAAAGAGCTGCCTTGGTAATCAGTAAAGATGACTATCACTAAAAACACTCAAAGCATGAGAGATTTGTCCACAGTCATGAGAGATAGAATATCATGGGTGAAAAGCAACAAACATTTCGAATATATTATATAGTATGTAAAGGGTAGTAACAATAATAAACCTAGAAATGTAGGTTGGAACCAGGGCTCTAATTCTCAAGAGTAATTTGTATTTGATCTTATGAGGTAATAGGGAGTCTCTGAAGATGATTATACAAGAGAATGATAACAGTCAGACCCGTGCTTTAGCAATATTACTTTGTTGGTTGTGTGGAAAATGGATTGAAAAAGACAAACTATATATAGTAAGACCAATTAAGTAGACATGGCAATAGTTCAGTGAGGGGTAGGAAAGGAATTTTGGCCACCATGTGAATAGGGAGAAAGGAATAGATGTAAAAGTATGAATGTATGTACGTATATGAAGTATGTATATTTTACAAAACTTAGAAATTGATATGTTGTTAAGGAATCAAGTGTGACTACAAGTTTGAAGATAGGGTAATTGGAAATTTCTATCAATGATAGCAATATGGAAATTTGGATTCAGGGTGGGTTGGAGAGAAAAGATATTCATAATATGGTTACTATATGATTAATGTGACCCACAAATCACGAAGGCATTTCCAGAAAGTTTAGTTATCTGTTCTTCTGGCTGGAAAGGAGAAATATTTTGTAATTCTTCCCTAAATCTATCCCTAGTCCCCACCATCAGTTTCACTCTTATCTTAGTCTGATTCAGACTCCCTTTCCTTCCAAGCTCAAAACTTTAACATTTGACTTTCCCAATCCTGATTTGTGCATTGAGTCATTCCATACAATATATTTCTAGCACCACATCATATGAGACTCAGAGAAAGAAGAAAAACTTCAATTATGGAAAGAATGGACCCAGTTAGACCTCATTTAGAAAGGATAGGAGTCAATATATTGCTCATAGTTCCCTGTCCTTCAAGTAATAGGGAAATGAATGCTTATAAAGAAGCCCATTTAGTGGATGGGACTAAAAATGGTACTACTGTGAAGTGGTCCAGACTGTATTTTTCAGTCTTACTAACTCACAGATTTTTATATATTAACTTATAGCAGAAGACTATTAAGAAGCTATTACAATGGCTCATTGATGTTATAGACACAAGGGAAAGGAAATTTTGCAGTTCAATAATAAATAATTCCTTTAGATAATAATAACACAAACAAAGTAACCAGATGATTCTTACCTTGTCATTGTTGAAAATTGCCAGCACAAGATCATTTGGGGCTCAAAACAAAACATCAAAAAAAGATGTTTTAGAAATATATAAAACCCAACTAGCATGGGCAACTTGGGCCTTATCTTCAGAGTACACAACTTTAAAGTACTCTAATAGCATTTGAACCCCTTCAGAAACATAGAATCAACTTTGATTAGCATCTAGTTAGCAAGAATAAAGTAAAAATCCTGACAATTACATCATAGGCAAAATTAGCTCTTCCTTTCGGGCTAATTTCCCAAAAATTTAACTTTCTTATTAAGGACTAATATTTCCTAGATTCTCCCCACCTTGTTTTCTTGTCTTCTTAACTATCTTTCTCCTGTTCCTGTTCAATTAAATGTCTCAAAATGTTGGTTTGAAGTAGATTTTATGCTATTTTCCCATTTGGAAAAATGTATAATTACATCTTAGGAGATACCAATATAGAAGGTTCAACCTATCTAACCATATGCAGAAAAGCCAGGAGGAATGTTGAAAGAGACAGCCATAAAATATTCTCATTATGTTGATAAATTCTTCTCTTCCCCTACTTCTAGGATTTTATTGTAATATTAGCTAAGTTTCCCAATACATGTTGGAATTTAATGAAAGTAATTCAGAAGCTGCTTCTGCCAGTCAAATTCAAGTGTAATGATATTAAAATGATTCTTCAAATACAATCCACTCTGAAGACTTCTGTAAAATGCAGGTTTAGCAACAGATTCATGACCATCACTATCTATTGTTTACATATAGTTCATAATAACAATGCCAACCTAATACATTTTGATGGATTTTTATCCAATATATATTTTATATCTTGACCTTTTAAAAACTTCTGTAGTATGACTATTTTCTTAATCTTCTAGTGAGTGTTTTTTGATAGGAGAAGAAAAAATTGCCAGATAACACATTTGCTTCTGAATATAAATTATTTAGATTGGAGAGGACAGTTTTAAGGTCTGAGCATCACAAAAAGTGAGGGATAATACAATGAATTGAGAAAAAAGGGACATGTCGTGATACAATAGTAATAATAACAGCAACTTATATTTTGCACAGTGCTATATATAATTTTCAAAGCCTTTTCAGATATTCTGTTTTTGCATCAAGAAAGGTAAATGTATAGAAAATTCATGTGCACACACTCACACCACACACACACACACACACACACACACACACACACACACACACAAAAGACCCAAATACATGTAGCCCTCTTTAATCAACCAGTTATTGTTTTTACCCAGAACAAAGCTGTGTGGAGATGTGTTGAATTTAGAGAAACCTGCTAATGAAAAGATCTTCTAGGATAATAAAATTACCCTACTGCTGGTTATTCTAGTTCCAGGACAAGCTAGGATGTAGCATATGGAGTGTTATAATAGGATAGCATGTGTGTATTTTTAAGTCAGACAGGAAAGAGAATGATTTCTCAATAGCTCTGAATCCAGGAGAGTCCTTTCAAATCTGGAAAATGATCATCTGAGAATGGCCATTTACAAACAAAATTTAGAATTCTCTGGATTTATAACAAAAAATAAAACGGATTGGGTTCAATGTTGGGGGAGGAGAGAATTCTCATTCTATTCTAATGCAATGTCTTCATTTTAATTGAATAGACATGTAATTGGAGTGTATATCCAAGAGTTTATTCCAAAGATATCCATTTTGAATGTTGCCTAATTTTTAAATCACTTTATAATCAACCTGGTAATGTGAGAAACAGGGTCAAGAAGGCTACTTAAGTGAATTTTCCATTTTCTTGAATTTTAGATAGGGCACTTTAGGGAGTCAATAACTAAAGTGGTCAAGTTTTTATTAATTTAAGAAAACACAAGTAAAGGAAAATAATTGAAATCCTAGTTAAAACTATATAAGTATGGGAGTTAAGAGTTGTTCCTTTAGGATGTTTAGGGTTTTTATGGAAAGAAAACATTTTAACATTCTTTAAACATAGATTTTAACCCCCAACAATAGTTAGCACAAGCTTGAAAATATTAGATACATTATAGATTCTGATTTGATCTAGTTATGAATGATTGCTGGGAAATTTTAGCCAAGTTATTTTACCTCTCTGTGCCTTAATTTCCCCAGTTCTCTGTATATTGAGTACGAGAATAGCATTAGTGAAGCAATCTGATGGGAAGAATACTGCAATTGTACTCAGAAGAGACGTAGGGTATTGTTCTCAAAAAAAGAATAAAGGAGAGACATGTACTTATTAAATACTTGCCATGTTCCAAGTACTATGCTAAACACTTTACAATTATCTCATTTGAACTTCATAAAAACCCTCAAAGTCAGGAAATGCTCATTTTTACAGTTGAGGTGGAAGCAGTTAAGTAACTTGCCAGGGTCACACAGTTACCTAGCATCTGGGTTGAATTTGAACTCTGATACACTGACTCCAAGTCCATTACTTTGTCAATTATACCACCAAACTGACTCTGTTCTAGGATGTATATTATACAGAAAATTAATAGATGACAGTTGATCAAAGAAATGTGTTATCAAAAAAGATGAGCTGTGATCATGTGAGATGATGGAAAATTCATATGTGCCATCTCATGACATTAAGAGAAAGCAATGAAGGCTCCAAGTACATTGGGGTTTTTTCCTGTGACAAATTAAAAGAGAAGAGTTGCATAAACAGTCAGGCAAAGATAGGTAATGAACTACATTGGCAAAGAGGATATTCATAGTTTGACACTAGAGACCTATTTTTATTTGAACTTATTTCAAAGTACAATCAAGTCTTTAATCCCTGTTGCCTAGATACTAAATCAGTTTGGTTCCTTCTTGATTATTATTATTTTAAATTAAAAACTGGGTCTTCCTATCTTGCCCAGACTGGAAATGCAAGAGCTACTAATAACCCCACTATGACCTGGGCCAGTTCTCTTCTCTCTAATATAATCTACTATTTGTCTCCACCTTATTCCCAACTCCCACTCCCCCAAATCCTGGGGAATCAGAATATTCATACTCAATTTGGTATAGTAGATATTATTCTCTTGACTTAGCTCATTGCACCTGATATCAGAATTTTAGCAAATCTAATTTTTATCTATGCTCAGAAAAAATAGGTATATTACAAAATAAGTTACATTTATCCCCTTACTCAACAATTTTCTTCCTTTTAGGTTCCCTTTGTCTATATTGTTTTATTCAGAATCTTATTATAGTCATATTTTGGACATTAAAGAAATCCAACTCTTTTCTCAAGCTTATTACCTGACTCATTGCCTTTGAAAGACAGAGAGTTAGATTTGTGTTTGAATCTTGCCTCAGACACATATTAGTTAGGTCACCCTGGAGAAGTCACTTTAGCTGTCTAGAGTCTCATTTTCCTTTTCAGTAAAATGGACACATTGGGCATCTAGATGACAGAGAAGTGGTTTTGAGTATAAGATTTGGAGTCAGGAAGACTGATGTTCTTGAGCTCAAATATAGCCTCAGGCATAAGCCACTTAATCTTTTTTGCTTTAGTTTTTTCACCTGTAAAATGAACTGAAGAAGAGATAGCCAAGCCACTTCAGTTTCTTTGCCAAGAAAATCCCATGGATCATAAAGAGTAGGATATGATGAAAAAGCAACTGACCAAAAATGGACACAAAAATAGCAACTATATCACAGGATAGTTAGAGATAATATATATAATATATAGTATTATATATAACATATATTATAATATACATTATATAATATATAAAGTCACTCACTCAATAAACATTTATTAAGTTCCTACTATATACAAAGCATGTTATCTTCCTTTTCCCTCCATACTTTTGTATGAATTATTTCCCTAATCCTGGAATGCAATTTCTCTTTACCTCTACCTTTTGGATTCAAAGCTCATATTAAGCAATGTCTCATGGGAATTGTTTTTTTATTCCCTTATTTTAGTGTCTTTTTCACCTTTGAACTATTTTGTCTTGACTTACCTGTTTGAATGTTATGCTTTCCAGTAAAATATAAACTCCTTAATGTTAGGGTCAATTCCCTTTTTGTGACTTTGTAGCCTAAATTCTCAGAATAGTACCTGACACAAAGAAGATGCTTAAAGTGAATTAAATCACTGTCACCAAATGTCTTGTATGCCCCCTCCAAAACTCTTCTGAGTTCTGCTTTGCTAATTTCTTATTCTAATTATTTTATACCCTATTTATTTCAAAAGTTTTCTTTTTTTTTCTTTGAGTACATTTGCTCTGAGTATGAGGATATTTTATACATTTGTTTCTCTATAACTTGATACACACACAGATACATTTCCCAATTAATGATTGCTTTTTAAAATAGTTTTGAAAAATATTATTTAACAACTCTATGGGTGAAAAGAAAAGAATATGATGGTAAAGGATTTAAAACCTATCATAGGAGCAGCAAAAGAAAGAAAACTCCGTCACAACATCTAGGCCCAGGAGGAATAACAGCATGGGGACACAATATGCTCCAAGCTCCCAGCACACACGCTACCACCTGGTAGTGTTTTCCCTATCACATTTATAAGCCAAGAAAAAAAAAGTAAATATTTCCTTCCTCCATCTTCCCCAGCACTGTACAAAGATTGTTATCAATAGACTTGTCAAATTACACCAGAGATGTTTTATTAAACTTTTTTTAAAAGTTGTTCTAGGTGCAACTAATGTTGAATTATGAAAATAAACTGTTATGATATTGAATTTGGACTTGTCAAAACAGAGTTGAGCACTAGATAGCCCCCTCACTGACTGGGGTCAAAAAAGACCACAATGAATTTCATCCATTATGAAATTCACTACCACAGAAGGAAGGTGCGTTTCGGACCAGCTTGCATATTAAAAAGCAAACAGATGTCACAATAAAGATACTGAATTTGAATCACTTTAATATTGTCTTTGAGTCCTATTAAAAATCCACTGGAACAGAATGAGAGAATGGTTATTAAGTATAACATAATATATAAGTCTAAAAAAAACTTTGTTGATTCTTTCACATTTGGATATCTACATTTAAGTCATTCTTCTAAGAATTTTTTCTGCTCTATTTATACGTCTTCAAAAAAAGATTTTTAGCTCCATGGCAAGCTAAGTTTGATGTGTATTTACAACTCGTTTGTTGCCTTTACTGAATTTGAATGGGAGTAAGTATAAAACACCTTGTAAAAATGTGATTGTTTCATTGAAATGTGGGGTAATGGGCTTATACCCCTCTGGTAAGTAACTATATTGCACAAGAAATGAGGGAAGCAAAGGGTAAAAGAATATATGTCTTTTCTTATTTGAAGTAATATTTAAAGCAAAGTACCAATTAGCTCTTTTTATTCTTTTTTATTTATGTAGTAAATATAGCACAGGCTCTAGGGTCAAAAAATATGACCTGTAATTGGATCTCAGACACTTAATAGTTATATGATCCTGGATATCTCATTTTTTGGCTCAATCTTATCATCAGTAAAATGAGTTGAAAAATGAAATGACAAATCATTCTAGTACCTTTGCCAAAAATCAAACAGATGAGCAAAAACAACAATAACACCAACATAAAAAATAATGAGGTCCTGAGGAGAAGAATATAACTAAAAGAATTGAACAACAGCAACATGAGTGTGGAGCGTCTCTAAAAACTATGTAGTACTTTATACATACCTCATGGAGTATATCGACATACTTAGTACCTATTTTAGACCTAGAGAAATAGGGCTCCTAGACAGGTCTTCTGTCTCAAGAGACTCCATGATTTGGAAAACCCTACTCATAGTCACAAAAATTATTAAATTATAAGTTAAAAGTGCAATTATTATAACTATTGTTAAGATAAAAATGAAACAAAGTAATCATGAATGATTTCCATAGGCTAGTGAATATTACTTTATTTAAATGTTATTTATAAGACAGGATATGAGAGCTTTGTGACTATTAACCAGTTGTCCTAGATTATAGCATATAAAGGCAAGATAAAACAGAAGAAGTGAAGTTTAATGTTCAAAAATTTGTCATTGATATGGTGACAGCAATGATGCATGCAAAATATCTGAATTGGAGCTGAGATGATAACTGCATCTAAATACCAGACAAGCTTAATTCTACAGCAGATTTCTGCTCCCAGCTCTATCAGGATAAGCATTTGGGGCTCTCTTAAGGAACTTAATTCACCCTTTTCTAGAGACCCCAAAACCCATCCCCCAGAGGTTGGTGTGAGAGGAAGAGAAGGCAGTAGGGAGAGAAAACTGCAATCATCAGGCAACTAAACTTATCCCTGAGAATAGGTTCTAGCTTGCTAAATGCAGAAAAAAGATCTGAACCTGCAGTAGAAATAAATGGGCAATTTCCTCCACAAGATTATTTTTCCAACCATCCTTATAACTTTCCATGCTGCCCCAATCCCATGATTCTATGCAGATTCACAAAGTTGTCTGCATGGGAGAGAAAAATAACTCAGCCAAAGCCATCTAGGACTTTATCTGCAACAGAAGAATAAAAGTAGTAAGTATAGTAGTGACTTTCTGATGAACCATTCCTGTTCTGAGTGCCTCTTTCCCTTTCACCCCCAAATGTCATAAGATGAACCTATATATTCAATAAAGACATAATAAAAAATAATAACAGCTAGTATTTACATAGTTTAAAGTTTACAAAGTCATATATATATGCATATATATATATACATGTGTGTATGCACACATATATGTATAAAATACTTATATGTGTATATGTCACACATACAAAGTCATTATATATGTGTGTTTACATATACATAGTGAGTATAATTTTGATATATAGATGTAGATTTATAGATCTATTTATCAATAAATCTATATATCAAATAGATCTATATATATTAAACTTAATGCTCACAATAATCCTGGGGGGTACTTTTGTTTTCCCCACTTTACAGGTGAGAAACCTGAAGAAGAAAAAAAAAGTGACTTTCCCTGTTTCATATAACCTGTAAATACTTACAGGATTTAAAGTGATGTCTCCTAGACTCTAATTTCAACACTTTCTCTACTGAGCCACCAAGACTACACATCCGAATTATCATCTTTAAAACTTCAGAAAAATTATGAAGACTAGAAATTTCAATTACTATCTTTAAAAGCTCAGTAAAAATACATTTGTATTTAGAAAAACTTTTTCATCACTCTGTTACTTCAGAAAAGACTAGAGGGAGTAAGTATAATCTGCAAGAAGACAGATCTCAGCTTAACATAAGAATCTGGTGAAAGTTGACTTGGTTTACAGCTGGCCAACCCCTGACATCTGAAAGATGTGTGACCTCAAGAAAATCCCTTAAGCCTTCCCAGTCTTAGGTCAATGTTCTTCAAACTATTTTGACAGTAGGCTCCTATCAGTAAAATATCTTGCTTATTTATGAAGTATGTATGCATGTACTACTATACTAATATGTTATGTTATGAAACATTCACAAAACAGATATTAAATAGAAGCTAAAATTGAAATAAATTATTGTAAATATTTCATTTTTAAGTTAATGGCATAAATCTTTTTTCTACTTGCTTATAGTAATTTATTTTTTTAAACCTTCCAGTGAATAACACTTAAGCAGGGGCAGTACCTTAAGCTTATAACACAGAACCAGAACAACTGAGATTTAATTGTAAAGGAAAAAAAGCTATATTAAGGGAAACTTTAAAATTTTCTTATATATCAAGGAATTGAATAATAGAAATTAGTAATTAAAGCAGGGGAGTTCCTTTTTTAAGGAATCCAGTTTCTCACTAGTATGGAGATCTTACATACTTGAAACTATACTAGCAGAAATCAAGTTTTACCTAACAAGAATTTTTTCATTTCCAGGTCTGGTAATGAAATATGCATTAGTCATCTTAGCCTCAGTAATGAAAGTTGATAATATGGTAGATGATCAATCCATGTCAAAACGTTGACCACTAAATGATGAATTTAGTTGTAGCACAGAAATTCATCAAAGCATTCTCTAAGACAAAGAGAAGTGCTAATCAGCTTCAATGGAGGAAATGCCATACTGATAAAGTTATGGTTGTTTAAATATTAGACTAAAATAAATTAAATCTTGTTATTAGTCCTTCAATTTGAGTCCTCTTCTTTACCACATGGAAGTTCACATAACAAGCTAAAAGACAAAACTCAAAATGTGCCTATGTAAAGTTCAGCTCTTTGCCAACATCTAATTTCCTCTATCTTTCTCACACAGAAGAAATTGCAGGTCCCAGTTGAAAATCAAGGGTAAATCACTATGGTAACGTGAGTGTGCAGTATAGAGTTCTTTCTACCAATTAAGTCTAGAAAACTCTACAGGAGTCACGTATTCAGCCAAATACAAGCATCATAGGAGGAACCTAAGCTAAAGATAAATTCCTAGGAAAATCAACTGAATTCAGCATACTTTAGTAATTGACTGTCATAATAAACTTCTAAAGAGGATAATACTAATGATAATATCCTGAATTAATAATAATAATATTCTGATAACAATAATAATCATGAATTACTTTTACTACTATCATTATTACTATTACTACTACTACTATAACTACTATTAATAATAATGATAACAGCAACAGTTTCCTCAAATCTCAACCATTTATGTTAATAGCAAGAGAATGAGAAAGATTTAAAGGCAAAAATAAGACAAAAGTAAAGGAATGGCAGTCTCAATCAGGCAGGCAAGTTAAGTACCTACTATGTGTCAGTGCTAATGATACAAAGAAAGTCTCTGTTCTCTAGGACGTTACCATTAAAATGAAGAGGACAAAGGAAAAAGAAGCTGAAAAGTAATGAGGAGCTTGATAGAATGAATGATGGAGAAGTAGGGTACAGAAGGGAAATGAAGAGATGGCTGACCTGACTTCCCTTCTTAAATAGAGGTTCTGGGAAGAGAGATTCCATTCTTCAATTAGAAAGATAGATTCTCAGTTAAAAGGTATTGATTATGTATGGTTTCAGTGCTGATGTGATCTTGCAGGATTAAGAATAATAATGTTAGTTGGCATTTTCAAAGAACTTTACAAATACAATATTTCTTTTATCTTCACAAGAACCCTTTGTATATGTTATTCCATATTTACAGATGATAAAATTGAGGCAAACAGAGGTTAAGTAACTTACTTGCTCAGAGTCACATAGCTTGGATTTGAAGCTATAGTTGGATTTGAATCCAGGTCTTCCTGTCACCTGTTCAGTGTTCCATCCACTGTTCTACCTAGATGTTTCAAGGAAGGTTTTATGTGCCCCAAGACTCCTTAAGTAACTGAGTTTTGGCAGGAATCATGAAATGTTGGTAAATTGGACTTTGTTGAAATTATAATTGTTTTAATATCTCAGTAAATGTGATGCATTGTTTTTTATGATACAAAGAGATATAAGGATCCAGCATAGAGCTGATGGTTTTAACTGCTCAACACTATTTTGACAAATAAATTATCATCGCACAGGGAAGTAAGTAACTATATTTTATGTTCTAGTATCACAAGAAAGTCAATTATACTGGATGCTATCAGAAATACTGGTATTTCTGTGGCTAAAATGCTTCTGTGCAAATATCTCTGATGACTAAAATGAGCAAGACCTAATGCTCTTGAAATGAACTAAAATATAAATGTTTTCTTTGTGTATTAGTATTATATCATAACAAAAAGTTAAAAATATTTTGAAACTAATATTGAGAACTTCCTATATTTCCCCAAAACTGACTTCAGTGTTTTCAATCTGGAACACTACTATCCTTCTTGTCATCTATCACAATTTTGATGTCTTCTTTGTGATACAATAGGTAGCGTATTGGACGTGGAGTCATAAAGACCTGAATTCATATCTGCTTCTGATCCTTGAGAGCTGTTTGACCTTGATCAAGACACTTAACATTTCTAATCTCATTCCCTCATCTGTAAAATAAATGGATGGTTTCTGATGTCCCTCCAAGCCATAGCACTATAGCTATATGATCCCTATGGTCTGTAATCTTCCATAAACTAAAAGGTGATAAATCCTCACATTAGAAAAACAAACATCAATATATGCTTGAGAATTCAATATTAAATTATATTTGAATCATCCCATTAATTGGACATAACTATTGTTTGTTATATCACAATAATTCATAAAATTTACTTTAACAGCATTTTGCTATATCCAATACTTATGGACTGCCGAGCTATGTAGAATGAAGATATATCAAATCATGGGAGTTAGCAAAAGTAAGCACAATCATGGGGAAATAGAAAAAGGTACATATAATCCCCATCAATGTCTGTTATGAGAATTGTCCTACAAACAGTCTTCATGAGTCTTCAGAAGATGAGCTCAAAAGCCAACACTTTTATTCAATTAAAAAAGCAGTGATTTTATCATCACTTGCACTGATCTAAAGAACATTAAAATTTAAAGAATATCAGTTTAGTCACTTCTGGAATTTTTTCTTGCTGAACTTGCTTTAAAAAATGAGAAAAATATGATAATGAGGAGGAGGAGAAGGAAGAGTAAGAAGGAGGAGAAAGAGAAGGATGAGAGGAGAAACAAGAAAAAGATGAAGAAGAAACAGTAATATTAACAAATGACAACTACAATGACAACTGCATTAACAGTCAATATAGCTCTTTGAAATTTGCATATCACTTTACATATATTTTTCATTTGATCCTCACAATAACCCTATGATAAAAATACTGTAGCTATCACCCTTATTTTGAAGATAAGGAATCTGGGACTGAAGAAAATAAAATCATTTGCCCAACAATTGTTTGTTTCATAGATAGAATTTGATCCAAGACCTCTTGACATCAAATATAGCACATAGTCAAATGAATCATTGATTCTTTACTGTTTGTAATATTCTTATTACCAAATTCTAGCTTAGCACTTAGCTTAGTGACATTATTCTCAGAGACAGAAATTTTTTAGATTATGTTTTCTCCCTAAATAATTATGTTTTTTATGTATGCACATATATACATATATATACATACATATAAATATACTATAAATATATATACATATACATATAAATATATTATATATATATATAAGAATTGAGACAAATTTATAAGACTATGTTATTCTGCAACTGATAAATGCTTAAAGGATACGAACAGGCAGTTTTCAAATGAAGAAATATAATCATGTGAAAAAACTCTAAATCACTTTTAATTAGGTAAATTCATATTAAAACCATTCTGAGGTACTACCTCATACCCATCAAATTGACTAAGATGACAGAAAAAGAAAATGATAAATTTTGAAAAAAGGTAGGAAAATTGGGACAATGATGCTTTGTTTGTGAAGTTGTATAGTGATCCAACAATTCTGGAGACCAATTTGGAACTATATTTAAAGGGCAATCAAACTGGCATGCCCTTTGAGCCAACAATATTACTACTAGGTCTATATCCTAAAAAGGTCATAAAAAGGTTAAAAGACCTACACGCACATAAATATTTCTATAAATCTTTTTGGTGGTGGCAGAGAATTGGAAATTAAGGAGAATGGCTGCCCCAGATTGTGGCTAAATATAATGGAATAGTATTATGAAATAAGAAATAATGAGTAGATAGATTTCAGAAAAACCATGGAAAGACTTGCATGAGCTCATGCTGAGAGAAATGAATAGAATTAGGAAAACTTTGCATAAAGTAACAGTAATACTGTACAATGATCAACCATGATTAACTTAATTTTTTCTCAGCAATATGAAGATCAATAGTAATTCCAAAAGACTCATCATGGAAAATGCTATCCACATCCAGAGAAAGAACTTATGATTCTAAATGCAGATCAAAGCACACTTTTCACTTTTTTTGTTTTGTGTTTTTTTTTCCCTTTTGTTCTGTTTCATTTTTCACAGCATGACTAAAGTGGAAATGTGTTTCATGTAATAGCACATGGATAACTTATAGCAGATTGCCTGATATCTTGGCAGGGGGAGGGCATGGAGAAAGAGAGAAAAAACTGGAACTCAAAATCTTTCAAAAAAAAGAATGAAAAATTATTTTTACATGTAACTGGAAAAATATTATTAAATAAAAAAGAACTAAAAAATATGCATTAGTTAGGGGTATCTAGCATACCACAATAAATTCTGAATAACCATGTGAGTTTTCTTTTACAAAATTCTTAGCATAATTTTTCCTTCTTCATTTAATCAATAGAGTTTTGTTGAAAATAGTTATTCATCACAAAACTTGACTGGCCTAACAAACTCCAATGTCATGCATTTAAAGATTTGTTGAACCCTGACAAATATTTGGCATCCCTCTTACTTATATCATTTTTATATTCTCATGCTGACAATGCCTATTCCAACTTTCTCCACCTTTAACATCCCAGTCTCTCTTTCCCCTCTTCCCTAAGCTAATGATTTTGCATTCTATTATTTTAAAATAATGGGTGTTACTAAAAATGTGTTTCTTCATCAAATCCCCTCTTCATCTCAAAAAAGTTTGGTACTCATGTAAACAGAATGATACAATGAAAGGATTGATGAATATTTGTCATCCAAATTCTGGTTCTCTTAACCACTATGGGTTTCCACTATAAAATAAAGAAGTAAGATTAAAGAAAATCTAAAGACTTTCTCACTCTAAAATGGCAATCCATTTTTTAGTTTGAATCTTAAGGAGAAAAGTATACAAGTGTAATCCTTCTATTTGTAGCTCTATTTCATATCTTACTATCGCTTTTAGAAATCTGTTCTCTCAATTAGTTACCCCATGAGATTGTCCAATATGTCTTTTGGGAAAGAAGAGAATAACAGACCCCCACTCACATATGGGGTAACAAAGGACTAAAGCCAAGACATTTGCTTCTCATTTTTATTCTAATTTATTTACAACATGTACATATTAAAGGGACTTGTCTGTCTGACTGTCCAAAGTGTGTTTTTCTTTTGGGAGCTGTGTTGGGAGAGAGGCAAAGTCTAAACTATACAGTAAGAGTGCCATTCTAGAGGGCACTGTATATAACTCTATAGGAAATTGGTATCATTCAAAGAAAGAGGAGACTTGTGTTGACTATTTACACAGTATTTTGAGTCTTTATGTATTTTCTATAATTTTATATGCCTTTGTCAGGTTTTTTTCCTTCATTTCCCATAGGTAGAATACAAGCTGTCCTGTCACTGAAAATAGCTCTCCCTTTTTTAAAAACATCCTTAACTTCTTCCTATTCATTATGTCTTTCCTTTCTGTCTTTATATTTCCTTTCTTATATTAAAAATATATCCCATACTTCTCCATCTAACTATTGTGGTATTATTAATTTTCTGTTTTTCATTGCCAAACTTCTCAATTGAGTATTTATACTCACAATCATTGCTATCTCAATTTTTTCTTTCTTCTTCTATAATCTGACTTCCATCCCCATCACTCCACTGTGATTTCTTTCTAGGAAGCCACTAATGACTTATTTATCACTAAATCAAATGACTCTTTTTACTAATTTTTTGGAACTTTTACAGGATTTAGAAATGAGGGTACCTTAAAGATACTCTAGTAGAAGTCTATATCTCACAGATAAGGAAACTGAGGCTTGGATTAGGTAAGTGGATTGTCCAAGTTCACACAGGTATAAGGTATCTGGGCTTACTTAAGCAAAACTAGTTTTTTTACTGGAATTCATTTGAGTTTTTTATGTCTCTTCTTTCTTAATTCCATGAGTTTAGAATATACTGATTCTCTCGCTACTTATCTGTTCCTTTGATGTTATTTTTCTTCTTTTCCCTCTCTTAATTGTGATACTTTCCTAAAATTCAGTATTCAGTTCTATTATTTATTTTGTTTTTTTCTTCCCTTTCAACCAGGAAGATCTTAGTCATTCATTGTGAGTGTCAATTGTCAATGCTATTTGGATGTCTCATATCTTTTTATCCAACTGATGGGATGAATGAGCCCCCATCAAAAGACTATGTCCATGGTAGCAACCCAGTATCTGAGTGAATCTCAATGAGGAGCAAGTTGATCCTGTAGAATTATCTTACACTGACAGAATTGCCATGTACTGAGCTATTCTGTATTGACATCCACTGTTCCTTGGACAATCTGAAAATAAAGCTATAAACACCAACTCAATAGACAATCTTATAAAAACAGGATGATCATGATCACCAATTGATTTACTGATGCACACCATTAGCATTAGCACACTTTGCTTTGGGTGCTTTTCATAAAAAGTCCCACCATCCCTCTTGTAAATTGAGAATTCATTAGAAACTTTGTCCACTTGTTAACCTTTATAATAAAGCTTTACCCTTTGACATGCAGATGATTTGAGCCTGTAAATTCTTTCTGAATGAATACCCACCTTCATGACTTGTTAGATTTCATTACAACCTCATCTAGTCTACCAGCTGTTCTTCCTATATTTTGAATTGCCTGCTGGAGATTTATTTTTATGACCCCCCTGTCACTTCAAACTAATCATGTCTAAAATGAATCTCATCATATTTCTCCACAAAACCACTTATGCTTTCTGACTTCCTTATTTCTCCAAATGTACTGTTCTTCTCTTGATAATCCAAGTCAAGTTCAAAATCTTCTACTCATCTTTTACTATTTTGGCCTTCCAATGCAGACAATTCAATTTATAAACATTCACTTGAATGCCTATGTGATTAATAGGCCTCATGTGTAAGGAAGAACCACAGGTTATGATGACTAGTTTGGTAAGAAGACTATCCTTTACCTGTAACATGAAAGTATCTATGTTGCTCAAAGGGAGACAAAAGGGACATTTCTAGCTTCTTTCTTTACTCTTTTCTACTTATTTCTTCAACTCTTTTCTTTACTCATTCTTGCCAGAGCAGGAAGAAGGAGATTGGGGCTAGAAACCACACTGCTCTCCTCAACGATAGGGGATAAATGGCTAGAATTATGCCTATCTTGGCAATTAAATATCAAATTAGGGGATATTATTGGGTTCAATTTAACTTTTTATTGCTGTTTCTCTTTATTGAGGGGAAGAAAAACTCCAAATTCAATTTACAAAGCTTGAAAGACAGTGCTCTCTCTCATTGGGAGTAAGCTAAGTTAGCTAAAGCAAGAAATAGAGTTCTAGATCTCACCTAAGGGGAAATTCCATGAAATCTATAGTATTACAAGCAGGTGATGAGGACATCCTGGAGGCTGAGAGCTCCTCTCCCATCTTCCCAGAATTTTTTCCTTCAGCAACCTAGAAGGGGATTGACTTTTTCATCTTTTTTCTCAAAGCTGGAAGCCAGAAATTCTTAAAAAGACTTGAAGGTTGCTAGATACTTAAAATGACTAAAAATATGCAAGAGCTTTTTTTTCCAATCACACAAACTCTACCCACTGCTCACACAGAATAGGGTCTTCATCTTTGTCAATGAGAAGAGATTCCAATAACGTGTTTTGGGACATAGGTTATATTTATTGTTTGCAAATCATGATGGTCCACTACTTTATGTGGAATCAGCCCCATGAGTCCCCATTAAGCTCATGAGTCTGGACAAGACAGGGAAATTTAACCTAAAATATGGAGAAAAAGTCTTGAAAAGAAACTGCAGTATAGTGGAAATGGAGCCTTAGGCTTAGAATCTATTAGAACCTATATTCCAACTTTTACACTTATGTATTTGAATGATTTGGGGCAATTCATCTAATCTCTCTCAATCCTAGTTTCTTCCTCTCAAAAATCAGCATAATAATAAGACCTGTCAAACATACTTTACAATGTGAAGAAAAAGAATATAAACTTAATAAGAGAGAATATAAAGAGCTAAGGCAAAGCTAAAAGAATACAAATAACTTGAGCTCCATTTGTTTTACTTTTCCTTTTATATCCCCAGAAACTATTACACATCGTGAATATTTAGAAAAAGCTGTATGTTTGCTTGATTGATTAAACTTTCTTGTGTTTTTCTAACTCTATGCCATTTACACCATGATCCTTCAGCCCCTGCTTTTAGTATGCATCCTCTCCTCCTAATCAAAATTTATCCATGCTTCAAGGTGAGCTCAAATTTTTTCCTTAACAAACTCTTCTCAGTATATGAAATAGTTGAAAGAGCACCAGATTTATGTTATTAGAGACAGTTTCAGATCTTGCTTCTACTACTTATTACCCATGAGACCTTAGTTAAATCACTTTGCTGTGACTCAGTTTCCTCATAAAATGTAAAAAGGGTAGAAGTGGAAGTTATCTAAATATCTGGTAGCATCTTGTTCAGTTCAAATATAAATATATGATCCTATCAATGAATAGGTCTCATTTTCTGTATCAATTATCTTGAAATCAAGTATTATTTTATACCATTGCTTGTATTTTTTGGTGTTTATTATTTGTCAGCTTATTTTTGTCATTTGACTCATCTTGTCCCCTCAATTACATCCAATTACATAAACCTTAACTGAATACTTTTTGTAGTACACAACATATAAGAAGGGAGGGAGATATAAAGATGAGAAAGACATGGCCCTTCTTTTAAAAGACTTATAGTCAAGTAGGAAAGATAATACTACTGATAAATAATGGTTAAGTAAGGTAAAATATGCTAAGTTCACACAAAAATAAAACAATCATACAGAATTTTATGAGAGTTCACAAAAAGGAAAGATAACTTTTGGCCAATGGTTTTGGAGATACTATATTATATACCCTATGTTATAGCAAAATTAGTTTATTTTGTTGCTCTAATTTAGCATTTTATCTCTTTCCTGCCTTAGTACCTTTGCATTGGCTTTGAATTGTACTTTCATTTTTGACTCATAAATCCTAGCTTCCACTGAGGCTTGGTCCTTGTGTCATTTCTTATTAGATTTTCCTTATTCTCTTGCTAACATTTCTCTCTTTTCTTAAGTTATCAAATGTATGCTTTTTGTTCCATATGCTATATCCTTCAAATAGAACTTAAGGTCTTCGAGGAAATAAACAATTATTCATTCTATCTGTAGTGTTGAATTATTCTATAGAGTTCACATAATGAAGCATTCTAAGAGAAATTATTAAAAGTTTTGGTTGACAATGGGAAAATTTTGGGAACTCAACTAATATCTATGAAATAATTTTAAAGGTCTTGTACTTAAAATGGCTTGGAACTAGAAGAGCTGATGATTCAGTAGATGTATTAATGTGAGATACTCAATTTCTCCTGTCTAAAGCATCCCCAAAGGGGGAGAAAATAAAAAAGTACTCAATGTACAGAATGAAGCAGGTATGGGAAAGATCATCTGTTCCTACTTAACCCCCTCAACTTCTCTTTTCCTTTGAGGGCTATTTTAAACTGTTTTTAAAAAGAGAATTGAGAGAAGAGCACTGACCTAACTTCTTTCTCTGATTTCCATGTGGTTATGAGCTCATGTATTTGAAGCAAATTCCTACCTCGGCAAACGTTAGCTTCAGTTTGAGCTGTACTTTTGTGTCTGTTTCTTCTTGATACTCACTAAATATATACCTATCTTGAATTGGAAATGTCCAGTCTTGGAGGCATCTTTGAAAGTTCCATAGTTCTGAAGCTGAATAACAACAATGGAATAGTATAGAAAAATTATTCTATTACTCTTAAAGAAAACAAATATCCATGAACAAAAGAATTGGCCCCAACATGGGCATTTTTTATTAAAGCTTTTATTTTTGAAAATATATTCATGGATAATTTTTCAACATTGACCCTTGCAAAACTTTGCGTTGAAATCTCCCCCCTTTTTCCTACAGATAGCAAGTAAAAATATATGTTAAATCAAACATATGTATAGATATAGATATATATATATATATATGCATATATATATAATATTTTTGCAGAAAAAAATCAGTTCAAAAAGGAAAAAAAAATAGAAATGCAAGCAAAAAAAAAACAACAAAAAGGATGGGTATAGTTCTAAATTGCTCTTCATAACTCTGCCAACAATGCATTAGTGTCCCAGTTTTCCCAAACATCTTCCAACATTCATCATTATCTTTTCCTTTCAGATGAAGAAATTTAAACTATTTCTAGTCAGATCAAAAGGTGCTCCAAGAGACTTACATGAACTGATGCTGAGTGAAATGAGCAGAACCAAAAGATCACTATACACTTCAACAATACTGTATGAAGATATATTCTGATTGAAGTATATATCTTCAACATAAAGAAAATCCAACTCACTTCCAGTTGATCAATGGACAGAAACAGCTACACCCAGAGAAGGAACACTGGGAATTGAATGTAAACTGTTTGCACTACTAGAAAGACATTTCTACCCAGGTTACTTATACCTTCAGAATCCAATTCTTACCATGCAACAAGAAAATTGGATTTACACACATATATTGTATCTAGGTTATACTATAACACATTTAATATGTATGAGATTGCCTGTCATCTAGGTGAGGGAGTAAAGGGAGGGAGAGGAAAATTTGGAAAAATGAATACAAGGGATAATGTTGTAAAAAAAAATTACTCATGCATATGTACTGTTGAAAAAAATAATTATAAAATTAATTTTAAAAAGGTGCTCCAAATAACTATTGATCAGAGAAATGCAAATTAAGACAACTCTGAGATACCACTGCATACCTCTCAGAAAAGCTAAGATGATACCAAAAGATAATGACCAATGTGGGAAAACTGGGACATTAATGCATTGTTGGTGGAATAGTGAACGAATCCAACCATACACTTTGACCCAGCAGTGTTACTACTGGACTTATATTCCAAAGAGATCTTAAAGAAGGGAAAGGGAACCAAGTCCAAAGAGATCTTAAAGAAGGGAAAGGGAACCACATGTGCAAAAATGTTTGTGGCAGCCCTTTTTGTAGTTGATAGAAACTGGAAACTGAATGGATGCCCATCAATTGGAGAGTGGTTGAATAAATTTTGGCATATGAATGTTATAGAATATTATTGTTCTGTAAGAAATGATCAACAGGATGATTTCAGAGAGGCCTGGAGAGACTTACATGAACTGATGCAAAGTAAAATGAGCAGAACCAGGAAATCATTATACACATCAACAACAAAATTATATGATGATCAATTCTGATGGATGTGCTCTCTTCAACAATGAGATGATTCAAACCAGTTCCAATCATTCAATAATGAAGAGAGCCAGCTACACTCAGATCAAAAAACTATGGGAAATGAGTGTGGACCATAACATAGCATTTCCACTCTTTCTGTTATTGTTTGCTTGCATTTTTGTTTTCCTTCTCAGGTTTTTTTTCTTTCATTCTAGATCTGAGTTTTCTTGTGCAGCAAGATACCTGTATCAATATGTATACATATATTGAATTTAACATATACTCTAACATATTTAACATATATTGGACTATCTGCCATCTATGGGAGGGCATGGGGTGAAGAAGGGGAAAAGTTGGAAGAGAAGGTTTTGCAACAGTCAATGTTGAAAAATTACCCATGAATATGTTTTGTAAATAAAAAGCTATAATAATAATAAATATAAAGTTGTGAATTGTTTCTAATAGTTTTTTCTTTGATTCTCTAGGGCAACCTAATTATGTTATCATATCATCTCCAAAGAGTGATAATTTGGTTTTCTCATTACCTATTCTTAGTCCTTTAATCTCTTTTTCTTCTTTTATTGAAAAAGCTAACATTTCTAATACCATACTGAATAGTAATTGTGATGGTAGGCAACCTTGTTTTATCTTTGATTTTACTGGGAATGGCTCTAGTTTATCCCCATTACATATATTTGCTGATGGTTTTAAATAGATGCCACTGATTATTTTAAGAAAAACTCCATTTATTCCTATATTTTCTAGTGTTTTAAGAGGAATGTGTATTAGATTTTATCAAATGCTTTTTCTGCATTTATTGAGATAATGATGATTTTTATTATTTTGATTATTAATGTAGTCAATTATGCTAATAGTTTTCCTAATATTGAACCAGCTCTGCATTCCTAGTATAAATCCTATTTGGTCATACTATATTTTCCTAGAGATGACTTTTCATTATGGAAATTGGTCTATAATTTTTTTGCTTTCACCCTACCTGGTTTAGGTCTCAGTATCACATCTGTGTCATAGAAGGAATTTGGTAGGATTGCTTAAATTGTCTGAATGTTTGGTAGAATTCACATGTAAATCCATCTCTCTCTGGAGATTTTTTGTTATAGAGTTAATCAATGGCTTGTTCTATTTCTTTTTCTAAAATGGAACTATTTAAATAATTTATTTCCTCTTCTGCTAATCTGGGCAATCTATATTTTTGTAGGTATTCCTTCATTTCACTTAGATTATCATATTTATTTACATATAGTTGGGCATAATAACTTCTAATTATTGCTCGAATTTCCTCTTTCTTGGTGGAAAGTTCTCTCTTCAATTTTTGAGACCAACAATCTAATTTTTTCTTTTCTTTTTCTAATCAAATTAGCTAAAGTTTTATCTATTTTGTTGTATTTTTGATAAAAGCAACTCTTAGTTTTATTTATTAATTCAATAGTTTTATTACTTTCAGTTTTATTAATCTCCCCTTTTTTTTTCAGAATTTCAAATTTGGTACATAATTAGAGGGTTTTAATGTGTTCTTTTTCTAGCTTTTTTGTTGCAAGCCCAATTCATTTATCTTTTTCTATTTTATTCAAGTAAGCATCTAGAGATATAAAATTCCCCCTTACTATCGCTTTAGCTACATCCCATAAATTTTTATATATTGTCCCACTATTGTCATTCTCTTGGATGATATTATTGATTGTGTCTATGATTTGTTGTTTTACCCACTCATTCTTTAGGATTAGATTATTTAGGTTCCAATTAATTTTTTATCTATTTTCCTCTGGCCTTTTCTCACATGTTATTTTTATTGCATTGTGATCTAAAAAAATGCATTTACTATTTATGTCTTTATGCATTTGATTTTGAAGTTTTTATGCCTTTTTAATAGTTTCCATCTGCTGCCAAAAAAAGTATATTTTTTTCTGTTTCCATTCAACTTTCTTCAAAGGTGTATCATTCCTAAGTTTCTAGTATTCTATTTACATCCTTAGCTTCTTTCTTGTTTATTTTGTGGTTTGATTTATCTAGTTCTGAGAGAGTAAGTTTGAGATCCCCCACTAGTATAGTTTGGAGTCTAATACTTCTTGTAGCTCTCTTAACTTTTCTTCTAGGAATTTGGATGCTGTGCAACTTGGTGCATATATAGTTAGTATTGATATTGATTTTCTTTAGCAAGATATAGTTTCTTTCTTTATCTCTTTTAATTCAATCTATTTTTGCTTTTGCTTGATCTGAAATCAGGTTTGCTACTCCTGCTTTTTTTTTTTTTTTTTACTTCAGGTGAAGCAAAATAGATTCTGCTTCATCCTTTTACATTACTCTGAATGTATTACTGCTTTAAATGTGTTTTTGTAAACAACAAATTGTAGGATTCTGGTTTTTAATCCAGTCTGCCATTTGCTTCCATTTTTTTTTTTTATGGGAGAATTCATCTTATTCACATTCACAGATAAAATTACTAACTCTGTATTTCCTGCCATCTCATTTTCCCCCAGTTATATTTACTCTTCCCTTTCCTTCTGTCCCTCCTCCCCAGTATTTTGTTACTGACCACTCCTTCCCTCAAATAGCCCTCCCTTTTTGCAGCCCTTCTCCTTTTCTTATACTTTTCCCCTTCTACTTCTTTTCTCCCTTCTAATAGCCTCCCCTTTTCCTTTCTCTTTTCCCTTCCTACTTCACTATAAGGTGAGATAAGCTTCTCTGTATAGTTAAATATGTCTGATATTCTCTCTTTGAGCCAAATGTGATGAGGTTCACAAAATGCTCATCTGCCTCCTTTCTTTCCCTCAATTGTAAGAGGTCTTTTTTGCCTCATGAAATGTAATTTACCTCATTTTAATGCCATTTGCTCTTCTTCCACTAGAATTACCTTTCTTCCTCTAGTTTCTTTTTTACATCATCACAATAAAATCAAATTATACCTGCACTAAATATACTCAGATATATAGGTCTCAAGATTTAAACATATCATTTTCCCATATAGGGATATAAAGTATTTAATTTTTCAAAGTTTTTTTTTTTTTTTTTTTTTTTACTTTCCTTTTTACCTTTTTATGCTTCTCTTGAGTTCTGTATTTGAAGATCAAATCTTCTCTTCAGCTCTGGTCTTTTCAACAGAAATAAATGAAATTCACTTGTTTCATTGAATGTCCATCTTTTCCCCTGAAAGATGATGCTTACTTTTTGCTGGATAGTCATTTCTTGTCTGCAATCCAAGTTCCTTTGCCTTTCAGAATATCAGATTTCATGCCACTCAGTCCTTTACAGTGGAAACTGCTAAATCTTAGGTATCCTGATTTTGGCTCCTGGATATTTGAATTGTTTCATTCTGGCTGCTCTGCCCTCCCCAGCTTGGCCATTTTACTAACATCCAGTTGTTTAGACATTTTGCAATTAAATGAAGGGAGGGGAAAATGCATAATTAGCCATCTGCAAACAACTTTTTGTTCTGATGAGCTTTAAGTATCATCTTCATGACAGATTGTAAGAACTACTATAAATCAAATTAGCAAATCCTGATTTGAGTGTACTTTTGACAAATATGTCCTCATGAATTGCTTATATGTAGTATTCTCTTTGTATGTATTAGTAAATTATCTTTCTTATACTTGATTCACACTGATTATCTCTTTTTTGAGAATTCGGTGGAGCTAGATGTTAATCAAAATCTGAGGAAAAAAATAAAATTCTTCTCAATGTGTCAGTGTATTAGGATGGCAATTTAATAAACCATAGAATATGATCATAGTAAGCCCAACATCCCTCTTCTTAAAGGCTAGGCTCCTCAAGACAAAGCACAGTCTAAATCTTATCTATTGTTTTTCAATCACTTCCATTACATCTGACTTTGAACCTATTTAGGATTTTCTTAGCAAAGTATTGGACTTGTATGTCATTTCCTTCTCCATGTGGCTATGTACAGAACAGAGAATTCATAAATTTTTGTCTTCATGATAATGACATCAATCAAGTCTTTCATAGTTAATCACTGCACATTCTTGCTGTTTTATGATTTAAAATAGTTCTGCAATCTGATTTCCCACTCTTAGAAGTGTATATCAATTAGTGTGGTCCCATACTTTCTGAATCTGAAATATTCATGTACATCATAAAGAGGAACATCTTACTATCATGAGTCATTATAGCACTGGTATTGGGTGACAACAAGGATTTTTTGTTATGGACTTAAACTATATAGTAGTATATACCATACAAGGACTGTGGAATCCTTTTCCAACTCATACTCCATACTCTGATCCCCAGAAAAAGTCTAACTATATTTCTCCTGAGAGTTCTAGAAAGATTAGGGAGTATTTTTTTAATGTTATTGTTCATGAGTCCCCATTAGTGTACTCCACCAATAATTTTCTTTTGATAGCAATTAATCAGCCAAAATCAAATCGCTTTCAAAAAGTGGGGAGTAAAGAGATTCTAAGTCACTCTATCCCTTTCAGGACTCTCAGTATACTCAATCCTATGATCTGGGTGAGCATCAAATTCAAAATATGCCCTAATCGGAGCTCTACGAGCAGTTGCACAAACCATTTCATACGAAGTATCTCATACCATTATCCTCCTATCCGTAATACTAATCAATGGATCATTTACTCTAAAAACCCTTTCAACCACCCAAGAAAACTGATGATTAATCACTACAACATAACATTTGGCTATAATATAATATATCTCTACACTCGCAGAGACCAACCAAGCACCTTTTGATCTAACCGAAGGAGAATCCAAACTAGTCTCAGGCTTCAACGTAGAATATGCAGTTGGTCCTTTTGCTATACTAGGAAGTAGTAGAAAGTCTGTGAACTTATAGAGCGCAGAAGAAAATGGCTCAAAATTAGAAAATAGCAAAAAAGTAATTCATAATTTCTGCTTCCTCTAAGGCTTCTCATGATATTTCTCATGAGTGAGCAAGAGCTTTAAGCTAGGCTCCTTAATAAAGTATCCTTTTCTCAACGTTTAGCTTGTCCTTGTATCCCAATGAAAATTCCCACCAATCACTGTTATTCCTAGGATGCTGCTAAAACAATAATTAGAAGTTCCAATTCTTTGACACTTCAAAGTTAGAAATGTCACGTATGGCCAAGGGAGGCAGGAAGAAAAATAAGTTTTTCTCCACACTCCTAGCAATTTCTTCTTGAGGACTTTAAGTGTTCTCTAAAAATCATTTTCAAACTGACATTATTTTACAGACTAACAGGATATATCAATACATAGATTAGTTTAATGTCTTTGATTTAGTAATTTAGCACAGATATCTAATCCTTGTCCTCATTTATTCCATATCTCTGATCAATTGATTTAATAAATGTATTCTTCCATGGTAAAAATATCATAGTATATTATCTTATTTGTAACTGCAATTCTGATGGGGTGATTGAGCTATTCAATCAACATTGACCTTTATAGTAGGACTTTAAATTTTAAAAAATACTAAAGGTTGAAAGTATCTTAGAAATCATTTATCCTAACTTCATTATTTGATATCTAAAGAACCTGAGGTCCATGAAGAACATATGAAATTTGTTGTTAATTGTTATGATAATTCATTCTGGCTACACTGTCAATAGAAAGAGCCTACTACTTACCCATGTGGCATTGCACACATAAAACGTAATCTAAGCATGGGCATGGAAATGCTACATCCACATGTGTTTGAAAATTGATATTGATTTCTTCAGGTCACATTTTGGAATAAAATCTAGATTTCCTGATAGTAAATCCAGGCATCTTTTCACCAAATTACATATCTTCTTCATGGACCTCAGGTTCCCCCAACACATATTTATGTCTTTGTGCTGCACATGCACACACATACACACACACACACACACACACACACACACACACACACACACATCCCATCCATCACCCAGGGGTGAAGTGTTTACCCAGAACAAAAGGGCCATCTTCTTAGGTCCAAAAAAATTGACTTGGCCTTCTGATCTTGTTCTTCTATTGTTTATTTTTCAATTCTGGGTGCAGGTAATGGGGTCTCTGGACCCCAGAGCTTGAGCCATGGGTAACTTGGATTTAGAATTCAACAACCAATAATTCTGCTACCCAGCAGGGAAGCCTGGGGAAGCCAGTGTACTAATACACAAGCCCACAGGGCTTTAGATTTGGAACTTGGTGAGAATAAGTTATATAGAAACTGAATTGAACTGTAATTTAATCCTTCTTTTCTCCCCACAGACTTAAACAATATAAAGTAGATTATGCCTTCCAGGTGCTAGGGGAGAATACTGATATGCTGATTCTCACTATACTTTTGAAACTCAGGAGGACTTACTAGTGTTTAGTGGCTAAATGGGAATGGAGTTCTATAAACTCCCTAAAATGGAAAGAATACAACTAGTGGGGGCTTGAATTTATGACAGAATCTAGAGACCACCCAATTCTCTTTAGGACATCAGAGAGCCCTAGGAGAGAGATGAAATGTAATATATATGGCCTTCAGGCAATAGGGGTCATAGTTGCCACTATTATATGTAAAATGAGGTTATATTCAAGAAACTCTAAAGTCTCTGTCAGCACTAAATTCATGGTACTAAAGTAACACTGAAATTACCACTTGTAGTAGACTTTAGGCAAATAATTTATATCCTTGAGCCTAAATTTCATAATCTATAGAATAAGTGGGATGGACTAGATGATGTCAGAGTTACCTTTCTACACTGGAGTGTTTGACTTAATTATGCTTTGACCCACAATATAAATAAGTCCACAAAGAAATGGGATGAGTTTTAATGAGTTATTATAACCAGGAAGTTGTTTCTTTACTCTGGTTTTTTAAAGAAAGTATTCCCTAATTTTCTCTTGTTGTAACTGCTTAAAAGGTTTCTTTCAATTTGCTTCTTTTGTTTGTTTCATAATGAATAATATAATCAAAAGAGAAAATAAAAAGAACATGGAATTTTAAAAAATCCCAGGAAAACAATTCATTACTTAAGGAGATTCATTTCTCACTATTAAGATTAAAATGAAGATGCAAAGAATACTTTTTATCAGAAGGGTAACTCACCTATCCCAAGGACATTAAGAGGCCCAATGAAAATTTTATCACTCCTCAAGTACCACTATGAGACTGGTAGAGGAATCTCTCTTTGCTTAATTTCATCCCTCAAATAGGACTATGTAAGCAAAGAGAGGGGAAATATGCACACTTAAGCAGAACTATGATGGTCCAAAGAATAACAAGTTTTAACACAAGAATAAACCAGATGGTTCAATATTCAAGAATACATCATGTTCATATCTTTCATTTTGCCCATCAGAAATATACAACATCAACCTTGTCACCAGCTTGACTAGCCACCCTCTCTCCAGATCTCTGATGACAATGTTCATGTGGCATGTGCCATTAAAAACCTTCTTCAGAGCATCTTGTCTAGAAAGTCTTTTTCTAATTTGTTCTGGTTTTAGTTACAAATCCCAATATGCCTTTTAAGTCCTTACCTCTATGATAGGCTTTATGGTTAAAAGTCTTGATCCTAGATAAAAGTGGAAACAAGGTTAAATTTGAATGGAAGTCTCATACTTCTTCACTGACATCTTAATATATCGTATTCTCTAATATATCTTGATAATTTATCCCTTGACACTTTAAAAACTATCACTTCTCAGAAGTAGTTTGTCTATGCCATTTGTGCATCTAATCTACTTTAGTGATTCTTTTTATGATATCAATATAGTCTGAGTGTCTTCCCCTCATCTAGATTCTTTGTATGTTTATTCATCAAGGCCAGAGCTCTTAGCACCTGATCTTTTTCATATATATTTGATCCAATTTGGATCCTTTTCCATGTCTTTATTCTATTTCCTGACATTTCAACTTTCTCTATGAGTATATACAATAGAGTCTAAGTGTGACAGGGACAATAAGCAGCCTCCTAAGGTTTTGAGGACAAAACAAAATGTTATTTATAAGTGCTTTGCAAATATCAAAGAGCTATATAAATGTTAGATATTACTTCCAGCTATTGTAGTAACTTGTCCAGAATCCAACAGATATAAATAAGTGAGCTGAGATTCAAAATCATGCCTTCTAACTCCAGCTTCAAATTTTGTCCATCACATCATGCTGCCTGAAATATTCTATTTGCATGTGAGGGGTTCAGAACTATTCTTTATAGATCTCTCTTGGAGGAGTTCATCCTGGTAGATTACTAATAGACAATATCTTTTTGCTTGACATTTTTCCCTCTCTTTATGCTAAATACTTCCATGTCCATTTTATGGCAAAGAAAAAAACCTTGGAAAAGAAATCAAAAGACCTAGCAAATCATGTAATATCTGGACCAGTTTTCCAACCTGGAATGTGGGGCTATTGGAATATATGTTTTTCTAAATTAGTTTGAACTCTAAAAAACTGATTCTGTAACCTCATTCTCTCTTCCTTTCTTAGTTATCCTTTAGAAGTTCCTATATACAGAGCTGAATATTTTCTCTCTGGTCAATATCTATCTAATGATTCAGTCATGAATTAAAGACTAAGGGCGCTGATATCTTGTCTAATCTTCCTTTGCAAAAATCAAATGAGATAATTATGTTTAAAGCACTTAGCACAGTATCTGGCACATGACAGACATTTAATGATTGTTTCTTTTCCTCCATATCTTTATTCAAGATCTCTGGGAATCTATTTGGAGGATGGAGAAGGAATATGTATGCTATAAATGTAGGCAATATGTATGGGATTTTTTTTGTATCTTCTGAGTCACAATCAAAGAGATGATAAGAATGTGACTAATGGGGCAGGCCAATTAAAGTACAGCCCCCTGCACTCTGGTATGTGACAGCTAGAAAGATTGTATGCCACAAGGTGTTCCAGATCTGCCAAAAATGCTTGGAAGAAGAGGCCCAAGCAGTAGTCTGAAAACCTCAGAAGTTATTTAAAATGGAATATGACAGCCTGGTAGTGTTTCCAATTATTCTTACTCTTTGTGTTTGATGTCACTGAAGTACCTTGACTGGTGAATTTAAGGGAACAATTCTATACATTATAGAGTTTCAAGTTCTTTATTCTGGTATTCAAATGCCTTCTAACAATAAGTAACCTTAACCTTAATTTTAATTTTACATAACTTCAAATAACCCTTAAGAATAGGATCAGAAATTTGGTCTCCCTCTAAAAGTTAAAAAGATTTGACTTACATGAACTGATGCTGAGTGAAGTGAGTGGGAGCGGGAGATTATTGTATACTTCAACTTCAACTTCAACAACAATACTATATGATGATCAATTCTGATGGATGTGTCCATTTTCAACAATGAGATGAACTAAATCAGTTCCAATAGAGCACCCAGCAAAAGAACTCTGGGAGATTACTATGAACCACTACATAGAATTTCCAATCCCTCTATTTTTGTCCATCTGCATTTTGGATTTGCTTCATAGGCTAATTGTATACTATTTCAAAGTCTGATTCTTTTGTACAGCAAAACAACTGTTTGGATAAATAAATAAATACATATATTGTATTTAATTTATACTTTAACATATTTAACATGTATTGGTCAACCTGCCATCTGGGCAGGGGGGAAGTAGGGGAAAAATTAGAACAAAAGGTTTGGTAATTGTCAATGTTGTAAAATTACCCATGCATATATCTGGTAAATAAAAACTATTAAATAAAAAAAAGTCTTTCATTAAAAAAAAAAGACTTCTCTTGTTGAGTGAAAGATATAGTACAAAGATAAATGGATAGAGCACTAGAGAAACCAAGTTTAAAAAAATCCTATTCTAGCCACTTCTTACCTGTTTGACTATAAGCAAAATAACTTAAACTCTTTGTTAACTAGTTACCACTTTTATAAAATGAGGCAGACAAGACGACTTTAAACTATCTAATGTGCCCAGATGGGGTTCCTCTCACTGTAATTATGATCCTATGAAAAAAATCATTGTCCTTAATTTCCAACTAGAACAAAGCATTAGAATCATTTCACTAGTTTTCTTCTTTCTACAAAAATTCAAGAAGATTTAGTGAGATGAGCAACTTTTACATGGCATTGCCCATGAGGAAACTCTCAGACATGATGCTGCCCAGGAAATATCTCTCCTCTTATTAAAAACCTGGATTCTGAGATCATAATGCCTAGAGAATTTAAAAATCACTTCTCTAAACAGGAATTTGATGTTCAGGAACAATATCGTTGTGATCCTGTCTCACACCTGCCTATACATGTCACCCACTGCAATATCCTTCTTCAGCAATTTGCTATTGATATTCCTGAAGGATACTATTTTACTGCTTTTTAGAATGCACAAGGGAAAAGACAAAAAGTTCTTAATATCTCTAGAGAGTAGTGGCCAGTTTGTTTGTTTGTTTGTTTGTTTTTCTAGATCATGAGAAGGGTATTATTTGTTGTCAAGGGAACTATAATCTTTTTAGCTTGACTAATTGTTGGTTAGACATGTCCAGCTCTTCTTGACCCCATTTGAGATTTTCTTGGCAGTGGTTTGTCATTTCCTTCTTCTGCCCATTTTTTAGATGAGGAAACTTAGGCAAAGAGGTTTAAATTACTTCCCAGTCACACAGATAATGAGTATTTGAGGTTGTATTTAAACTCAAAAAGATCAGTCTCCCTGACTCCGAGCCCTGCCCTCTATCTACTGTACCTCCTAAATGACCAAGCTTGATTGGAAAATTCTTAAATTTGATCAAACACTAACAGTAGCTCAAATGCTATAATTTTCTCAAGTTGTTTGCAAAACACCTCAATTTTATCCATAATTCCTTTAAAACATCTTCTTTATACATACACAAGAGAACCAAAGGGACTTTTTTTAAGTTTCAGCTCATTACTTCACAGTCACACTATATATTTACTGTACACTTCTTTACTATTGGATCTCTGAGAATTGAGGGACATTTCTGCCCTATCATAATCAAATACTTTAATGCTTTGCATCATAGTGGACAGGCTTAAAGTCAGTAATATCTGAGTTCAAATCCTGCCTAAGATACATACTAGCTAAGTTATGATCAAATCACATCTTCTCTCTGACTCAGTTCCTTAATTTAATATAGGGATCAAAACAGCACAAAATTCACAGAATCAGAAGATCAGATTGTTGTGCTGGTTACTATATATAAAAATACTTTACAAGTCTTATATAGCCAAATTAAGACAGCTAGGTTGTTGGGATTGAAGTCAGGAAGATAGTTCAAATCCAACCTCAGATATCTACTAGTTTGGTGACCCTGGTCAAATCACTTAACCTCTGCTTTCCTCAATTTCCTCCTCTTTAAATGTGGATAATAATAGTTCCTATCTCCCAAGGTTGTGATGATGATAAAATAATATATTTTGAAGTGCCTCACAAATCTCAAAGTACCATATAAATATTATTAGTTTTTCTTTATGATGATGATGATGATGAGCAATATAAACATTCATTATTGTTATGATGCTGTAATGCCATGAAGGATGAGGAAACCTTTTCATCTGACTTGCAGATAAAATCATCTAGATATATTGTCTACCTGCAGAATGTGACTTCTATGTGAGTATGGGCTACGTGTTCTATAAGCAAAGCAAAACTGCAGTAGCACAAGATAAATATGAGATATACAAATCTAGAGATAGCTCCAACCCAAATGTTCAAAAAGATAATTTGTGCCTGTCCAGTGGTAGACTCCCAAATAATATAGAATGCCCTGTACTTTTATCCCTAATATCTGATGTCATTGATCCTCTTTGAGTATAAAGTATAAACTGCATTCATGGTCTCCATGCTTAGTACAATTATTTGAACACAATAAAAATTTAACAAATGATTTTTCCTTTTATTATTCTTATTATTGGTATTCTGGATAAGCCCAGAAGACATTTTACAAATATGAGCTTGGGTATAAAAAGATCACATATCTACTACCAGAATGCCCCTTACAATCATCTTATCCAATTCCTTCCACTTGTAAAAAAATGAGGAATTTGAGGTCCAGGGTATTTTAGTGAGTTGTCCCAAATTATACAATTAGAAAATAGCATCACTAGGATTCTAACATATATCTTCTGAGTCTTAACCCTGTGCCCTTTCTAACAGAGAAGAAACCCAATGCCAAAAATATGTTTCTACTACTGCTTTCCAGAAAAATGAAATGACCTTGTTTTTACATTGTTGCAATTCAGTAGTTTCAGTTGGGACCTGCTATTAATGACCCCTTTTGGAGTTTTCTTGTCAAAAATAATGGAATGGATTGCCATTTCTTTCTCTAGCTCATTTTATAGATGAGGAAAATGAGTTAAGGGATTTGATCAGAGTTATATGGCTATTAAGTACATGAAACCAGATTTGAACTCACAAAGATAAGGCCTCCTAACTCTAGGCCTAGCACTCTTAACTACTATAACACCTAACATATGTCTAAATATCTATCTACATGAACAACACACACACATATGTCTTTACAAATAAGTAGAAAAGTGTTCATGTGTGTAGATATGTACCTATGCACATGTGCATAAATTCAGAAGACATATAATCTAGGTATTCTAAGTAAGAGATGATCCAGATAGGAGATAGGAGGTAAGAGAAAGGAAGCTAAATTTACATTTTCTACCAACAGTCAATCAAATTCAAGGCTATTAATCAATAGGAGAAGTTCTGAAGGGTACCTGGAGCCTGGGACTGTACCTTCCAAAAATCCTAATGCTAAATTCCTCACACATCTGTGTACAATTATCTTAATCAGCGGGCTATGAAATAAAGACTCTTTGCTTTATCACCCCACCTGTTTGTTTAAGTTACAGGCAGTACAGCAACAACAAAATATTAAGTACCAACCAGCTGGAACGGATAAAAAGGACAAACATGAATAGTAAGCACTGGAGCTTAAGAAAGAATTTTGGTCAACTATGCTTCACCCATCACAGAACCTTCTCATTCCACCTGTTTTGTTTTTAATTTTTCAAAACCACATGTGAGGGAATGAAGAGGGAGATCACTTTGAAACCCAATAAAATATCAAGTCTACAGTAAATAAAGGGAAAATGGAGTGGCCATACAGAAATGATTATGTCTGAATTCTAAATATATATATATATATATATATATATATATATATGTGTGTGTGTGTGTGTGTGTGTGTGTGTACATATATATATGTGTGTGTGTGTGTGTGTACATATATATATGTGTGTGTGTGTGTGTGTGTATACATATTATATATATACATATATACACTTAGAATTCTACTGAGATTTTTTTAACAGTCTAAAAGGTTGAAAATAGATTATCCAAGGCTATCAGGGAAAATTGGTCCCTTTAAATCATTTGGGTTAAAGGCCTTACATTAGGAGTTCTTAACCTAGGGCCTGTGAACTTTTTAGCAATTGTGTTTCAGTATTATTGGTTTCCCTTGTAATCTTATGTATCTAATTTTATTCATTAGAAACTATTCTATCCTTACATGATCTGATGCTGAGTGAAAGGAGCATAACCAGGAGATTATTATACCCTTCAACAACAATATTGTATGAAGATATATTCTAATTGAAGTGGATATCTTCAACATAGAGAAGATCCAATTCTGTTCCAGTTGATCAATGATGGACAGAAATAGCTACACCCAGAGAAGGAACACTGGGAAAGGAGTGTAAAATGTTTGCACTATTGTCTTTCTACCCAGGTTACTTATACCTTCGGAATCCAATTCTTACAATGCAACAAGAAATTTGGTTTTATACACATATATTGTATCTAGGATATACTGTAACACATTTAATATATATGAGATTGCCGTCATCTAGGGGAGGGAGTAGGGGGAGGGAGGGGAAAATTTGGAAAAGTGAATACAAGGGATAATGTTGTAAAAAAAAAAATTACCCTTGCATATGTACTGTCAAAAAAAATTATAATTATAAAATTAATAAATTATTTAAAAAAGAAATTATTCTATCCATAGACTTTACCAGACTACCAAAAGTATTCATGACAAAAATAAAAAGTTTAAGAACCCCTAACCTGAGTTCAAATCGGTCTCAGACACTTAACATTTCCTAGCTGTGTGACCCTGAGCAAGTCACTTAACTTCATGTTTGTGTCATGATAAAAAGTCAGCAGTGTGATCTAGGGCAGGAGGAGAAAGAGAAGCATAAGTTTGATATTTATCATGCATTTTGTACTTTATAAAACGTTTTCATACCTAATTCTATTGTCGAGAATCTGTTTGAATCCTAGCTCTATGAATTGTAAGAAAAAGAATAGGCAATTTAACCTTGTGGACCTCAATTTCCTCTTTGGTAATTATAGTGATTTATATTATAATAGTGGTGACTGATAAATATTTAACAACTGGCTCTCTGAAAAAAAATGAATATATTTTTCACATTTTCCAATCATTTTTACTAATTGTAGATAATCAACAAAATAATAAATCAGAATAATAAATTCCAGAATATTTATACTATTTTCCAATTTCCAAGGTGTGAATGCCTTCACTGAAAATTTAATAATTGGCTCTTGTAAACCAATTTGAGCTTCCATACTCCAGACATAGAACTTTATCCAATACACCATCTAGCTATTTTTAGGTCATATAAAATATCTAACTTAAATTCAAATGCATTTGTATATTTGGCATAAAATTTCTATCTGTGTATATTCAGAGGAATTAGTAAAACTTTCATTTAAATGGCAGAACATGAGCTAAATATTTTTCATTCATATGAGAGAGACAAAAACACAGAGAGATGAGAGAGACAAAGACAGAGAAAGAAACACAGAAAGAGCCAGAGAGCCGGAAAGAGGAAGAGAGGAAGGAAAAGAGAGGGAGGGAAGAATGGAGGGGAGAGGAGAGAGAGAGAGAGAGAGAGAGAGAGAGAGAGAGAGAGAGAGAGAGAGAGAGAGAGAGAGAGAGAGAGAGAGAAGGGGATGGCAATTGTCAAGTTTATTGGAAAGATGAAAATTGCAAAAATTGCAAATATTAAACAGCTATTAAATAGCTCCTCTTGGCGTTTTTGAAGCTTCAGGTTGGAAAAATTATCAAAGTCCCAAATTATCAACATTTCTTTGGTATCAAATTCAGTAATTTCTTGATCCAAAGCAAAGACTTCAGGGATATAGTTATCCTTTCTTTCTTTTTCCTCTTACTAAAATGTGACAGAGATGCTTCTTATAGCTAAGTGACTAGAGTCATGTAGACTTTTTTCATGAGTTCAAAAGTGGCCTCAGACTCTTACTAGCTAAAACTTCGGGGACATAATTATCCTTTCTTTCTCTTTCCTTTTCCTAATATGTGACAGAGATGCTTCTGACAGCTAGGTGGTATGGTGGATAGAGTTCCAGGCCTAGAGTCAGGTAGACTTTTTTCATGAGTTCAAAGGTAGCCTCAGACTCTTATTAGCTGTGTGACTTTACACAAGTTACTCAACCCCATCTACCTTGGTTGTTTCACATATAAAATAAGATGAAGAAGGAAATTATAACCATTTCAATTTCTTAGTCACAAAAGTTGAACATTACTGAACAAAATATCTTTTGATAATTTGGGGTTTGCTATGATGAACTCCTGAAAACAATGACTAAGTATTATATCAGTATCATTAGACCTTCCATTTCTCCTAAGAAATCCATTTGTTTCAATTTTTGATGCTGTGTACCAATATATTGTTGGCTGAGTTCTTGTGTATGTTTTCTGAGAAGAGTCCTTTGGTTCTGTCCTTGTGTCTTTGCCATTTAATAGATTCCACTAGAATCAAATCACTATCACTTACTTTTGATAGGTCCAATGGATTGTATTATCAACATTTATTATCAAATCTGCTTGTTCAGGAAATATGTCTGCCCACTTTTAACCTGTCCATCTTATCTCAAAACATCTAATAGTTCCTTTCCTCCTTTTTGAAGCATATATGCCAACCTTTCTATAACTCCCTTGATTACAAACTATGACCATGTAGGGAAGCTAGGTGATGCAGTGAATAGAAGGACAGAGGACGTAGTCTGAAGTCAGGATAACTTATCTTTCTAAATTCAAATCTGGTCTTAGGCTCCTACAATCTATGTGAGCCTAGGCAAGTCACTTAACCCTATTTGTTTCAGTTCCTCAACTCTATAATGAGTTTGAAAAATAAATGGCAAACCACTCCAGCATTTGCCAGACTAGGACTGAAACTGAACATAATAGGCATATAAAGTCATTTTCTGTAAACCCACTGAAAGCATTTTAAGACAATTCCAGTAACATATTTGATGATGGTGATGATATGTACCAAATCTTATTCCCACAATGTCTAAATTTCATTTGCTAGATCTCTGCATTTTTATCACTTTTCATTCCACATAAATAGGGAAGTATAAGTATATGATATGGCAAAATCCATTAAAATGTTCTTAAATGTATGTGCATCAATGTCATGTCAGGCAACAGTTTTTGATAGTGCTCTGGGTTCCGGTATAATTTATTTGTTGAATTGTCAAGGATATTGTGAAACCTATATTTATGATAAAAGAATTTGTGTTCTTCCCAGCTTTGAAAGATTCCAAGCTTCTGATGTACAATTCTAGTTGCCCAGTGCTTTATTAAGTATTTTGTAAGTGCCAAATTTTTGTAACCTGTAGTGATATGTTGGCAGTTTCTGTTGTTACTTAATATAGATCAATAAGTCTGAGTTTCTTAAGGATAATTCTTTTATAATTTTGATGATAATGACTCAAGCCTGAATTGCCATCATAAATCCCCAACAAAAAACATGACTGTTATTTGCTGTTATTGTCAGTGAGGGTTACTAGAGCTATTGTCTTTTCCATTACCCTATTTTACAGATGAGAAAACCAAGGCTCAGGAAGGAGAAATTAGTGACTTTTCAGTCACATTTTGTGTTTCCAAATTAATAGCTCCATTTACAAAGATAACACCATTTAGAACCCACAAATAGCCTATCAATGTATAACTAATCCCAGGCAATAACAATGTTAATGAATGTTATTAAATCAATTATCATTAATATAAAGTTAACTATTCTACTACATTCTAATAGCATGGAGAGAATTAAATTCAGTTAGCTAAGACATTAGCAAAACCAGGTTTTGTTATTATATAGAGGCTTGTTAAATTCAAAATCCAGCAATACAGCTACTGTTGCAATGAGAAAGAAATAACTAAAAATGGAATCGTGGTTAAAAGAAATACAATGAGATTTATTTCCTTCTCTCCTGTTAACAAAGAAGCCTGAAGGAAACCTGGTGATTCCATAAAACTGAGTGAATAGGAGTTTTCGTTCCTTTTCACCTTCTTCCTCTTTCCTCTGACAGATACTGGGCATACAGCTGTGGTCCCAGGGGGAAAAATAGAGCAGAATCTACTCAGGTCCTTCTCTGGAATTGTATGAGCTTTAAAAAGAAACTAATGTTTCTTTTGATTCAGTCTCTTCTCTGTCAAATCTAATTTCCACACAGTTCTAAAACCTATAATCCAAAAACAGATTCAGCTATATAAGTGTCCTATTCAAAGTTTTCCAAATAGTTTCTTATTACTTCTAGGATGAAATATAAATTTCCCTGTTTGTCATTTAATGTTCTCTTCACTATAGTGGCCAACCTACTTTTCTAGGGCTATTTTGTGTTATGCCTCCTGAGGAGAGCCTCCTGACTCTGCTCTGGTCAAACTGACTATTCCCAGGTTAATATTTGATCTTTGCCTCTATGTCTTTGCACAGATGTTCCCCTATGTTTGGAACACACATCTTCCCTCTTTGCTTCTCTATCTTCCTTCAGAGTATGGTTCAGTCTATTACAAAACCCCTGATGCCTTTCTTGATCTTTTGTTTGCTTTCTCTCCACGCAGGAATCACTTCATATATGCCATTGATTTACTGAAAACTGTGAATCTTGCTTATCTCTCCTTAAAGGCAGATACTGTTTTGCTTTTCCCTTTGTCTCCCCAACTTTGGCACAGTTCCTTGTATATGGTAAGCATTTAATAAATATTTGTTGAAATTTATTGGAATAAGATTAAATCCTGGGGTACTGAAACCATACATAGCTCTCTAACTGTATGCAAGATCTCAGCACTTCTGACAAGTACATCTGAGAGAGTAGCAAATGTCTTAAACAGAGATTTGTATTTTAATAAAATTATTTTTCATCAATGATGGACAGAAATAACTACACCCAGAGAAGGAACACTGGGAAGTGAATGTAAATTGTTAGCACTACTGTCTATCTACCCAGGTTACTTATACCTTCGGAATCTAATACTTAATGTGCAACAAGAAAATGGTATTTACACACATATATTGTATCTAGGTTATATTGTAACATATGTAAAATATATGGGATTGCTTGTCATTAAGGGGAGGGAGTAGAGGGAGGGAGGGGATAATTTGGAAAAATGAATACAAGGGATAATACTATAAAAAATTACTCATGCATATATACTGTGAAAAAAATTATAAAAAATTATTTTTCTTTGCAATCCTATATATTTATTTTATAAAACATTATTCAGAGAAAGTATTCATAGATATTATTAGACTAAGGAAATCTATGATAAAAAAAAAAAGAAAACAAGAAAAAAACATAATTAAGAAGACCTGGTTTGGAAGGTATAGTTAAGAATGCAACTATCATTGACTTTGTCATACAGACATGTCACCAATAAAGCCTTTTTTATGTTCTGTGCATAAGGTATTGAGTATTGATTACTCCTGATACTCAAAATTCTCCAGGAATACACAGAGAAAGTCATATAAACTACTTAATGCTCCTTTAACAGTTACAATGGGTGTTGACCAAAGAGAGTCCCTTTCTTAGAACATAGACAATATATGCTTCCTAATGCCAAATCATGTGGGGAGGTATGGTGAGCTTCTGGAACAATATGATGGTTTATAATGAAGACTCTGCTTTCCATTTCTATAAATTTCTGATCCTTTCATTTTATGCTAAAAACTTTTGATAGGACAGTGAGCCAAAATGGAGTATGTATTCAAAACATACTAATCAGGTAAAGGAAGAAAGGTAACCTGGCTATAATGGAGAATGTGTCTCTAGTGCTAGCTATTTCTTTCCATCTGGAACCTTAAAACTGTCCTTATGTCCTCAGTCTAATTCAACCCATAGGAGAGAGATTCACCTTTGGTTTTGATTGCTCACTCAGTTCTGGCCCAGCAACCAATCAAAACTTTGGTTCCTTACAATGTTTTAATTGGGAATGTTGAAAACTATCTTTGCATGCATCTTGTAAATAAAAAGCTATTATTAAAAAAAAAATGTTGGTTCCTTTACCACATGGACCAGAAACAGTTGTAGAATAACTACACATACTCTCAAGTGATTTGGTAGCAGACATTGGCACATTGTACACTGTCTAGTATTCATTTACACAAAATAGAAAAGAGGTCTCAAAGGCCCATTTTATCCAAGCTATGACTGAATGTGAATCAACTCTACATTGCAAGTACCTATTCAGCCTTTGGGTGATGATCTTTAGTGAGTGGGTATATACTATCTCCCCAAGCAGCCTTTAACTTTTGAGTGACTCTTAGGGAATTTTAGTTATATCAAGTCTAAATCTATCATATAGATAAATAGATAGAAGTGAGAAGGCTAGAAAGAGAAAAAATATAGAGGAAAAAGAGGGGAAAGAAAAGGGGATGGAAAAGAGAGGAGTGGGGTAGGAAAGAGGAGAGAAGAGAAAAAGGGGCAAAGGGAGTAAAAGGGAAGAAAGGAGGAGAGGAGATAGAAGTGTGTATGCATTTATTAAAACATACCAAATTCATCTAGTTATGGTTCTTTTCATAAATAACCAAACTAAGACTCACCAAATTAAGTGTCTCAATCTTTTTATGAAGAATCTGTAATGAAATTCTAATGATGTCAGCATTATAGCTATAAATTCTTTCCTATTTCAGCCACTTTGAATGAGCTAAAACATTAAGTGGTAAAGGCTCAGATTTCTGGGTCACATAACCAACAAGATAAAAGACTAAACCGTTTCTCCAATCTTCCTAATTCTTCCAAAATAAGAATTATGTATGAGGTAAATTAATTACAGCTATCTCCAAAGGTTAAGATACCAAGAATCCTAATGAGATACCAATTTAATGAAATAACAACAAAGGATAATTCTAATTCCTAATATAACCATTAAGGTTCTTATCCCCCACCAATGTAAACTCTCAGACAGAGATGAACAATTAACTTATTGCTTCTGTGGTCCTTGTCAGCACAAATCACTGTCTTCTCCCTCACTTGATCATTCTTTGCCAATAAGCAAAACAATTCAATTCTCTCTCTCTCTCTCCCTCCCTCCCTCCCTCTCTCTCTCTCTCTCTCTCTCTCTCTCTCTCTCTCTCTCTCTCTCTCTCTCTCTCTCTCTCTCTCCCTCCCTCCCTCCCTCCCTCCCTCCCCCCCTCCCTCCCTCCCTCCCTCCCTCCCTCCCTCTCTCTCTCTCTCTCTCTCTCTCTCTCTCTCTCTCTCTCTCTCTCTCTCTCTCTCTCTCTCTCTCTCTCTCTCTCTCTCACACACACACACACATACACATGCACTATTTGTACAGAGGAAGTAAAGATCCAGAAAGGCTGGAAGTTTTTGACAGAGAAGTAAGGAACTGAGGTAAAACAAGCCTGAAAGAAAAGGAATCCATTTGAGGTCAGCTTCATCCAAGAATGTGCTGAAGGCAGCTCTTGTAGCCAATTTTCAGAGCCATTTTTTCAGAGCCAATTGTTAAATTTTCATTGTAAGCATTTCCACCTCAAAAATCAGCAAAAGAACCAAAATTAACAAAGATCTGAGGAGGAAGAAAACTCAGTTTAAAATACTGAGCAGAAGAGAGTAAGTCAATAGGAAAGATATTAATGACAGAGGAAAAGATGGACATTAGGGCATCTAAGTTATTCCAAACATCTTTGCAAGACTAAGAAAAGCTGAATCAATACTCAGTAATGGAAAGAATTAGCATTAGCATTCAGGGCTTCCTAAGAATATGGAACCACACCAGCATGTTCCTGAATCATTCAAGACAGAAACAAGAACTGTGAAAGCAGAATTAATTATCTACATAAGAGCAATAATTGACAGAATGGAAAAACTTTAATTCATTATGAAGTCTCACGAAGAAATGAGAAAACTAGGGAGGAAACAATAGCTTCAACAAAGTTGCAGGCTACAAAATAAACCCACAAATATCCACAACATTTCTATAAAATAATAACAAAATCCAAGAAACAATAATAAAAAGGAAAATTCCATTCCAGATAAGTAAAAAATGCATAAAATATTTAGGGATCAATCTACCAAAGCACAAAAATACTTGGATGAATTCAATTACAAAGTGTTCCTTGAAGAAATAAAGAACAATTTAAATACCCAGAGGAACACTCAGTGCTCTCAAGGCTAGGCCACGCCAATCTAATAAACATGGCAATACTACCAAAGTTAATTTACAGTTTTAATGCTGTATCAATCAAGATCTCAAAGGTATCCTCTACAAAACTTAATAAAATAATAACAAAGTTCATTTGGGGAGGAAACTGGGATGTCAAGGGAAGTAATGAAAAATGTTAGAGATGAAGGAAGTATATCACTTTCCAGTCCAGACTTACTATAAAACAGCAATCATTAAAAACATTTCATTACTGGTTTAAATAAAAGTAGAGAAGAAGATCAATAGAATAGGATAAATGAGGGGGAATCTGAAACAATAGAACTCAATGACCCATTGCTCAACATAACTAACAATATAAATTACTTAGTCAAGAGATGCAGGGAAAACAAGAAAGTAGCCTGGCAGAACCAATAACTTATCTCATATCCCACAATGATTTCAAAATGGATATATGACCCTAATATTAAAAACCATACCATTTAAAAAACTTATAAGACAAACAAATCATAATTCCTTTCACAGTGATGAACAGTTTGAAGATCTCTTCCAGTGACAGGACATTGGATGGAAAAACATAAGCAATGACATACTTTAATGATAACTCTCTGAAATTCATCCTTTGTGATTACAGGACAACTGAAATTTTTGATTTCAAATTCCTTCCTTAATCAGTCAAACTGAATCTTGTTGAAGACCTTAGTTTAAAGAGGTGAATGTCTTCCATTGCACCAAGGACCATGTCCACTTGCCTTGATCTAAATTTTGTCACTGGAACAAGATCACTCTGGAGGGGGAAGTGAGGTAGATGACTTCACACAGCCCTCCCTCACTTAAATGCAATTCACTTGCATGTCATGGCATCACCTCCCCGATATCATGGTCCTCTTCAAAAACGAAGAGCGAGCACAGGGAGCCTTTTGTTCTGGGGAGTTGAAGCTAGACAGTAGAGTGAGCCCCAAAATCTACTTTCTGTCATCTATAAAGGAAGGCATTGAGAGAAGTTTGCTACTTCACCCTCCATTTCTCCTAAAGAGGAAAAAGAAAGCTGAAGGAGGTGGTATCAGTCAAGACTTTAACTAGGATCACATGAGGTGAAGCTGGGAAGGGCTACTGTGAAGTTCAAACCAGGCACAACACTTTCAGTGGGAGTGACCAAGACAAATAATAGGAATCAAGATAGTTTTTGCTCTCAAGGAGATTGCATTTTTAATGAGAATTGGTCAAAATATTAAATCCTGTGAGTCAGTGTAGGCTTTTTCAGATGATGCACTTCTCCAAGTAAAAGGTGAGACACTCTTTCCAGAAATTGCATAGAGATGGCATGTAATAGAAGTATCTTAGAGAAACTTTGGAGTGCTTGTAGAAATTCTGAAGCTGATTCTGGTCTATACACCATGTGATCAATAGTCAATTCTTTTGATTGGCTGCAGAGATATTTAAAAGAGCATTCGTTTCTGCCTCTTTCTTCTAGTTGGACCTCCTCTGGGTTTGACTTTATTTCTTAGGTTAAATTCTCATGCTAGATAGTATGTGGTGATTAACAATGCTATAAGGAGTCTGGCTTCATAGCAATCTCTCCATTAAAGTCAGTGTGTGGTCTCATGAATACAGACCTCAGTTCCTTGCAAATGGGAGGGTTTGTTGTTCTGTTTTAGGTGAGAGATTGGAGGTTGAGATGTTGTGAGCTTCAAAAAGTCAGGAGAGTTAACCATCTATGAGGTCTCAGTTGACTCCATATAGGATTATGTAGCTAACCTAGAACCAATGACCTAAGAGTGACCTTCCAAACTCAGACCAGAAGTAGCCAAGAAGAGGACTCATCTAGTACTAATGCTTCACTTGGATGTGAACTTAGGGGGATTCATGCTATGGAGAAACTGCATTAAGAATAAGTCCAATTTCCCTGAAGACAGAAATGATATAACAGACAATATTCCCTTCAAGGTACCTGGGGAAATTGCATTTATGTTCTTACCATATCATCTAAGAAAAATCTAATTCATGTTAATTGATTAAATAGAACTGGAGCACTAGTCACTAATGATTAATATTGGGAGGAATACATCAAAATGAAGGTTCAACAGGAAGACCCTCAATCCCCCTGGAGTATACCTAGAACCTTAAGGAGATGTAGTCAGCTTTACTCAAAGATAAATAGGTCTTTCTGGGGTCCCATACAAAACTTCATACTTTGGGTCTTTTCTTCCTTTCTCTCCCAACTCTATAAACAAAATCAAACTGAACTGCGCCTGTGCCATACTAGAGGGAAAGGAAAAGTCTAGGTTGCTGCTTACATTAATACCTGTTAATATTAACTAGGGAAAATAATATCAGTCCAATTAAAAACATATCTTTAGAAGACACTGCTGATGAATGTTTCCAGTCACTGGAATTACATGCACAGGTACAGACCAATAAAGTTATTTGGTAATAAAATTCATATTTATATATACTCTTTAAGAATGACAAAGCCTTCTTCACAATAGCCCTAAGAGAACAGGTAATGTTGATGTTATTCTCCCATTTTGCAGATAGGAAATCTAAAATACAGTTTAAATTCATGGTCACATAACTAACAAATGATAAAGACTTGCTCAGAATCTAGATTTCTCCTGACTCCATATTCCTTGCTGTTTTTATGACAACAAAATACTCTTATCGCCTAGCTTCTTAAATTGTGGGTCACTACCCCAACATAGGGTCTCATAACTGAATATGGAGATTTCTGAATTATGATTTATTATCACTAAATGTTTGATTTGTATACTCAGGATCACATTAAAATTTCTCCAATACAAAGAAGGCACAAATGGAAAAAAATTAAGGAACCCTACATCTAATTTCCTATTGTATTTTACCTATTCACAGATGAATAAAGTCAAGGGTTATTTGGATTAAAAAAAAAAAAGTCCTGTGCACATCTCCATGACACAGAGGATAGAGTATTGGGCCTGTAGTCAGGAAGATGTGAGTTCAAATGTGGCTCCAGACATTCCTAGCTTTGTGTGAGCAAGAGCAAATCATTTAACCTCTCAGCTTCAATGTAAAACAGGAGTTATAATAGCACCTACCTTACAGGGTTTTTGTGGGGATCAAATGAAATAACATTTGTAAAATGTTTAGTATATAATAGACACTTAATAAATTTCTGTTCCCTCCTTTCCTATTTTCTTTTGTTTTTCATTCTGTTTTATGACTAGTACAAATCTCAAATACACTTAGACTTACACCACCAAGATTTTTTTTTCTTTTTGACAAATACTTAATATTCAAAGAAAAACTCCCATGATATCACCTGGAAAGAAAATGATTAGCTCATTGTCAAAAAATGGATAGGTTATGACATGTTTTGATGAAACATTTCAGTTGTGAAATATATAGGAGACCACAATTTGGTTGAAAAGATCTTTAGAGAGGAAGATAAATGGTTCAGTGGATAGAGCATAGGCTCTGAAGGTCAGACTCCAAATTCAAATCCAATTTCAAACACTTAACACCTTCTAGCTGTGTGACACTGGGCAAGTCACTCAAGCTCAATTGCCTGGCAACAACAACAATAAAAAGATTCTTAGATCTTTTATTCCTTGCTTTCCAAATGACACAGTATAAAGAACAAATTATGCATTATGAGCATTATGTAAATATGCAATCTCATGTAAAGCAGCTGCACCCAAAAATATGCCTCTTAATCTGACCATGTCACATAGCTGGTCACCTAAATAGTTTCCCTTATCTCTAGCTATTCCTTTGATTCACTGAAACAAATAGCAGGTCTATTTGTATCCCATGGCTATAGACAATTGTTACAAGATTTCCTAGAAACTATATTTATTTTCCAAGCCATATAAGAAGGTGACAGTATTCATGTAAAGTGACATAGCTGAAATTTCTGATGGCTTTGATGTAACGGGCTAGATCAATGCCCAGTTCACTTGACTTGCTGTATTGTTAAAGAGCTCTGAGTAATTCATTTACTATATGTTTTAGTGAGGTTTTTTTCCTTTTTTTCTATTCTCCCCGAGAGATGTCTCATGCTAATGACAACAGTATTAAAGTAACTTACTCATTTCTTCAGTAGCTGTGGGGTGGACATCCTATTCCTTCTTATCCATAAAGTTCACCAGGTTTCAGAACTTAACTGACACAAGAAATTAGTCTAAGGTAGTCCTGTCAGATGGAATTACTAGGCATTATTTCCAGTCTGTCATTGACCACACATACAATGGACCCATTAGTGTGAAGAAGGCACAGAAGTGGCTGTGGAGTTGAACATTCAGAAAGGGATTACAGGCAAACATTTGTACCCAGAATCCTATACTGAAAGTCATTCTTGGGCTTCAGTAAGTAAATACTTAGCAGTCAGGACATGAGATTTAGGGGAAGGACTTTGTGAATAATACTAATGAAACTTAGAACCAGACCGAAAGGCTGGAGAGGAATAAGAATAAAGAACAAAAGAGAGAAGTTGCTCAGAGCTGGTCTTCAATGTCTTAGCATCCTTTTTCCTCCCTGGTGAGACTACCTTTTAATTCTTTCATCTTTTCAATTCATATGATCATAAAGCTTGATCTAGAAGGTATTTTTGAGACCATCTAGGCCAGTTCCATAAATTATACTTGAGACAAAGACAAGGATAGGTGCCCTAAGGGCAAATTGGTGGTACAGTGGATAAAGCACCAGGCCTGGAGTCCAGAAGGTCTGACATTAAATCCATCCTCCAACACTTTTTATCTGTGTGATTCATGGCAAGACATTTACCTTTAGTTTCCTCATCTGTAAAATAGGGGTAACGAATAACCCCTACCTCCCAAGGTTGATGTGAATATCAAATGAGATAATAATTGCAAAATGCCTAGCACAGTGTTTGGCACACAGTAAGTGCAATATAAAAGTTAGCTGTGTTATTTATTTTTCCAAGGTCGTACAGGTAACAAATAAAAGAGGCAGTACTTGAATCTAGTTCCACTGATTTCGAATTATGTTATTTCTACCATACCAAACTCGAAAAGCAAAAGAAATTATTTAGTCATCTTGTGATGTTGGCTATCAATTGATTATAATTCACCTCACTGAATCTTGGAGAGAAAAGGTTTTTTAGAGGTTACTTAGTCCAACTCCTTCATTTTAAAGATAAGGGATTAAAAAAATCCAGTGAGGTTATTTGGGGATGTGATTTGGTAATTTGGGAAACTATTTTTCTAGTGGGGGTTGATGGGGTAGAGAAGAGTAAAGGGAGCTCAAGGACAAAGGATAAAAGTGTTTAACTACAAATTAGATTAGCTCTTCTCTTCAATTATTAGTTATAACAATCAGCCAGAGGGGTGTGTGTGTGTGTGTGTGTGTGTGTGTGTACTCGAGCTCGTGTCTTAGGTTGTGAGGTTTTTTTGTTGTTGTTGAGTTTTGTTTGTTGGTTTTCTGTTTTATGTCACATTGCATGACTACTGAACCTGACCACAGACTAGACCTCAAATCTAACAATTCATATTGATATATATATTCAAAAGATACAAGATACTTGATCACAAAGGGGATTGATTGGGAGTTGTGGATAAGATGTAAAAATCCTTTATTTTAAATAATGATTTACTGTATGTATTCTGATATGTCAGTATATTTTCTGAGACTGGGCACAACTCCTTAATCTACAACATAATACACCACACAGATCATAAATACCTCAATACCACCCACTGTCAGAAGTTAAGGAATACATCCACAATCCCAAAAAGGAATATCTTTTATCCTATTTTCATGTCACAGAACCATATTCGTTCCCATAACACTTTGAAATTCCAACAAGTCTGATTGAAGTTTTCAGGACTTCAATTTTCATGAGAGTTTTACCTGGGCAAAAGATGATCCTATTGAGAATGTGACAGAGACAAAATAGGAGAAGCTAGTTGTAGATGAATTCATCAAGAATTTCAATGGCAGAATTCAAAGGACCCAAAGCACTAGCATGTTCACGAGACCCCAAGGAGTCAGGAACCAGACTAGCAATAGCAGTGAATGCTACAACAAGAAATCCACACATTTTCTGGGGACCAGGTATAGAACTAAATTTCCATTATTGGGCTTCCGTCAACAATATTCAGCTTGATTGCTTCTGTGGAGCACCAATTCTATTATACTAAGCCCTCATGAAAATATATAAGGATATTTACACCAAAGGATGGGAAATCTTAGTGAATATTTTGCTTAGAAACACAAAATTCACAGGACCCTAAACTGGGAAGGGGATATCTAGCCCATTGGCCATAAAATGCCCATGAAATTATTTGTAAAAATGACCACAGGTGATGATGAACTGAAAGCTAGATATAGCAACCTCCCAGTATTTGAGTTCTTTTTTTAATTAAAGCTTTTTTTTTTATTTTCAAAACATATGAAGAGATAATTTTCAATATTCACCCTTATTTTTTTTGTAGTTATTTTGGATGTCTCACAGCTAGTCTACTGATCCACTGGCTTCTGAAACATGACAGAGTAACCAACCCTGCTGTGTAGACTAAGAGCCTCCCAGTAGAATTCCGCAGGGTGCAGGTGCCACAGCACCCTAGATTCCTGGGCTGAGCCTATACTCTGCCACATCCCTCTCTCCCTCTCCCTTCCTCCCCCATCCCCCATCCTACCCCTCCCCATGTCCTATTGAAACAGACCTTTTCTGAAGTTCTTCCAAAATATCTTTTGTTGGAAATTTGTTACATTCCAAATATTTGTGTATTCTGTCACTCCAAAACAATTTCAGAGGCTTGATCTGAATAGATCTGATGGAAACCAGGAAGAGCTCTGACAAAGATCTGTCTATTCTCCACTACTGGGTTTTTTTAAATTTAGAATTGTTATTTTGTTAGTTATATCTAGCCTTGAAAACTTCTGAAAAGAAAGTGACTTAAGCCCCAGAAGATAAATTGTAATGTTTTAGTAAACATAGCGCTGAATTTATCAGAAAGACCTTTGTTGGAATTCCACCAAAGTTTGTTATCCATGTCACCACAAACAAGTCAATTAACCTGAGTTTCATTTTTTTTAATAAAATAGGAGAAATAACACCTGTAGACAAGGCATTACTAGTTGTGTCAAGGTTATCATGAAATTCAAATGAAATAATATAGTGTGTCCCAAACCTTAAATCATTATATAAATGTCATCTATTTTTATTATTATAATTACTCTTAATGTTGAACCCTTAAACCAAAAAAATTCAGAGGGCTGTGGAAGAAGAGCTACATGTAAGAGAGGAAAATAAATGAATGCTTTTAAAAAGGATCAGGATAAGGGGACTTGACAAATGACTGAATACATGGGTTACTCTAGATCAGATCAATGGATTGACTAACATTTATTAAGCATTTACTATGTGCCAGGAGCTGTTTGAAGTGCTGGGGATAAAATACAATGAGTGATGCCATATTGCCCTTAAGTGATATACACTGTACAACAGTTGTGGGGCAAAGAGGAAGGAGTGTCATTAAGGAGATACCTGAAAATTGATAGAAGTCCAAGTATTCCATTGAGCAGGTAGTAAGAGAAAAATGCACCATCTCTTTCCCTCTTTCCCCTTCACTTTTTCTACTTAAATTTCAGGGAGTAGGGTATGAATGGAATGAAGAAATACTTACATTCTAACCAAAAGCTTTCATGTCTTATTGATCAAAAATACTCAAAAGAAATACCTGTCAGAGCAAATCAATTTCTGCACCTGGCAACTGACATTCCAGTAACACTTGCCATTGGAATAAAGAGCAAAAAATCTATCAGCAGCTTTGAAAGTCTCACTGAGATTTCAGTTCAGCCTTGTTTATCTTTTAAAATGAACCATCTTTCTACAAAGCATTTTTGATAGGCAGACTAAATCTCTAATCCAGGGAATTTGCTTTTCCTGCTGTATTTGTTCCAGAAAGTACCAGTCTCTGACAAGCTTCAATAAGACACTATCTGAAGCCTGAAATGACATTATTAAGAGGTCTGGAGGGAATGCATTCCATTCCTAAGTGCAGTGGAGAAAATTAAACTCTCCTTGAAAATTTGGCTGTGTACATTTTTGATGTACTTTTCATCATATCTAGAAGGGACAACCTCAAAAATCTTACCTCTTACCCTTTACCAGAAAGTGTCTTAGGAAGGATTTTTGTTGTTGATATCGTTATTATTTTAACTTTTATTTAATTAATTTAATTAGTTTATTAAGATCTATTCAAATTTGTAAAATGCTTATTTTCTGAAATCATCCCTTCATTATTATTAGATAAATAAAGAAAAATTTAAAGAAATAATGATTCATATTTGTATAACATCTTAAAACTTACAAAATGCTTTCTTCCCAATGAATCTGTGAAATAAGTGGTGAAAAACAATACAGATCTATTTCCTTCTATGAATTTTCAGGATTCTTCCCCCACAGCCATAGACAGAGCTAAAGAGTGGCTATTTCATAGAGTAACCTTTTCTTATGAAGTGTATTCCCATGTTCAGTATTTTTTCACCTTTGTGGCAAACTATCCCTATTTCTAGTTTAAATAGAAAAAAAGAAACATTAATGGCATTTTCCTTAGGTGAAAAGGGATCCAGAGGGGACAGAGCTATGAAGAACTTGGCAATAATCAATATTTCATCTCACTGTGAAACTGGGTTTGATTTAATCTTGAGGGAATTAGTTGATCACTGCTGGCATCCAATACAGTAGCTCTAATTCCATTAAGAAAAGTGCTTTCTACCCTTCAAGGAAAGAACAAGAGGCAGAGATGAATTAAAATCAACTAGGAATAAAACTAAAAACTACTCTCCAGTAAATAGCAATGGAGACAAAAGAGCTTCAAAAATGACTCTACTCTTGTAACTAGAACAAAAAAAAAAAAAAAAAAAAAAAAATTAATGAAGCACTTCAGTCATCCAGGTCAGTGTGGAATGCCTTTTAACAATTATCATTTTAGATAATGGCAATAGAGAGCTTTTATAAACAAGGTCACCTTAACAGTCAAAGACCTGAGTTTTTCATCTTTAATGTATTGAATAATTCCCCCATTATTAGGCATAGAAGGGAATAAACTTTACAAATATTATTACCTTTAAGTTTCACAACAATGAAATAAAGTAAGTGCTGTTATTGTGTTCATTTTGCAGTTTAGGAAGCTGAGACAGAAAGTAAGAAACTTCACCTGGTAATCTAAAGATGGATTTTGTCTTCCTAAAACCAAGTTCAGTGCTAGACACTGTACTATCTAACTGTCTCCCTGTTAGGATATAATAGAGAAATAGCATAGGTAGTTAGACATTGAGTCAAGAAGTCACAAGTGAAAACCTTATCTCTGATACTAGCTGTGTGGCCATGGGAAAACTGTTTAACCTCTTTGATCCTCTAGCAAATCTCTGAGGCTATAAATTACAATCAAGTTGTAATCTGAATCATGTGAGGGTGGGGGAAATGTTCACACAATGAAGTTAAAAGCCATCAGTTTATTGATGAATTTGTGTAGGTTTTGATAATATTATATAGAACAAAAATTTTACTTTTATATGTGATATATTTTTGCTTCAATACCTCATGCAAGTATAATTTAACTGACATAGCTATTCACTCTAACAACATAAATCGAAGCTTCCTCCATTCCTTAATCCAAAGCTTCTTAAATTGCAGATCTCAACCCCATATGGGGTCATGTAATTGAATATGGGGGTCATGAAATTATGTATTATTATTGATAAATATTTGATTTGAATATCTATGTACCTATGTACCCTTTATATACCGTATACTTTTGCATAAAGAGTAGGGATCATTAAAGGGATCATTAGGGAAAAAAGGGATCATTAATAGAAAAAATTTAAGAAGCCCTGCCTTAGTCTACAATGTTCAGATGTTGCTATGAACAAAAATAAAGTATTAACTTGTACTTAATTGAGTCTCTATTAATGGCTCTCTCCAAATATAACTTAGAGATCCCATGATCACCTTCCCACCATGAAAAGGTACCTAAATAGGACTTTAGGGAAGATAATAAAATATTAAATATCTTAATAATTAAATATTTATATTTATTAATAAATATTTATATTTGCTAATAATAAAATATTTGATAATAAATAATAAAATATTATTAAGATTATTAAAATATATTATAAAATATTAAATATCTTAATGTGTTAAATTATTAACTTGTAGTATCAAGTTTGTAGTATCAAGGCAAGTCAAAAGTTATTTATTACATGCTTATTGTTTTCCTGACACTGTACTGGGGCTACAAATAAAGGTAAGACAAACAAACAAACACATAAATCCTGGATTCAAGGGCCTCACTTCTAATGTCATGTCCTATATTATAACCAAAGTCAAAACAACTAATATTGCATCAGAATCATTCATGGTTCCAAGCTGGCAAATCCACCATTGTTCTATTAATGTAAATGTCAATCAATATTCAGAATAGTTGCTGTCCCCTCAATTCCACCATATTAATATAGAGGATAAATGGCCACAGTTACTTTTGACAACAGCTTGATAACAGAGTTCTAATCTGGCCAAATTCTAGACTTGAGTCATAGTGTAGACATAAAGATCAATGGTTTTCAATTTGAGAAATGGTAGGTACATGTACATAAGGATTTAGATTTTAGTTGAACCAGTTATCTTTTCAAAGATGCTGTATTGCTCTTACAATGATCATATGCATGATTATAAAGATGATGGATAGCAGTGATGGAGAGAAAGGTTTTTCTCTGGCTGCTGCTTATTTCATTCCTCTTAGAAATATTGCCACTGTTATCAATGCTGTGAAGTTCTCCATTTTTATTTCAGGCCTAGTTTGCTATTATCTCCAATCAATAAAATAGCTACCATAGGGTTTTCAATCAGTGTGCTGTCCTTAATTAATATGATTTGCTGATCCTCTGAGAAAGAAGATTTGGCTGCAGAGACAGGCCTTCATTTTGGGAGTCATTATAGCAGATGAATTTAGGTTATTACAGAGATGAAAGAGATCACAGGAAAACATTGATTAAAGTAGTCCAAACATATCACTTATAACCAAAGAAAACCTAAACCCAAACTTTCTGAATTTATTCCTAAATAGGTATTAAAAAGTTAGAACTCTCTTAGAATTTCTAAACTTTGACCATACAAAAGAGGAAAGAAAATTGTTTTTGAAGATTCCTTTTTTTAAGTTGGGCAAGGGACTAAAACAAAACAAATATACAAACAAAAACAGTTTTTTTCTAAAATTTTTCCCCAAAATTTCTTTTTAAATTATTTTTTAATTCCTTATTTATTTATTTAAAATGCAAAAGAGAAAAAAGAAAAAAAATTGCCATGTGCACAGAATATAGTAGACTCAAAATACCAAACAATGAATTTGAACTATAAAAAGCCTATATAATAAATACTACATATTATGTTAAGAGGTGTCCATTTTTCTTTGCTTTTTTTTGTAGGTTTTCTTTTGTGCTCTGCTTTGTACTTTGTACTTTTTTCTGTTTTTCCCTTTCCCTCCTCTTTCCTCCCTTATGAAGGTTACAATTAAGATTGGAAATATTTAGACAAATAGATGTTTGCACATATTTATATACATGCATATATATGTTCATATGTGCATATATTTATACAGAAATATATATACAATCATACACATACATTCATGTACATTTATGTAAGATCATGCTATGCTTGTTTGTCCTTTCTTTCTGGAAAGGTGGATAACATCTTCCTTCCTAAGTTTACCAGTTCATCATTTCCTACACCATAGCAATATTCCAAGTTTATATTGTCTGGTTATTTTAAATAGTTTAAAACAATATTGATTGATGTCTGGCATGTAATTTAGTTTTCTTATTTTTCTCTTGATTAAATCTATTTTAGCTTTAACTTTCAGAATGAATGATTGCCAGTCCTGTTTTTTTTTTTTTTTTTTTTACCTAATAAATTCTGGTCCTGATCTTTAATATTATGTTTACATTTATCTCTCATTTCTTATCCCTCTGACTACTGTGTTTTACTTCCACCTTGCTTTACTATTACCTGCCATTCCTCCAAGGATCTCTCCCAAAGATCCCTTATCCTTTGTCCACAGCCTTTCTCTCCCTCTTTATCCTATTTGCATTAATCTACTTATCCTTTTAAAACCCCTTTATCCTATTCCTTCATCTTTTTATTTCTTTAAAAGTTTAGAAGACTTGCTGCTATCATTCTTGGTTGTCTTAGGAAGACCAGAGTTCTGCCTCAATTCTGATTTATTTTTACTACTCTATTTTTGCCCTGAGGTGCTATTTTGTTTTGTTTGTGAGGGAGATCTGTAGAGCTTGGGCTTTTCCATCATCTTCCTAGAATCTTCCCTTCCTTGTAATTTCTACAAGCTTGTTAACACAAAGATCTATTCTTACCATAATTTATACAAGTTCAGGAACAGACTTGATAAACGAGGACATCTTTCATTGAATGTTTAGCTGAGCATTCTTCTATTTTTCTTGGTGTTGTAATATATGTTATACAATACTAATATATATTATATAAAATATATATACATATATGTGTATATATATATGTTCAAATATATGGGTATGATATGTACGTTACATGTGTGCATTTATGTACACATATACATGTGTGTATAATATTACACACTATTGACCATCTGACATTATTAAATTAAGTCCTTTTCAGGTAGTTTTCATTCAGCAAATATTGATTAAGCACATGCAGCACATGCCATGCTTGACTCAGGGATACAAAGACAAAAATAAATCATCCTCTACCTTCAAGAAGCTTACATTCTACTTGGGGAATAAATGTGAGGAATCAACATGAATGCACAGAGATAAGTAAAACTATATACAAATAGAAGGTCATTTGAGGCAGGACACTAACAACTATGTCTATCAGCATAGAGGTACTTAAGCAATGTTCAGAAAGAAGATAGGAATTCTAAGGGGAGGGGATGGGTGTAGAGGAAAAGTATATGCCATTCATGAAAGATAGTCTATGCAAAATCATAAAGATGGGACATGAAGTATTATCTACAGAGATTAGCAAGTAGACTGGCTTCACTAAAATGTAGTCACAAGAACTGAAGGTGAGCTGGAGATAAATTGTCACAGACATTTTTTTTTTTTTTTTTTTTGGAAGCAATCAAGTGACTCTCTCAGAATCATATAGCTTAGTAAGTGTCTGAGGTCTGATTTCAACTCAGATCCTCTTGACTACTTGGGACAGTGCTCTATCCATTATACTTTCTAGCTACTTCTGTGATAGACTTTAAGGACAACTACAGTAATTTGTCTTTTAACCCAAAGTCAACTGGGAGTCAATAGAGTTTCCTAATAAAGGAGACTATAAAATCAGGCCTTTGTTTTGTTTTAGGAATATTGGTTTTGCTGTGATTTGGATGATGGAATAGAAAAGTGAGAGTCTAAAGGCAAAAAGATCTAGTAGGAAATTATTTTAAAAGTGAATACACACAGTGATCAGTTCCTAAATAAGAGACATGAAAAGAAATGGAGGGGTATGAAAGATATTGTGAAAATAAAATTAATAATATTTAGAAATTTGTATTATATGGGTAATGAAGACAACAGAAGAATAAAGATTAATTCTAAAGTTATAAATCTGAATGACTGGAGAGTGATACTTTCAACAGAAAAAAATAATGTTAGGAAAAAGGGAATGTTAGAGAGAAAAATAAGTTCTACTTTGGATGTATTGAGTTTGAGATAACTATGGGATATGTAGATTAAAAATATCCAATGAACAGTTAGCAATTTAGTCTTGAAGTTCCTTAGGAATAAATATATAAATCTGGGAATCATCTGTGTGCATACACCCATACACATATTCACACATGGTAATAAATAATATTATCAAGAAAAAGGTATATAAAGAAAAGATAGCACAGGACAGAACTTTAGAATTACTCATAAATAGGAGTGGGACATGGATGATTATCTGACAAAATTGATTGAGAAGAAGCAATCTGCTAAGTAGGAAAAGAAATAATAGAGATAATAATAAATAATGTCACAAAAACCAAGAGAGTTCAAGCTGTTTTGAAAGATAAGATGCTGCCTGCATCACTGTGAAATATGACACAGTTCAGATAGAGTCACAACTGGGAAGAAGTCATTAGATTTGGTCATAACAAGATCATTGTTTTTTCTTCTAAAAATGAATTTCATTTGTAGGAAGCATTCAGAAACAAGATTGCAAAGTACAGAAAATGAGTAAAAAGAAAGTGAATAGAAGGAATGTGTTTAAACAGCTTTTTCTAGGAATTTAGCTGTGAAGTGAAGGAGAGGTTCAGGATGAAAACTTGAGAGGAAGATAGAGGGGGTGTGTGTGTGTGTGTGTGTGTGTGTGTGTGTGTGTGTGTGTGTGTGTGTGTTGTGTGTGTGTGAGTGTGTGTGTATTTTTTTAAGGTTGGAGAGTAGAGGGAGGGAGGGAATAATTTGGAAAAATGAATACAAGGGATAATGTTATAAAAAAATTACTCATGCATATATACTGTCAAAAAATTATAAATAAATAAAATTTTAAAAAATAAGGTTAGAGAAATATTGAGCTTGTAGTAGGCAACAAAAAAAGTTGATAGATGAGGAGTAATTTAAAATTAAACACAAGGAATGATTGTAGGGGTGACAGAGGAAAAATGAAATAATCAGATCAAGAACCCAAAATAGCTTTCTGGCCAGGGTAGAGAAGGGATGTTTCTTTAACCAGGAATTCAGATTTCAGGAAAGGAAAGGGGAAAGGGAAAGGGAAAGGGAAAGGGAAAGGGAAAGGGAAAGGGAAAGGAAAGGAAAGGAAAGGGAAAGGAAAGGAAAGGAAAGGAAAGGAAAGGAAAGGAAAGGAAAGGAAAGGAAGGAAAGGAAAGGAAAGGAAAGGAAAGGAAAGGAAAGGAAAGGAAAGGAAAGGAAAGGAAAGGAAGGAAAGGAAAGGAAAGGAAAGGAAAGGAAAGGAAAGGAAAGGAAAGGAAAGGAAAGGAAAGGAAAGGAAAGGAAAGGAAAGGAAAGGAAAGGAAAGGAAAGGAAAGGAAAGGAAAGGAAAGGAAAGAAAGGAAAGGAAAGGAAAGGAAAGGAAAGGAAAGGAAAGGAAGGAAAGGAAAGGAAAGGAAAGGAAAGGAAAGGAAAGGAAAGGAAAAGGAAAGGAAAGGAAAGAAAGGAAAGGAAAGAAAGGAAAGGAAAGGAAAGGAAAGGAAAGGAAAGGAAAGGAAAGGAAAGGAAAGGAAAAAGGAAAGGAAAGGAAAGGAAAGGAAAGGAAAGGAAAGGAAAGGAAAGGAAGAAAGGAAAGGAAAGGAAAGGAAAGGAAAGGAAAGGAAAGGAAAGGAAAGGAAAGGAAAGGAAAGAAAGGAAAGGAAAGGAAAGGAAAGGAAAGGAAAGGAAAGGAAAGGAAAGGAAAGGAAAGGAAAGGAAAGGAAAGGAAAAAGGAAAGGAAAGGAAAGGGAAAGGAAAGGAAAGGAAAGGAAAGGAAAAAGGAAAGGAAAGGAAAGGAAAAAGGAAAGGAAAGGAAAGGGGAAAGGAAAGGAAAGGAAAGAGAGAGAGAGAAAGAAAGAGAGAAAGAGAAAGAGAGAGGAAAAGGAAGGAAGGATGAAAAAAGAAAGAAAGGAGGAGGGAAGAAAAAGAAAGGTATGGAGTAGGAAGGAAGGAGAGAGAGAGGGAAGGAAGAAGGGAGGCAGAGAAGAAAAGAAGGAAGAAAGAGAAGGAAGAAAGAAGGGAAGGAGGAGGGAGGGAAGGAAGGAAGAAAAGAAGGGAAGAATGGAAAAAAAAGGAAGGGAGGGAGGAAAGGAAAGAGGGAGGAAAGGAAGGAAAGAAGGAAAAGAAAGAAAGAAAATAATCTCTGCCCTCAGGGAGTTTACATTAAGAATCTTCAAATCTTTCACTGATTCATTCAATCAGTAAACAATTGTTAAGCTCCCATTAGTTTTAAATGGATGTTATATTAAGCATCAAGGAAATGCAATTGTACTTCCAACTTTCAGAGTCTACATTTCAGTAGTAATGAAAGTAACGGTAATATGAAATAAATATAAATACTTAATAGAAGAATAAAGTTCTGTGATATCAGATACAAATAACAGAGAGTAGTCTTTGAAAAACAAAGTAGGATGTCAATAGGTTAAGATAAGTTCAAGAGAATGGTGAAGAAGATTGTTCCAGATAAAAGGAACAATACAAGTAAAATCACAGAAGCAGGAAGACACAGGGTATGTTCAGAAAATACCAAGTAATTCAATTCATCTAAAACAAAGACTATTTGAAGGGAAGTAACTTGACACGGAATGCAAAAATGTAGGTGAGAAGTTTGATAAACAAATGTATGCATGTGTGTTATATTTATTATGTACATACCATTCATAATATAAATATTTTACTCATATATTATATCTACATAAATACTATGTATATGTACATAGATATATAAACATCTGTCAACATGCCCAATACATATTAGAAACTCAGTGCTTATTGAAATGAATTAAAGAGAAATTAATTGTACAAAGCCATCACTGTCCTAAGTGCTATGAGTATATAAAGTAATTGAAGTCATACTGCTTGCTTTAAGAAGAAGTGATTATATTCCAGGAATCAGGAAATTCCTGAAATTCCTGGAAAGAAGGAAAGAGAAGGAAAGAAATCCTTGGAAAGAAGGAAAGAACAATGAAGCCATGAAGGGTTGTTGCAATTCTAAATATAAGAGAAGTTCAAAAAAGACATAAGAAGGCTAGAGAATTAGAAGGATTGATGGAAGAAATGGAATTTCCATTCAGTTGATTTCAACACACATTTATTAAGTTATGGAATATAGTATATATAGCTGCTGAATTTAAACTCAGGAAGAGCCTAAATTTGAATTCTAGTTCCTATAATTACTAATTATTTAATTATGAAAGAAGATTCTTTCTATAACTAAGCAGCATAATAGATAGAATACTAGCCCTGGACTCATTTTCCTATGTTCAAATTTAGCCTTATATACTTACTAGCCGTGTGACCTTGAGCAAATGACCTAACCATGTTCAATTCTCTTTCCTCATCTGTAAAATGAACTGGAGAAGGAAATGGCAAAATTTCAGTATTTTTGCCAATAAAATCCCCAAAGGGGTTACAAAGAGTCAGACATGACTGAAAAACAACTAAATATTAAAAAGATTCATTACACTTATCAAGTGTTCAATCAGCATCTTTTAAGCACATACTATGTGCAGGCATCTTACAGTTGCTAAGTTTTTAAATCCCTTGTCTTCAAAGAACTTATAATCAGGTAGGAGGAGGGAAAAGTTCACACATAAATAAATACCATATGTTTACAAAGTAAATGGAGAAGTCCTGAAAGAGATATCAAGAAAGTCTTAGGATATAGAATAAAAATGACCAGAAGAAAATCACATGGACGCCCATAGTTATAGAAAAATTCAAAGGTATTTAAAGTCTTAAACATGAAAGCATCTTCCTCCCCCCAAAACCATATTTAACCTTCTTCCCTGCTATTCTAAAAAAAGGGGGGGGGGGGTAAGGAGGAAAGAAGGGAAAGCATGGAGAGGAGAGGATTATTATTATTCCAAATAAATTGTCAGTTGGCCAATTAAGTGCCAATTATACACCATGTACTATGTTCAGTATTGGGGATACAAAAATATAATCCCTGCTCTCAGGAAGTTATAATCAATTGGGGAAAGACAACAAGCAAGCAAATATATACAAGCAAGCTATATTCACAATAAGTATGAAATCATCATCAGAATGAAGGCACTGAAAATTCAAAAGAATTGGGAAGACTTCTTTTAAAATATGGGATTTTAGTTGGGACTTGAAAGAAGTCAGGGAAGCTAGGAGTTAAAAATAAGAACAGAAGACATTCTAGGGATGAAGAACAGCCAAAAAAAAAAAATTCTGAAGTCCAGAGACAGAGTGTCTTGTGTGAGAAATGATAAGGAGGTCAGAGATCCAATGACCGGATCAAAAAGTACATGTAAGATTTGAGATTGGAAAAATAGCAGTAGTAGGGTGGGGAAAGGGAGCTAAGTTATAAGATGTTTTGAATGTCAAACAATGAATTTTACATTTGAGGAGCCATTGGAGTTTATTGAGTAGGAGATAAAGTGGTCAGTTCTACACTATAGGAACATCATTTGGTGGCTTTTGGGAGGATGGACTGGAGTGGAGGCAGAGAGGCAGTGGAGTTGAGGAAGGCAGATTACAGTAGTCCAGGTGGGAGGTACTATTAGAGTGGTATTAATGTTGGTGGAGAGAAAGAGGCATATTCTAGACAAGTGAAATCATAAATTACAAGTAGTACCTGGTTTTCTAGAGAACTTGACATTTTTGAAGCATTCTCTTATACATGAATTAACTCTTCTTTCATTCATAAGGATCCTATGAAAGAAGGAACAATTATATACCCATTTTATACATGAGCTAATACTCTAGAAATCAAAGTTCTCCATATTCTCCTAATTCCTTGTAACATTTTGGTGACTGCATCAAGTCCCAGGACTATGCAAAGTCTCTTAGAAAAAAAAAAAATTACTCAAGGGAAGTACATGGAAACATGTAATTTGTGAAAAAAGCATAAATGTATACTGTGAATGACCATGACAAATTGCAGTATAATTATATTATTTTACTATTGATTTCTGAAAAGTACATGCTATAAATATAATTCACTCAATGCAACTGTGGATGGATACAATCAATCTGCAAAACAATTTGAAATTATGCAAGGAATGTGACTAACCCCTAGTATATCACCTTCAACAAGATGATCCCATTTATTCCAAAGTAATCAAACGATTTTAAAAGGATTAGCATATCAAAACTTTTATTATGATACTCTCTTGTGATAACAAAGAGCTGGAAGTGAGTACATAAATAATGATATGTAAATGAAATAGAATTATCATGGTACACTAAGAATTAGCAAAGATAAGGAATTCAAAAAACAGAAGATTTGTATGAACTGATGACAAATGAAAAAAACAAATATTATTACAATAATGTAAATGATGAAAAAACTAAAAGGAAGACAAACTGAATATTTATAATGATCAAATGTGGTTAAGGAAAATAAGAGACAGAATATTGTAGAAACTGTTAGATACTTTGTTGAACATATTTTGCTATCATTATCATCATTAGCTACATGGAAGGATTCATTGTTGCTGGAGGTATATGTGGAGACTACCCAAAATAGCTTATGGTATAAAAACCATAACCATTAATGGGTTTTGAAGTATGTGATTTACTAAGAATTCTAGATATTTTTCCTCCTCTACACTTTTCCCAATTCAGTCTTTTTCAACCTGTTAATTATAAAATGCTTTCCAGTAAGAATAAGACTTTGTATTGATTATTAGTTTTATATTTATATTAAGAAAGTCAGCCTAACAAAGTAGTTATCAGGCTAGTCTTGAAGAGAAGAAAACTCAGACTAGATTTCCACCCCAGATATTTGCCAACTAACCAAGTCTCTCTGGGCCTCAGTTTCTTCTATAAAATGAAGACATAGGCTGCCATGACTTCCAATAGCTTTATCTCTAAATTTATATAATATGATGGTCCACATTAATGCCAGATAATTTTTGATTTCTCTCTCATTTAGCATTTGAGCATTTTGCATTTCAGTCTCAATTTTCCAAATTACTAGTTATCTTTACCTACTTGATGTCCTCTGAAAACCTAATAAAGTGTTTTTTAATATTATCCAAGTCATTTAGAAAGATACAGAGTTACAGCTGTGCTGAGTAGAGCCCAAGGGAACTTCATTTAATATCTACTACAACATGATGCTGCTCTTTTAACAACCTCCTCTGGATTTGGACTTTTCTCACTGATTTCAAGATCACATTTCTGTTTACTTAGTCAAGACTACCTACTGTAGGAGTTATTACAGACTACTATTGCCTATTTTATTTTACTATACCTTTCCTTTCCTGAAAGTTCTTAGAGGCACATAGTGATCCTTATAGTATTTATTTCAGAAAGAAAGAAAAAAGGAACAAAGGAAGGAAGGAAAGAGGGAAGGAGGGAGGGAGAAAGGGAAGCAGGGAGGGAAGGAGGGAGGGAGGAAAAGAGAGAAGGAGAGAGGGAGGGAAGGCGGAAGGGAGAGAGGGAGGGAAGGAGACAAGGAAGGAAGAAAGAAGGGAAGGATCGAGGGAGGAAGGAAAGAGGGAGGGAGGGAGGAAAGGAAGGAGGGAGGGAAAGAGATAAAGAGGGAGGGAGAGAAGGAGAGAAAGAGGGAGGGAAGGAAGGAGAGAGAGAGGAAGAGAGGGAGGGAAGGAAAGAAGAAAGGAAGGAGAGAGGGAGGAAGGAAGGAAAGGAAGGAAGGAAGGAAGGAAGGAAGGAAGGAAGGAAGGAAGGAAGGAAGGAAGGAAGGAAGGAAGGAAGGAAGGAAGGAAGGAAGGAAGGAAGGAAGGAAGGAAGGAAGGAAGGAAGGAAGGAAGGAAGGAAGGAAGGAAGGACAAAGAAGAGAGGGAGAGAGGAAGGAAGAAGGGAGGGAGGGAGGAAGAGAGGGAAAGAGGGAGGGAGAGAGAAAGGGAGGGAAAGAGGGAGAGTGGTAGGGAGAAAGGGAGGAAGGGAGGAAAGGAGGGAGGGAGGAAAAGGAAGGAAGGAGATAGAGAAAGAAGGAAAGGAACCAAAGAAGACATGAAGGAAGGAAGAAGAAATGATCTCTACCCTAAATCAGCTTATATTCCAGAGACAACATATATGTGTGTATGTATTATTTGCAAAATATATAAAAATAAATGTAATATTGTTTAAGAAGAGGTATCAGCAGCTGGGAGAGCATCAGGAAAACATAATATAAAAGATAATGCTTAAGTTAAATTTTGAAAGAAAGAAAGGAATATGAAGAGGCAGAAGTAAGGGGGAAAAAATCTGATAGACATGGGGAAAACCCATGTAGAGAAATAGAGATGAAACCTGAAGTTTCATGAATCAGCAAGGAAGCTGTCTGGATTATAGAGAGTGAAAAGATAAGTAGTATATAATTAGGCTGGAAAGGCAAATTGGAATTAGGTTGTAAAATATTTTAAATACCAGAAGATTTAGTATTTAACATGAAAGAGAATAAAGAACTATTATCATTTACTTGGTAAGATACTGACATGGCTAAGCTGTGCTTGGTAAATGGATTAGAGAAAGGAAACATAAATTAGGTATAATAATTATGAGTCTATTATAGTAGTGCAGGTGAGACTAAAGTAGTGGTAGTCATGTGAATAGGAAAAAAAAAAGTAAGATTCTGTAGAGTAGAATTGACAAAACCTGATAACTGATTAGATATATGTGGTAAGGGGATTAGAGTTGAAGATGACTCTTGGATTATGAAACTGGGTGACTGGATAGAGGATGTTACACTTGATAGGAATAGGGAAAATTTTTACAATTAAAACAAAATTGTTCTCAAAAGATTGGGAAGTAGATTGGTAAATATTATATTTCCATTTCATAGGCCAAAAATAAATAAACAGGTTTTAGGGTTATTAAATGTTCTCAGAATATAAAGTTTTTCTGCACTGAAAATTATTCAATCGCCAGAAGCAAATTTCTATAAGAAATACACCAGTACTCTGGACTTGCCTTATGTTATTCAGATCTCAGAGTAGAGATGCTCCTAAATGGGGAAGGTCAAGAGAATGATTACAGTACTGTGCAGAGGTAGCATCATTTTTCTAACAAAAATAGAACCATGTAAATACCTCTAATAGAGGAGTGCATTGACAACTAGAAAAGTATCTCAGAATTCAATATAATTCAGCTTGGATTTATTAAGAGCTCACTTGTGTGCAATATTGTTTTAGGCACTGAATATAAAAAGACAAAACTATAATAGCAGCAACAAAATATTCTCTGCCCTCAAAAACTTTACATTGTTCTATAATATAAAACTGGTCACATACCTGTAGAACTAGTAATCCCATTACTGAGACCACTTTAATGCAGAATACAATACATTTTATGACTTAGTAGGACTAAAGTATTCTTAAGTTGGAGGCTTTTTGCCTTTTTTTTTTATTTTTATCATTGTATTTCAGTATGATTGGTTTTCTTTGTAAATCTGATGCATTTTATGTATTGCTTTTTTTTGTATTTTATGTATTTAAAAAAATATCTTGAGACAAGATTTATATGCTTCACCAAGCTACCAAAGAACTATAAACAAAATTTTTTTCCTAATAAATAAAAAAAATTAATTCTCCTGTAATAAATGTTTTTAAGAGTTTCCAAGACATAACTCTCAGGAAGACTAGTTATTTTCTTTCTTTTTTTTTACCTGAAGCAATGGGGTTAAGTGACTTGCCCGGGGTCATACAGCTAAGAAATGTTAAGTGTCTGAGGCCAGATTTAAACTCAGATGCTCCTGATGTAAGGGGTGGTGCTCTAACCACTACACCAATTAGCTGTCCCAAGACTAGTCATTTTCTCCTCCAGCTCTATGGTTATTTTGAGAGAAAGAAAAGAAGAACTTTGAGAAGGTAAGGGCAAAAAAGTTGATATGTTCTTTCTTACCAATGCCTTATTTCTTCTGTTTGGAAAGCCAGATGGTTTAGTGGTTAGAGTGCTAAACCTAAAAATCTGGCTTTAGACACCAGTTATGTGACCCTGAGCAAGTAACAAACCTATTTGCCTTAATCTCCTAATTTGTAAAATGAGCTGGATGAGAAGATGGCAAACCATTGCAGTATCTTTACCAAGAAAACCCCAAATGGGGTCATGAATAATTAAACTTGACTGAAAACAAATGAACAATAATAACAACATTTCTTCTCTGTATTCACATGGCCGATACCACAGTTCAGCATCTCATCATTTCTGACATGAACTACTGACTGCAATTATTTTTTTTGGCTTTCAGACTCTCTCTTCTCTATTCTATACTCTACATAGCAATGAAATTAGTATGCATAAAACATGTCTCACTTGCCTGTTCAAAAATCTCCAATGTTTTGCTCTTCCAACAGTTTTGCATTTAAATCTCTTCATCATCTGACTTCCATTTTTCTTTCCAGATTTATTTCATATTACTCTCATGCATTGTACAATTTAATCAAGCCATCTTACCATAATTTTTTAGAACTCAGAATTTTATTTTCTTCCTTAGTGTCTTTGAAAGTCTGGAATGCAATCTTTTTTCACCTCATACTTTTTAGAATACAAGACTGAAAATCATCAGAAACTTGGCTCTAATGGCAAATTCTATGTGGGTCTTTTCTTTATCTCAACTCCTTTCCCTCCTTTCTTTAAACTTTTTTCTATTACTCTTTCTTTAAACTCTTTTCTATTAACTTATCTATGAAAAACTTGTATCTTCACTTTTCCACCATCCCCATATACATACTTAAGGTCTTTGGGAGAAAGGACTATTTGTTGTAATTTTATCTCTGTAACTTCAACTCTGTACAATATTGTTCACATAAATTCATGATAAATTTCTTTGATTTAAATTAAAGCTAATAAAATTCATTCCTATTCTTGGGTCTGATATTATTCCTACTTTCAGGAAAATTGTAACACTTTGGCTTTATGACATAAACTTAGTTCAAAAGTTAACTATTTAGATAGATACCAGTATGTCAAAAGAGACATCTTAATTTTTTTCTCTCTTAAAAATGTTTAGATTTTTTTTTATCACTTTCATTATTCAATAAATCTTTTTCTCCTGTCCCTTCCAGAGAGCTATTCTTTGCAATAATGAATATTTTTTTAATTCAGCAAAACTAATCATTATATAAGTATGTCATTTTAAAATATACATTATTCACCAAAACACCTCATACAGTAGGGTAAGTAGGGAAGTACTATTCTCCCATTTTACAGATAAGGAAACTGAGGCATAGAGACATGAAGTGATTTGCTTAGGCTCACCAAATTTCTGGGAGGAACTGCAGTCGTCATCCAGTCCAAACCTTCTCTAATATATGCAAGAAATGAACACCCAACTTTTTCTTCCAGACTCCTGATGATGAAGAAATTCACTACCTTCCAGCATAGCACATTTCACTTTAAAATAGCATTAATTATTATAAACCTTTCTCCCACATAAAGTCTAAATTTGCTTCTTCACAACTTCTACCTATTGTTTCTGATTCTCCTCTTTGGGGCCAACTGGGAAAATTGTACTTCTTCAATTTATCAACTCTTCATATACTTAGAGCTCATCATCATAGCTAAGAAATGTCAGGAGGAAAAATCCAACTCAAATTCCCTGATTCTAAATTCAGTTCTTTCCCCCTAGGAGCATGTTGTTTGTTTACTCAAACATTTGCTGGGCAAATTCCTTTCTAGTTCTATCTTTCTTGTTTTAAAGGAGAGTTGAGGACACTGTTTTCAGGAGATAAACCTGAATTCTCACCTTCTCCCATTACACAGAGCTATCTGAGTAGTAATTAAATGTCATCCCTGCAAATAAAAAGGATAATTTATTCTGGGAAATGCAACCATCAAACTGGGCTAGGAGACAACAGCTCTGTGAACCCATGGCAACCCTCAAGTAATAGTCAATAATTTTCATCTTTTGTTGACCACATTTTTTGCTGCTCATGGTCATTTCTAATCAGATTCTTTCATAGTTAGTATCACACATTATTCACTAAGGAAGAGAAGAGTGTTTGGTCAAGGATCTTTTCCTAGATTATTCAGATTATGTATTGGATACTGTTTTTCAGACATTCTTTGCCTCCTGCCTCTTAAGATCATCAGAATAGATCACTATTTTTCTATACTGATCTTACATGAGAAGAGGGGAGATTACCAAATATAAATTAGAAGATATTAGAGTAACACCTAACTGGAATTTCCTCTAGATGTGATACACCATATATAACATATATATTATATGGTAAAATAACTGACCAGAATTCTCTCACTGAAGGTCCTTATTTCAATTCTGTTTTGAAGAGTACCAGATCTGAAACCTGGACTCCTGCACGGTATAAACCCTGAGTCATAATTAGATACTTTTTGCTTTAAAGCAAGCCTCTATATCCAGGGTTCAGGAACCTGAAAATTTTAATCAGATGTGTGTGTGTGTGTCTGTGTGTGTGTGTCTGTGTGTGTGTGTCTGTGTGTGTGTCTGTGTGTGTCTGTGTATGGTGTGTTGATAGGATTTATATCAACAGAAATTTCAGTCTTCGGTGACTCTGTGACCCCATTTGGGGTTTTCTTGAGAAGGTAATGAAGTTATGTGCCATTTCCTTCTTTAGCGTATTTATAGCTAAATATTATTAAAGACTCCTGTGGAACTCAGTAGAGTTGGGGAGTAAGCCCAGAATGAGCTGCCAGTGCTCACTGCTTCCCCAGTTGAAAGCTGGTCCAAAAGTAATGTCACAACCAATGATCTTTTAGAATAGGAGAAGAATCCTTTATTCAGTGATTCTTATGAGAAGTGGGTGTGTTCACTGGGGAGATAGGCTGAATACAGATGCAGGACCTGGCTTTATACTTTTAGTTTGGTTCCTTATCTCACCCTTCAAGATTAGGATTGATCAGATTTAGTCAGTTAGTTACAACTGGTTGGATTTATACTCTGAAATATAATTGAGTGGATTTACAAGTTTTTATTTGACCATACCATATGTTCAAAAGGTCCAATCATTGAACCTAGCTGGTTTGGGTTAGTTTCAGCCTAGGCGCCTTTGTTATGACTTTTATTGTTTAGCCAGTTCCTTGGCTCATACAATGATTGGTTGGGGAATTGTCTTATTAAAATATCTCATCCATGCCTTTATTTTGTTTTGACAATATCTATGGAAATCTAACTTCTCATACTCCTCACATAAGGAAAATGAAGCAATTTAGGATTAAGTGACCTGTCCAGGGTCACACAGCTAATAAAAGTGTGTGAGGTCACATTTGAACTCAGGGCCTCCTGACTCCAGATCCATTTTTCTATCCACTGTGCTACCTAATTGCCCTTTCATGACCTTAAAAGATTGTTTTTTTAAAGGAGTTATAATTATTATTACTTATTATTATTATTATGAGTAGGTCAGCAAGATCTCTCCTGATATAAAGCCATCTAGACCAAAGCCTATGTGTAAAACTAAAAAGTTATTCTAACTTCTTGTATTCATGTCCTTAACCTTTGAACAGGAATTTTTTTTTTTAAGTTAGGTCACAAAAATTTGATATTCCATACCAAATTCCAACCCTGGAAAATGCCCCAGACCAGAGGCAGGCAGAGAACTAGAATATAAAAAATCTGCCTTCTCCCTGCTGAAGTTACTCATCAGGACTCAGAGAAAGTTACTTGTCAGACCATACATATTACAGGCTTAATTCCTTGTCATAACTGAGCACAACTGATATTAAAATCAAGTGAAAGGAAGGGCTTTTGAATCCCCAGTCTGAGAGGACTTAATGTCTAACTTGGAATTGGAAAGGAGGCTGAGAGATGAAAAATTGGTGGCCTGGTGTGGAGTTCTGGAAAATCCGGTGAGTCTGTTGGTAATACTTAGGGGGAAGTTCAGGAAGAAAAGTTGAAACTAGGAAAACTACTGAAGTAGATAGGGAATGGAGCTGTGCGTAGGGGGAAGGGGTACAGAGAGGATTCTCCACAGTCATGATTGAATTTTGAGTATATTAAATTGATATTGTTAGCTTAGGTGAAGACATATACAGGAGAACAATGGGAGGGGGTAGAACCAACAATTCTCTAAGCTCTAGGAATACTTTTTGAATCTCTGCCTCCCTCCTCCTCCCTGCCAGTTTTTCCTTTTTATTTTGTATCCCAGTACCTAATATAATCCCTTACACATAATAGACTTTTAATCAATTGAATTAGATTATACACTGGATAAAATTCCTCTGGTTCCCCCCACCCCCATTTCCTCATCCAGTGTCCTCATACATATGCAATGAGGAAGAATTTTTCTTCTTTAGATACAAAAATGCTAATTACAACTCTCAAAGTAAGCAGAAGGAAAAGAGAGAAACAGTTAGATAATGGGGAAATAAAGACAAAGGAAGACAGAGACTGAGACAAAGAGACAGATGCAGAGACAGAGAAAGAGAGAGAGAACCCCATTAGAAATCTCACTGGTATGGGATTCTCTCTTTATTGGTGGAGATGTATGTCCTGCCCTATGTGTGTGTTACACAAGGACAAGATACTGGAATTGAGTAGGAATGAACAAAAGGAAGAGAGTAGACTGGATTGTACTTGGAATATTGTTTTATGATGACCCCAGTAGTCTTGTTTCTGTTTTTAAGTGTTTAATAACAATATTCTTCTGTGATAGATAACATAGAGCTGGGAATAATATAATATCATCATCTCCAAAGTAGTTGCTGTGGGTAACCCAAAGGGCAAGAGAGAAATTGTGGTGGATTTGAACAGACTGCAGCATTTTTCAAATGTCACATTTCAGAGGGAAGGGAAGGCAAGGCTAACATATAAGTAATCAGAAAGAAAGAAAAAGAGATTGTAAGGGTGTGAACAGATGGACAGCCAGAATGTTGATGACTCACCTACATAATGTCAGGATTTCAAATGATCCCCAGATCCCAGAATGTTGAGTAGACCTTCTACAGAGAATTTCTGAGAGGACATGATCATGGGATACAAAAGTATCACAGAATGAGAGGGAATTAATGAGTTGCAATATGATCTTGATAGTCATTGATATCCCTATGGCTTCAAATCTTGTGTTTCTGAGCTCCTGGAACATTTCACCATCTACTTCTGTTAGATTTTATGAGTTTCTAACCCAAATTGGTTCTAGCCTTGGTTATCATATAGCCCTACTTGACAATGAAATTGAATTATTGCTCAAGGCAGTTCCTATGTTCTCTACTTTAAATATTTTTATTTACTATGGTTGTTTGGTGTCTCAATCTTCTCAGATTTTTTGGGGGGGGATGGGATGGATTTTTGTAACCTCCAAAATCCTTTGCTAAAAATATGGAAACTAGGATTTCCAATAGGCATATCTCTCATATCTTGTTACTCACATATTAATTCTATCTAATAGATTCTTTTTCCTGAGTTTTCAGTCTATACAAAGTATGCAAGTTTGTAGTCATATTGCTTACCCTAGACTTCCTTACCACAAAGCTATGCCCTTGTTCTTTGACTCAATGGACAACAAAGGTTCCTTCGGTGCTTAACATTTAAAAGCATCTCCTAGACTTCAGATCTTCTACCCCAAAAAGAATTATTTTCCTCTCTGAATTTTTTATGTAGCTCATAGGACCATAACTCCAAAGTTCAAAAGACATCCCAGAGGATGTCCTAAAGTTGTTTTTTTTGTTTGTTTGTTTGTTTTTGTTGTTGTTGTTGTTGTTGTTGTTTTTACCTAAATAGAAACTAAAGGCTTGTCCACAATCACATAGGCCAGGCTCAGTCTCCATTAAGTGTGATTTCCCCTTTACCACACTCCTTCTGAGCTTGGTTCTTGGGATCCTGGTTGTTTTTTCCTAAACTGATCTTGAACTTAAGATCTTTATATTGATAGGCCTGACTAAACCAAATCACCTAATTTGAGGTTCTGCCTTCTGTGATGAAATCATCTCCTCTGTCTACTGTCCTAGACATTTGGACCTTGAACTCAGAATCAAGGGCTAGGACTCCATGATTCCTTCTCTTGAGTTTGTCTTTGCCCTATTGCTCCCCATATAAGGCTCCCTCTCAAGCCAAACTTATGTTTTATTTGTGAGTCTGTACTGTTCAGTATGGTGACCCTGTTATCTCACTCATTTATTGGTTGTGAATTGTGTTTTCTGCTTTGATGCCTAGCAGCTAATAGAAACTTAGACCACAAAAGCCTGTGGCCACCCCAGTACAGCAATCTCAATGTCAGAGTTAGTTGCAATTCAGAAATTTTGGCTCCCAAGGAAACTACTGATTGTCACCATTCTGTGGATTCTATATGTAAAAGTTCAAATCTCTAAGGCAGCAGTTTCTTAATCTAGGGTATGTGAACCTTTTATTCTTTGTAATATTTTGATAATTGCAGTTCAGTATCATTGCTTTTCTTCCCAAAAAGGGTCCACACGTTTCACTAATTTTTATATAAATCCTTTATATGTAATCTTTCCCCTCCTTCTTATATAAAAGTGCTGCTTCTAAATTGTGTTCAGTAGAACAAATGTTTTAGATTGTTTTCATACTGATTAAGATAAATTTATGGAAATTTACAATTAGAATCCTTTGTAACCTTGCCTTGAATATACTAAGTAATTAAGCAATGCTTACTGAATTGAATGGCTCTAGAACACACACACACACACACAGAGAGAGAGAGAGAGAGAGTAAGAAAGAACAATGACAGTGGTCATGAAATCAAAGAGAACTGGCCCAAGTGAAGAGAAAATTCATACTTCCATGGATTACATCCTTTGGCTTCATTACCAGTGAACCATGAATGTTTTATTTGTGTGAAAGAGTTTACTTTGGACATAGTTCTCAAGACATAGAGACCTAGTGAAATTTTTGGATATGCCCAGACATCTTCCTACAATACTCCTTACTTTTATGTTAAGATTTTTATTCTGTCGTGAACTATCTCCCTTCCTAATATTTAAAGTCCTCATTGCCTCCTTTATTAAGTATGTCAGCTACTTACATGGTCCCCTTATTGATGTCATAAAATTCTATTTGGTCTTAAACCTGTCTTATCTGAGTTATCTTTCCATCAATACTGGTGTCTCTTACTGCCATAGAACCAAAGAGCTTATCTACAGGCAGGACACTTTTCTCTGGTAAAATTAGAATCAGATATTAAAAGAAAAAAAAAAAAAAAAACAGCTGTGTCACCCTGTCATTAAGTATTCATTTAAAGAGTTCCTTAAACAGAGACTACCTCAAAGGAAAGAGGAATACAATAGAATTACATATAAAGATAACTCATCAGCCAAAGAACTCCCACTCTCCTCTTCAGGGGTATATATCTGTTGAAAGGACTGTATTCACAAGTTTTATAATTCATAAAGGAGTCTTATTTCAAAAAGGTAAAATTGCCCATCTCTTGGAAAAGTCTTTAATTTTACTTTTAAAATTACACATAAAATTTTTAATTTAATTTTTATAATTTGAGAACATGACCCATCATACTGACATGGTATTCCCTTTGAAGGCTTGCTTCTCTGACAATGGCTAATGAGATGCCAATATCTATTGTTCTCATTGAGATTTTATGAACCTAAATGATGTTATTCATCCCTTAACCATCCCTTATTACCAGAAGATGTTCACAATTTTTGCAAGCTAGCAGCAATGTTATTCATTTAACTTGTTCTCTATTATGTCCAGGCTAGCTTTCTAGAGGCTCTCTGGACGGTCCTTGGTCTTTTGGTGGAGAAGTGATGAAAACAGGAGAGCAGTGTTTCTACTGGGCTTATATCCCAAAGAGATCATAAAAGAGGAAAAAAAGACTCCCATGTGCAAAAATGTTTGTGGCAGTCCTTTTTGTAGTAGCAAGAAACTACAAACTGAGTAGACGCCCAGCAGTTGGAGAATGGCTGAATAAGTTATGGTATATGGATGTTATGGAATATTATATTTCTATAAGAAACAATCAGCAGAATGATTTCAGAAAGGCCTGGGAAGACTTATGTGAACTGATGCTAAGTGAAGTGAGTAAAACCAAGAGAACATTGTACCTATCACAAGATTAAATGATGATCAATTCTGATAGATGTGGTTTTTTTTCCAACAATGAAGTGATTCAGTCCAATTCCAATAGATTTGTGATGGAGAGAGCCATTTACATCCAAAAAGAAGACTGAGGGAACTAAATGTGGATCACAACACAGTATTTTTACCTTTTTTGTTATTGTTTGCTTGCATTTTATTTTCTTTATCATTCTTTTTCCTTTTTGAGCTTATTTTTCTTGTGCAGCTTGATAAATGTGGAAATATGTATAGAAGAATTGCACATGTTTAACATATATTGAATTATTTGCATTTGGGGAGGGGTCAGGGGAAGAGAAGGAGAAAAAAAATTGGGACACAAGGTTTTGCAAGGGTGAACATTGAAAACTATCTATGCATGTGTTTTGAAAATAAAAACTATAAAAAATAAAAATATTCATGAAGGTTCAAAAAAAATAGAGAGAGAGATGCCATGGAGCTTAAGTCCTTAGGTAAAATCTCAGAAGACATCAGATTGTTGTTGTTAAATGGAAAAGAAAAATGGAAAATGTCCATAACCACCAAAAGAATAAAGTTTCTCAAGCTGTCTATTATTTTTAAACAGCAAAATGCCTTCAGTTTTCTAATTTGGATCTTGCATTTAACTCTTATTAATGCACATCTGCTCTGTAACAAAGCTATAATTAGTAATTTTGGTGCTCAGAGAAATCCATTTGGGGAAATGAGGGAATTTGAGGGAGACTATCACCTGACATTAGGGAAAACACAATCTGGTAGCTTTTCGCTTGAACCAATTATTCTTGCTATCTAGGAGCTAAAATCACTTGTTTGCTACTTTCTAAAAGTATCCCATTCGCTGCCAAAACACTCTAAATTTCAAAGTTCTGTAAGAGAGGTCTGATTGTTCCTCTCTAGTTAACAATTCTGTCATGTAATAGATAAAGTATAGAAACATCTGAAGAAGATGCATAATATATTTTGGTGGTCTAGAATGAACTGTTCAGAATGCTTCAAAGTGTTCTGTAGAAATTACATTCAAAAAGTGGCATTGTGTAATGAAAAGAGTGGTAAACAAGAACTTAAGAGATCTAATTTCCAGTCAAAGTGCCATCATTAATTCACATGAATAACTCTCAGTACCTTGGTTTTCTTGTCTATAAAATCAGGAGAGTGCTACCTGCCTACACTAATATGGAAATAACGCCTACACTTGCCCCAAAGTATTTCCCCAGCATCTCATCTTCTTCCTGAATTGAAGCATTAATTACCACTTGCCTGAAATCAGAGTCAGATTCTGCCACCCTAAATTTTGTTTGTTTGTTTTTGGCAAATAGCCTAATAGAGCCTTTAGGGGATTTCATTTTTCTATAAAGATTTTTACTCCAGAAGGAAAAAAAAAAAGAAAGATATAACAGGTGCATTCTTCAGAAGGAAGTGTGGCATTTGTGTCTCCCCATTTTAGACAGTCCTGACTATAGAAACACAATTAACAAACTTTATCTTGATCTAATGCCAATTGTCAGTCCATTTTATAATGTTGGCCTAACACAGAATTTAAAGAGCTCTGGGCCAGAGGGAAGGTAGTATTATCTGATGGAAAAGTAAAAGATTGGGAGTCAACTGCCATTTGGCCTGATTCTGTTACTTGAACAAATGTCCAAGGGCAACCCAATCAGAGTCATACCTTTAATTTTTCTCCCATGGAGAATGTTCAGTCTGATTCCTACAGAGCAGATTTTGTTGTTGTTGTTTGTTTTTTGGTCACTTCAGCAATGTACAACTCTTTTATTTGGGGTTTTCTTACAAAGATATTGAAGTATTTTGCCATTCCCTTTACCATCTCATTTTTACAGATGAGAAACTAGGGGAAATCTGGTTAAATGACTTGTTTAAGGTCACATAGTATGTATCTGAAGCCAGATTTGAACTTAGGAAGGTGACTCTTTCTGACTTCAGACCTGGCACTCTATCTACAACACCACCTATCTGCCCCCAAATAACTAGATGTTGTTGTAAAGTTAAATAATGAATATGGATTCTTCTTCCTCAATTAAAGGCAGGGAGCCTTAGTTAAACATTGAGTGAATGAATGAAATATCTATCATATACCAAGATTGAAAGGAAAGCAAAAAATTTGGGGAAATTTTTTATTGCCAGTTTCTCAGATAGAGGTCTCATATTTCAAATTTATAGAGAATTGAGTAAAATTTATAAGAAAAATAAGTCACTCTCCAGTTGATAAATGCTCAGGGGATATGAATAGGCAAGTTTGGAAGAAGAAATGAAAGCTTTATATAGAGTCATATAAAAATACTCTAAATCATTATTGACTAGAGAAATGCAAATTAGAACAATTCTGAAGTACCATCTCACAACTATCAGTGACTAATATGATAGAAAGGGGAAATGACAAATGTAGAAGGGTATGTGAAAAAAATTGAAACACTAACACACAGTGGATTAAAGGCTGAACTGATCCAGTCATTTTGGAGAGTAATTTGCAATTAGGTCCAAAGAATTATAAAACTATATATACTCTTTGGCAAAGCAACACTACTATTAATTCTGTGTCCTAAGGAGATTAGGGAAAAAGGAAAATAACCTATGTTCTAAACTATTTATAACATATTTCTTTGTGGTGTCAAAGAACTGGAAACAAAGGACTTGCATGAAATAATGCATAGCAAAATAAGGAGAATCAGGAGAATCTTGTATACAGTAATAGCAATATTGTTCAAAGAACTGAGAATTACTAAGCTATTATAATATTGGGATCATTCAAATTAATAACAAAGGACTTAGGAAGGAAAAAACTCTCATTCTCTAGAGAAATAATTGATATATGGCTGTATACAATATACAATTTCACACATACATACATGCATATAGATATAATAAATAAATGTTGGCCTACTCTAATGTAGAATTGAAAGGAGAGAAGACAACTCAGAACTCAAAATTTAACCAATTTTTTAAAAAGTAATAAAGTTGATAACCAAATAGCTGGAAGGAATGTCATGCCCTCCACAAGAATGGTAAATTTAGGAAGGAGAGGTAAAATTTTGGGAAAAGATTGTGAGATCTGTCTTTGATATGTTAAGTTTAAGTTGTGTACAGGAGATCCAAATGGAAATGACCAAAAGACAGTGGATGATAAAAGCAGCTTATTACCTTTCTATTTTTTCAGCTCAAGGGACCATATATTTAATTCTCTAATCTCAAAGAGAGGAATGCTATTCAGGTACTCTCCTTTGTCTCTTTAGAAAACTAGGTCCTGAAGCCCTTAAACCTGGGGTCCCTAGAGAGATAATTTCTTTCCCATTGCAACTGTATTAGACAAATCATATAAGAGAAAAGTCTATTTTTTTTCTTGTCCACAATCAAGTTCTCTCTCTTGCTGTCCTTCTAATTCTAGAGACATAGATTAAATTCTTAATCTAGGAATTATTGGCAGTCCTCCCAAAAGTTTTGCATTAGAGATCCTGTGCCTCTGGCTTCATAATTTCCCTCTGAAATCATGTCACTGCTCAAATTGAAATGTTGAATCATCACTTCTATATAACTTAAAAATTCTCCTGGGTCATCGTGGCTAAAAGACCTACTTGAACTACTTCCTATAAAATCATGTAGATGAGACCAGTGAAATGACTATGTTCCTCTACTCAAGGCTACCTTTAGTGGCACCTAGGGGGTCAGTTGTGTGTCTGTACTCTGAATTCCATTCCTAAATTTCTCTATTAGCAATCTTTTATAGGCTGAACACAAAATGATGACTCTAGTAGTTTATCACTACTCATCTTCATTGAAGTCTTTAGATCTCTAGTGCCTAAAATAATATTTGATGCATTTATTTCACAGAATTGTTATGAAACCTATATGAGATATTGCATATGTTTTAAGCCTTAAAATGCTATATGTCAGCTGTTATTATATAAATGAGTGAAGACTAATATTAGTATTCAACATGTTTCTTTAATTTGCCCCTTTACACAGCATTACAACCTGACTCTTGAAGTCTTAAAAAAAAAAAAAAATCCTGAACTCTACACAGTTTTTTAATTGCATCATCACTGGGCTAACCCTTGGAAGTGCTAGCAGCTACTGGGCCACAGCTCTCCTCTCTGATGCTCCAGATTTGGAAAGATAGAATGAGAACCAAGAGAAAGTAATGTCGTGAAAATCTAGAGAAGAGAGAATACCCAGAAGAAAAAGGATATTGACAGTGTTGAAGACTGCAGAGTGGTCAAGGATGAGCACTATGCAGTCAGTATTAAATAAGAATTATTTAAAGTGAAATTAAAATTAGTTTTATCAAACTAGTTTACTTAATGATTTTAAAACATACCAACTCTCTTCTCTCTGTCTCTGTCTCTCTGTCTCTCTCTCTGTCTCTCTCTCTGTCTCTCTCTCTCTCTCTCTCTCTCTCTTTTTCTGTATTTTCGATGAGATTGATTCCTTCATCGATACAAATGCCTGATACTCATCTCAAGGGATCCACCAGCCTCAGCTTCCCCAGGAGCAGGAATTACAGGCAGGCACCTCCACACTACTACCCCCACCTTTGTTTTTACAATATTTTTTTCCTTCCTGGAACACCTATCTCTCCTGTACCTTTCTGAATCATATACAGTATGCAAAGTCTAACTCAAGTTCACCATCTTTTGATCAAGCGTTACCTGAGCAGCCCAACACACAATGGTCTAATTCTCCTCTCCTGTTATTGTCTATAACCACTCAGTGAAATTAACCATATAATATTTTCTATTGCTCTATGTATTTTCATATACTAGCAGTAAAAGGTCTGAGCTTTTTATAAAACATATGAAACCTTGAACATAATAGTTTTCTTTAAAAGTATTTGTTGATCAATTGGCTATTTGAGATTTGATGACTGAATGATAAATCTTGCAAAGAACTCTACAGAAGGAATATAACATTCCTAATATTCTTGAAAAAAAAAGAGGAAAAGATATTGATAAATGTTGGAAGGAATATAGGAAAATTGGGACACTAATATATTGAACTGATCACACTATTCTGGAGAGCAATTTGGAACTATGTCCAAAGGACTATCAAACTGTGTATACCTTTTAATTTAACAGTGTCGCTACTGGGTTGTGGTTTTGTTGGTAAAAGCATTCTAATTTAATATAATTAAAGTTATTTTAATATTTTCTGTCTAAATCATGCACCAATATTTACCTTATCAGTATAAGGTGTTACTCTATACCTAGTTTGTGTCCTTTTTTTTTTTTTCAGTGTTCTCAACAGATTTTATCAAATAGTAAGTTCTTATCCCAAAAGGTACATTTTAGAGATATTTCAAACACTAGGTTACTGTGTATATACACATATTATGTGTTTAAAGTCTATTCCACTGATCCACCATGTTATTTTTTAGCCAGTACCAGATAGTTTTGATAGTTTTGATGACTACTGTATATTATAATTTGAGATTTGATATTGCTAGTTCACTTTCCTTTAATTTTTTTTTCACTAATTCCCTTGATACTCTTGACTTTTTATTCTTCCAGATGAATTCTATTATTACCTTTTTTTTTTTTTTTTTTAGTTTTATCAGATAATGTTTTGGTCATCTGCTTTGTATGGTACTGAATAAGTAAATTAGTTTAAGCAGAATGGTCATTTTTTTATTATATTGGCTCAATCTATTCATGAACAATTAATCTTTTTCCAGTTGTATAGATTTGACTTTATTTATGTGAAAAGTATTTTGTAACTATGTTCATATAGTTCCTGGATTTGTCTTGACTGGTAGATTCCTAAGTATTTTATGTTGCTTGTAGTTATTTTAAGTGGAATTTGTCTTTTTATTTCTTGCTGCAGGGCTCGGTTGGTCATATAAAGGAATGCTGATGGTTTTTTGTAGGTTCATTTTGTATCCAGAAAATTTGCTAAAATTAATTATTTCAAGTAAATTTTTAGTTGATTATCTGTATACCATCTCTAAGTATACCATCATATCATCTGGAAAGAGTGAAAATTCCATTTCCTCAATGATTATTCTAATTTCTTCAATTTCTTTTTCTTATTGCTATAGCTAATATTTCTAGTAGTGTATTGAATTAAAGTGGTGGTAAAGGGCATCCTTGTTTCATCCCTGATCTTACTGGAAAGACCTTTATTTTATCTCCATCACAGATAATACTTGCTGATGGTTTTAGATAGAGAATGCTTCTCATTTTAAGGAAAGCTCCCTTTATTTCTATATTTCTCTAGTATTTTAATAGGAATGAGAGCTAATTTTTTCAAAAGTTTTTTTTCAGCATCTATTAAGATAAATCATGATTTCTGTTGGTTTTGTTATTGATGTGCTCAGATTATGTTGATTGCTTTCCTAATATTGGACCAATCCTGCATTTCTGGTATAAAGTTCAACTAGTCATAGTGTATAATCCTTGTGATATAATGTGGTAAGTAGCAATCACCTTGCTACTATTTTGTTCAAAATCTTTACATCAATACTCGTTAGGAAATTTGGTCTGTAATTTTCTTTCTCTATTTTAGGTCTTCCTGGTGTAGGTATCAGCACCATATTTATGTTATAAAAGGAGTTTGATAGGACTCCTTCTTCACCTATTTTTACAAATAGTTTATATAGCATTGAAAAACAATCAATTTTTTTAAATGTTTGGTAACAATTCATTTCTGAGCCCTTTTAGCCCTGAGGATTTTTCCTAATGAGTTTATTAATGGCTTGTTCAATTACTTTTTCTAAGATGAGTTATTTAGGCTTTCTATTAACTAATCCATTAATCTAGGTAATTTATATTTTCACAAATATTCACTGATTTTATTCAGATGGTCAGATTTATTTGCATATAATTGAGCAAAGTATTTTCTCATGAGTGGTTTAATTTCTTCTTCCTTTGGTGATGATTTCACATTTTTCAATGATACTAGATATTTGGTTTTCTTCTTCTTTTTTTAAAATTAAATTAACAAGTGACCTATCTATCTTATTGTGTTTTTTTTCCACCAGAAACTAGGTCCTAAATTTATTTATTAATTTCAATCTAACCATTTATTTTTCAGGATTTCCAATTTGGTGCTCAGTTAGGATTTTAAATTTCTTCTTTTTCAAGTTTTTATCAGTTACATGTCCAATTCATTGTTCTTTTATTTTTCCATTTTGTTGATATAAGAATTTTGATAATTAAACTTTCCCCTAAGTACAACTTTTTGGCCATTTCCCATAAGTTGTGGCATGAAGTCTCGTCATTCTCTTTAATGAAATTATTGATTATTCCTATAATTTGTTCTTTGATTCACATATTCTTTAGGATCTGATTATTTAGTTCCCCATTAACTTTTTTCCCCCCTTGAGGCTGGGGTTAAGTGACTTGCCCAGGGTCACACAGCTAGGAAGTATTAAGTGTCTGAGACCAGATTTGAACTCCGGTCCTCCTGAATTCAAGGCTGGTGCTCTATCCACTGCGCCACCTAGCTGTCCCCTCCCCATTAACTTTAATCTCTCTTTCTGGTGCACTTTGTTGAATTTAATTTTATTGCATTATAATCTGAAAATGATACATTTAATATTTCTGCCTGTTTAAAATTGATCTTGATATTTTTATGGTTCCATTGCATAATCTATTTTTGTGTAGGTGACGTGCTACTAATAAAAGGTCTATTTCTTTCTGTTCCTGTTCAGTTTTCTCCAAAGGTCTGTCATATTTTTCCTAATATTTTTAAAATTTCTAATAATTTTCCAATATTCTACTTATTTCCTTAGTTTCTTTTTTTATATATTTTAGTTGGATATATCCAGTTCTGAGAGGGACAGTTGAGGTCCCCACTAGTAGACTTTTGATGTTTATTTCTTCTTATAACTTACTTAACTTCTTCAAGAATTTGTATTATAACAGTTGGTGCATATGTGCTTAGTACTGAAATTGCTTCATTGTCTATGGTACCTTTTACTAAAATGTAGTTTCCTTCATTATTGCTTTTATTTTGACTTTTATTTTGTTTCAGGTCTGGATTGCTACCCCTGCTTATTTTTTTCCCTTTAACTGAAGCTTAATGGATTCTGCTCTAGTCTCTTACATTCCTGTCTGTGTCTCTTCAAATGCATTTCTTATTAAAAAAAAAAAAAAGATATTGTTGGATTCTGGTTTTTGATCCACTCTGCTATCTAATTCCATTTTAAGGGAATCTCCTCCCCTCCTACTTCCCTGTCAGGTAAGATAGCTTTTTATACTAAACTGATAGTGTATAAAATTGCCTCCTTGAGCCAATACCGATAAGACTAAGATTCAAACAATGGTCGTTGCCCACCCTCCCATATTCCCTTCCACTATCATAGATCTTGTGTTCTCCTTCATGAGAAGTAATTTACATCAAGATATCTCTCTCTTCTTTCTGTTCCTAATGTGTTCCTTTTTCTCATTCCTTATGTCATTCCCTCAAATTTACCTTATATTGTACCTTCTGTCTATGTATAATCTTTATTACTAATAGATACAATTTTTAAGAATCACAGGTATTATCTTCCCATGTAGGGATATAAACAGTTTAGCTCTATTGAATCCCCTATGCTTTCTTTTCCCTTCTTACCCTTTATACTTCTCTTGGGTCTTGATATTGGAGGTGAATTTTTTTATTTAATTCTAGTCTTCTCTTTATGAAAGCTTGAAATCCTTCTACTTCATTGAATGACCATTTTTGTCCCCTGATTTATCATCTCATTTTTGCTAGGTAAGTGATTCTTGGTTGTAGTTCTAGCTCCTTTGCCTTCTAGAATGTCATGTTCCATAAACTCTCAAGTTATAATTTTGCAGCTGCCAAATTTTGTGTAATCCTGATTGTGAGTCCTCAGTATCTGAATTATTCCTTTCTGGCCATTTGCAGTATATATTTTTTTGATCTGATGGTTCTGAAATTTGGCTATAATATTCCTTTAGGTTTTTATTTTGGGATCTCTTTCCTGAGATGATTGGTGAATTCTTTCCATCCTATTTTTCCCTCTGGGTCTAGGATATAAATACATTTTTTTCTTGAAAAATTTCTTGAAAATTGCTGTCCAGATCTTCCTTTTGATTATGGCTTTCAGGTAGTCCAATGATTCTGATATTGTCTACACTAGATCTTTCATGTCAGTTGTTTTTCCTACAAGATATTTTATATTTTCTTCCATTCTTTCCTTCTTTTGAACCAATATTTGATTGATTCTTGATATCCCATAGACTCATGCTTCCACTTGCCAAATTCCAACTTTTAAGTTGTTGTTTTCTTCAATTGGCTTTTATATTTTCTTTTCCATTTGACCGATTGTACTCTTTAAGGAGTTGTTTTTTTCAATGAATTTTTGAATCTCCTTTTTTGTAGAGGGCCACAGATGGGGGGGGGGGGGGAAAACTCTAGATAAGATATACTTGAAACAAGGGATACTTACAGGGTGCTTATAGTTAGCACCTACTCAGTGTGATTGATGAGATAATGGTTTTCTAGTTGGCATATATTTAGTGTGATCTAATGATGTATTAATACTGAGATATTTAAGGGCTGAGAGGACTGGAAAAGACACACAAATTCCATGTTTGACCATCCTGGTAGCTCTCCTGACTCCTTCATCTCCTCCACTAAATCAAGGCCAGTCCCAAGATCTTCCAGAGAGCTAGTCCAAACATTACATTTTGGTACCTTAACAGGGACCTTTAGAAGAAGAATACAATTTTCTATTTGGTTAATTTTACTTTTTAAACAATTTTCCTAGCTGTTGGCCCTTTTTTCATAATTTACTTACATTACTTTCCTTTCCCCATTTCCCCCTACCTCTTATATGATTTTTAAGAACATTCTCTCTCTCTCTCTCTCTCTCTCTCTCTCTCTCTCTCTCTCTCTCTCTCTCTCTCTCTCTCCCCACCAGGTTTGAGACTATTCCCATTTTTCTTTGGGTTTTGTCCACAGGTATTTTGACATTGTTCTCATCTAATTTTGGGTCTTGTTCTTCCCTGTCATCATAATAACTTTCTATGATCAGATTCTCTTTTTGTTGTTGGTTTTTGCTCATCTTTTTATTTTGGGCCTTTTTCCTTTCTTTTAAATTTGAGTTCAGCTCCTGGGGTAGAAAGGAAATTGTCTCAAGATTTATGTACCAGTAGCTACATTTTCTGGATGTTTATTTGGTGCTACATTGATGTTGCTCTGAGCTATAGGCTATAGGCAACTGGTAGCTCATCTGGTGCTAAGCTAGTGTCCTCCTGGTGGTGTCTGTTTTATGCAGAGGTTGATTAAAATGTTTCTGTATTTCCCTGGGGCTACACTGAAGCACAAGGTGTTCTGGCTTCTGGAGGCTGCCTGTTTCTCTAGGACTACACTGAAATACATGGTGGTCTGGATCCTAGAGGATGATTGTTTGCCCAGAGCTACACTGAAACACGTGGTAATTCCCAAAAATGGAGTCTACCAGCTACTCTCATAATGCCAAGGTACATGAAGTATCCTGTTGTTGACATTTATCTGCTCCACCACACTGAAATGCAGTTATCTACTGCTGATTTGCTGAGGTGGCATTTGCTGCTGGCTCATTGGGAAGCTTCCAGTGTTGGACTGCACATGAGCGCACACACACACACACACACACACACACACACACACACATATACACACGATACAGACATCTCTTTATTCAAGTGAGATGGACTCCTGCCAATCTTCCAAGTTTCCTGGGCTAAAAGATCATTTTAAGCCATTTCCTTGTTCATTCTGCTTTTCCAGAGCCTGTCTTTAGGCATGATTTTATGGTTTCCCAGAGATGAACAAGAGAGAATTATAGCAAATTACTAGTTATTCCACCTTGGTTTCAGGAAGTAGAAAAACTAAATTTTAAAAAAAATTAATAATTGAGAAGTATAGAAAACAAATTCATCTTCTGCAAAACTGTCACATTAAAAGTGAATTGTAATTAATTTCAATTTCAATTCAAAATAATCCATAAATTCAGGCAAATTCAATGCCATATATGCAGGCATATTTAATGCCACAGTCCTACCTTACCATATCATAAAACTTTATTTGCAAAGTTTCCATTCTTTTTCTTATGCTTTTCATCCTCTTGCTCCTTTTCTCACCTGTTTACACTGCGATTTTTTTTCCTTATTTTTTTTTCCTATTTATTGGAAAATCAGTGCAAGTGACTGAAACTACAAAGATAAGGTATCAAGAAGATGACAGTTAGGGAAGAGAAAAAAAAAACAAATAAATATTTCTATTTTAAGCTTTAAAGGATTTCTTGGAAGTTTACACTTTCCCCATCTCCAGTCATGTCACTTGCCAAACTCCCTAATATATTCAAGAATGGATTAGATCATAGTTCTCATTGATCATGTGAGCCAGAGGAAACTAAAGCATTGGTTTCCAAGAATGAAAGAAATCATGCTTTATGAGTGATGACTTGGATACTGATTTCCCAGAAGTTGGATTTTCCTTAAGTCCCAAAGATTCAGTTTTATTCTTGGTTCCTTAAATATCTCATTGAGTGGCTTTCAAGTTCCCTCAATTTCTCCATTGAAGAAGATAACTAGGCTCTATTCCTCTAATGGGAAGAAGAAAAAAAAAATCAAAAAGAAATTGGCAAGATGAATAAAACATTAATATATAAGTACCAGAAGTGAACATTCTCTATTTTTTTTTTTTCTTTTCCTTTCCCCCACCCCCCCCAGGCTGGGGTTAAGTGACTTGCCCAGAGTCACACAGCTTGGAAGTGTTAAGTGTCTAAGACCAGATTTAAACTTGGATCCTCCTGAATTAAAGGCTGGTGCTCTATCCACTGCGCCACCTAGCTGACCCATTTTCTCTCTAAAAAATATTAACCTAGTGGCACAACCAAGGCAAAATTCCTAATCTCAATTTTCCAGTATACTATCTGCCCTCATTTTCCCTTAAATTCAATTCCCATCATGAATTTAGCTTCTGCTATTTATTTTAATCACCCTGATCTCCTTTCTCTCTATTACCAATTCAAATCCCACCACCCTTCAAGAATCAATCTAATTCCCCTCTCCTTCATGAAACTTCAGTCATCTGCTATGGTGGATAGAGTGTTGGATTTGGTGTCTGGACATATTGGGTTCAAATCTTGCTTTAGGCACTATTTAGCTATGTCCCAACAAAGTCCTTTAACCTTACTCAGACCCAATTTCCTCATCTATAAATGGGAATAACAATAATAGCACCTACCTAACAAGATTTTTGCAAGAATCAAATGAGGCAATATATAAAAAGTACTTTGCAAATCCTAAAGCTTTTTATTAATGTTATGTAATTTTATAAATATTATTAGCTACTCTGGTTCTTACTGACCTTTTCTCTCACAAATCTATAGAATTTGCAATCAAGACCACAAAATTTAATTCCTGTTATATTCAATCTCTTATTATGGAAATAGAATAGAAAAGCATTTATTGGGCTCTTACTATCTGCCAGGCGCTGATTATTCCATATCAGTTAGTCTTCTCTGCTCAGCTTAAAAAAAGGACTATATTTTGTAGCCTTTTTGTATCTTCCACAATATATTACATAGTATTAGGCAGCGAATTGTGTAATAAATTTTCATTGATTCACTGACTACAACTCAATCCAAATGAATGTAAATACATAAAATCCCAAGGGGTAGTTCTAAATCCTAGAGGGAAGAATTTGCTGCATTTCCAGTACCTGGAACAACTCACATTTCTCCTACACACACTTTTATTCCAGACCAGACCAATGATTTCAACTGCATAAAAAGCACCTACATTGCATACTCTAGTCATAGAAAGTAACCTGGGGAATTGTATAGTTAAATGCTTTACCCAGGATCACATGGTTAGTATGTATGTATCATGATCATATAGTTAGTATGTATTAGATCCATGATTTAAGCACAGGGGCACTATAGCATACTGCACATTGAAAAAAAATGTGAATTCAAAGGAGATAATACCCTGTTAGCTAGGGGAATAGTCTTGAAGCCACAAAGACAAGGAAGTTGGGGGGCAGGTGAGGGGGGCTGGGAAGAAGGGTTTTCCCAAAAGCCAGAGGTAATAAATAACAGACCTAGGATTTGAATTCAGGTTCCATGATGCCAAGATCAGGACTCTAATATCAGCTCTCTCCATTGCACCAAAGGAAACTGAATGAGGACAGACTGCAGACTCACAGAATGTTAAACTTGAAAGGTCCTTAGAATATTATCTTTTTTATACAAGTGGAAACTGAAACTCAGAGAGAAGCAGCTTCTCCAAAATCAAACCGCAAGCCGATAGCAAAATCCATATGTTCTGATTCCAAATTTAAGGTGTTTATGGAGTAATTATGAGGTAAAGATCCTGGTACTCTGGCTCTTTTTCACCCTTCTTAATTCCATGTCCCATCCAATAGTTTAAAAAATTACTCCCTATTCATTTTTCAGCATATATTTAGAAGATGACTTCCTCGGCAGTAATATTTATTAACCTTTTGCTATCTCTGGGAAGTATATATTTTTGTATCAACAAAATTATGACTTGAGACAGTGGTCATATTATACACAGGCAAAATAAAATAACTTCCAAAGCACTGTTTGGGTAAAAAAAAAAAAAAAAAAAAAAAACTTTGAAAAACAGTAGAGTCTATGATTGAAGAGCCACAGGTTCAATTCTCAGCTCTCCCTCTGAATTGCTGATAGGATTTTCATTTACTTTTCCCTAGCTAAAGAATGGAGGGGGGGATGGGGAGGGGGAAGCTTGTCACCTCAGTTTAAAAGGTGTAAAGGAACTGTAAGTGCATTTTGAAAAGCTCATTATCACCATGCAAACGTTTTCCTCAAGATTGTTAGACAGGATATATTTAACTTGTTAGCTTAGAATCATTTTGGAATATGACAGCTCTCTCTCTCTCTCTCCATCTCTCTCTCTCTCTCTCTCTCTCTCTCTCTCTCTCTCTCTCTCTCTCTCTCTCTCTCTCTTCTCTCTCTCTCTCTCTCCATCTCTCTCTCTCTCTCTCCATCTCTCTCTCTCTCTCTCTCCATCTCTCTCTCTCTCTCTCTCTCTCTCTCTCTCTCTCTCTCTCTCTCTTTCTCTCTCTCTCTCTCTGTCTTTGTCTTTCTCTCTACTTCCCCTCTCTCTTTCTCCCACTCCCTTCTCTAGTTCCCAAGTCATATTACATTGCTGAGCAAAACAAATTTCTTAGTTCCCAAGTCATATTACATTGCTGAGCAAAACAAATTTCAATCTTCAAGCTGTTTGTATTGTCTCAGTCACTGAGACATGACTTTTGGTTCTGAATTACTTAACTCTGTGCTATGTAGTGGAAATTAAGAGCAGAAAGGTATCTTAAATGCTGTAAACAACTGTCTTTCTTGCCCACAGCAGTCATCATGAAATCCAATTTATGGTTTTTCTGTCCAGGGTGACAGATAACACAGCCAGTCAGTAAATCTTAACCATGGCACCTTGGGCAAACTTCCTAATATATTTCTCCCTTCTGCCCTGGAGTGATGTAAAAGAAAGCTGACATCTTAAGAAACTACTATCGAGTTGCAAAGAATCTAGTCTCATAATTTCTAGAGCAAGCTATAGAGAGAGGAAAAACATGGGTGACTGGGGCAGTATAGAGATCAAAGGACATCCAAACCCATTCTTAAGCAACTCAATATTTGCATCCATTACAAGTGCTTCTTACCCTGGCTATTTTGTAAAATAAGGGGTTTGAGTTAGACTTTGAGGTCATAGGATTTAAAGGATTTGAAGATGGAAGCAAATCAACACGATATATTGGAAAGGTTATTCAATTGGGTATTAGAGAGCCTGGGTCTATAGTACTAGTTCTGCCACATATCACTTGTGCAGAACTCCATTTTGCTTCTCAAGTACTCAGTTTCCCCATCTATAAAATGAGGAAATTGGACTAGATTACCTCTGAGGTCCTTTCAGCTATAAGTCCATGACCCTCTGATAATAATTATCTAATTGATCCCTTTTTCAAGCTTACCCACAAAAAACAGATATTAGTACAGATATTTCAACCCCATATCAAGTTCATTTTACCCTGTATCAGCCCTGTACTTTCTAGCTCTTATTAATGTAGAGCATTCTAAAACATGAATTCAGATTTAACATCATCAGCTGAAAAGAGTTAGGGACTTATTTATAAACTGGAAAGAAGGATGTTAGATACTTAAAGTCTCCTTGAAACTCTAACATACTAGGAAATCAGCTTAAGAAAATCACTGATGTGTCCCTTGACTTCTATCTGTCTTCCTTAGTTGTAGGAGAAGCAGAGAGAAAAAAGCTAGACTTCAAGTCAGGACATGAATTCAAATTCCATTTTTGACAATTATTAAGTATTTGATCCAACTTATCTATAAAATGTAGGTGATTATACTAAGTTTACCCTGCTCCTTATGAAGAAGTTGCAAAATAAGTATGAGTTGTTTTTATCTCTTAATCATTAATTTGTAAAAAATGTATAGTGATAAAAAGGATATCTGATTTAGTATCAAAGCTTTTAATTCCTAGTTCTACTATTTTCTGCCTATGTAACCTTGGAAATTCCCTATTTTTACATGTAACTGAGGAAAATAAGAAAAAATTTAAAATTAAAAAAAAAAAGGAAACAAGGAAACAAAAATTGCAAGTTCCAGGGCAGAATGAAATAGAAAAGTGGTTTGGAATCAGCAAATTTTTTTTTCTGTATCATCTTGGAATAAATCACTTTGCCTTTTTTGGAGCTCTTTTTTAATCTGTAAAACAAGAGGGAAGTAAATGAAAGGAATGCTAAGGTCTCTTAAAGTTCTGAGTATATGATGATATATACTAAGTTTTGCAAATTGTTGGTATGATCTTTATATTTGGATAGAATGGACTTCTTAAGGAAGACATGAGTTCTAATATTAGCTCTGATCATAGGCAAGTCATTTAAACTCCCAAAGTTTCAAGTTTCTCATTTATAAAATAAAGGTTCCAGAGCTGATATGAATTGAAATAAGTTAAGCAAGAAATCTGGCAAACACCAAAGCACCATATAAATGCTAGCTATTGTTTTCTTGTTGTTCTAAGACCCAAATGATACAAAATATAGGAAACATTGTGTAGTTGGGTTAGATTTCTTCTGAATAGGACAGAATTCTTCGATGTGTTCTAATTTAAGGAGAGGGAGTTGAAACCTCATAAGAGGTGAGAATTGTGCCCATATGTTTCAAGGGATGGTCTGGAGCTTTATAGCATACTTCATCCTAAAGAGACAGAAGACAAGCATACACACACATAAATACGCAAAAATATGTACAAAATATGTGTTATATTTATATATAATATGTGTGCATACATATCAATCCTTTGTTATACCATTATTATTACTGATAATTATGTTATACTATAAAGCTAACTGTAAAGAAGTAGCAACAACAATTATTCAAATATATAATTTTCTCTAGCCTTAGAGTTACAAAAAGCATGAATTCTCACTTTGAGCTCACATGATTTAAAAAAAAAAATCTAATCTGGGGGCAGCTAGGTGGCACAGTGGATAGAGCACCAGCCCTGAATTCAGGAGGACCCAAGTTCAAATCTGATCTCAGACCCTTAACACTGCCTAGCTGTGTGACCCTGGGCAAGTCACTTAACCCCAGCCTCAGAAAAAAAATAAAATAAAATTTAAAAATCTAATCTATAATCTGCACTTCTCTCTTAGTCTATGCCAGTCAAATTACCATTTACTGTGATTTCTTCCTGGTTTCATCCACTAAGTTTATGTCAATGTAATTGGATTCAAAATCTTCTGAATCATTCTGGGCGTGAAATATAAATGGTGAATTGCATAATCATAGAGGCATCATAGAATTGTTAAGCCAGAAAAAAAATTAGCAACCAAAGGCTATAAAAAAGGGAAAAGGCAGGGGAAGAGTAAAGGCATTTATTAAGCATCTACTATGTGACAGGAGATATGCTAAGCACTTTTATAAATGTTAACTCATTTGATCCTCAAAACAACTAGTTTTATTTTCATTTTCAGGTTAAGGAAGTCGAGGCAGACAGAGGTTGAATTGCTCAGGATCACAAAGCTATTGAATATCCAAGGCTGATTTTGAACTCAGGTCTTCCTGACACTTCAGGCTTAAAACTCTATCCATATAGTCCTGAAATAATAATTGTTCATAGAATTTATATAGCACTTCAAAGTTTGTAAACTGCTTTACAAATATTATTTACAAATATCATTTGTTAATTTAAAAGGTGTGTGCTATTTTTCTCCTCATATTACATATGAGGAAACTGAGACTAAGTGATTTGCCTGAATTTATATAATATTAAGTATGTAAAGCCAGATTTCAAGTTGTATCTTCCTGATTCTCGGTCCAGAGTTTTACCCACTGAACCTCATAGTCAGAGAATCTGGGTTAGAATTTCAGCTCTGTTATGTATTACATATGTGACCTTGAGCAAGGCATTTGAATTCTCTGTCAATTATTTTCTTTTTCTGTAAAATGAGAGAATTAAACTAGATTACTCTTCAAGTAAGCAAGATTTCAGCCCCCCCCCCCCCTCTCTCTCTTTACCATTGAAAACATACACACAAAGACCCATAAAGACGAGATGACTGGTTAAAAGTCTTATAGCCAAGTGACCATGGTGGAATTGGATCAGTGTTCAATTCATTGTGTAGTATTGTCCAGTCACTGGCATTTTCTCTGCTTGTCAATTTCCCCCTAAAATACAAAAACATCATGTTTCAAAGAACCAAGATGAGGGTTCATGCTTCAATAATTCTCATTTGCTGAATAGCACATAAGCTAATCAATGTT